>NC_047660.1:4405165-5005165 GCF_011762505.2 Arvicanthis niloticus
TGTCCTCTTCAGGTCCCTCAGTCCTTCCCCCGACTCTTCTATAAGACTCCCCAAGCTCCATGCAGTGTTTGGCTGTGGGTTTCTGCATCTCTTTCCATTGGCTGTTGAGTGGAGCCTCTCAGAGGACACTTATGCCAGGTTCCTGTGTGCAACCATCAGAGTATCATTAACAGTATCAGGGATTGGTTCTTGCCCATGAAATGGGTCTCAATTCGGGACTATCATTGGTTGCCATATCCTCCATCTCTGCTCTATTTTTGTCCCTACACTTCTTGTAGGCAAGGCACGATTTTGGGTTGAAGGTTTTGTGGGTGGGTTACTGGCCTTATCCTTCCACTGTTAGTCCTGCCTGGCTAGAGGAACTGGCCACTTCTGGATTCATACTCCCCACTGCTAGGAGTCTCAGCTAGAGTTGCCACCATATACCCACTGGGGCCTCCACCCATCCCAGGTCTGGCACATCCTAGAGATTGCCCCCATCCCACACTTATCTCCCTTTTCTCACCTGCTCTCCCTACATCCGATCCCCCCACTATGCTCTGCTTCCCTTGCCATCTTCTCTTCCCAAAATTTCCGTCTTTCCATCAACTTCAGATATCCATTTTGTTTTCCCTTCTGAGAAAGAGTCAACCAAACTCCCTTGGGTACTTTTTATTTGGCTTCTTTGACTCTGTTGATCATAGTGTGATTATAGTGTGATCATAGTGCGATCATAGTGTGATCCGGCACTTTATGGTTAATATCCATTTATAAGTGAGTACATACCATGCATGACCTCACTCAGGATGAAATCTTCTAGTTCTATCCACTTGTCTGTGAAATTTATGATGTTTTTGTTTTAGTAGCTGGGTAGTATTCCATTGTGTTAATGAACTACGTTTTCTTTATCCACTCTTCAGTTGAGGGAAATGTAGGTCATTTCTAGTTTCTGGCTATTACAAATAAGGCTACTATGAACATAGCTGAGCAAGTGTCCTTGTGGGATGCTGGAGCATTTTTTTTTTTTTTTTTGGTATGTGCCTAAGAGTGGAATAGCTGTATCTTAAGGTAGAACTATTCCCACATTTTTTAGAAACTACCAAATTGATTTCCAGAGTAGTTGTACAAGTTTTCATTCCCACCTGCAGTGGATGAGTGTTTTCTTGTTTCACAACCTCACCAGCATGTGCTGTCCCTTGAGTGTTTGGTCTTAGCCTTTACCACAGGTATCAGGTGGAATCTCAGAGTCATTTTGGTATGCATTTCACTGATGACTGAGGACACTGAACAGGTTTTAGGTGCTTCTCAGCTATTCAAGAGTCCTCTGCTGAGAATTGTCTGTTTAGCTATGTACCCCACTTTTAAATTGGAGTATTTGGTTTCTTGGTGTCTAGCTTCTTAAGTTCTTTATATATTTATGATATTACCCCTCTATCAGATGTAGGGTTGGTGAATATCATTTTTCCAATCTGTAGGCAGCTGTTTTTTTCTACTGATGGTATCTTTTGACTTACAAAAGTTTTTCAGTTTTATGAAGTCACATTTATTAACTGTTGACCTTAGTGCAGAGCCATTGGTGTTCTGTTCAGAAGCGTGTCTCCTGTGCCGCATGCAGACATCCAGTTAGACCAGCACCATTCTTGAAGATGCTTTCTTTCTTTTTTTTTCCATTGTATAGCTTTTGCTTCGTTGAGAAAAATCAAGTGTCCATAGATATGTTGATTTATTTCTGGATCTTTTTATTGATCATGCCGTCTGTTTCTATATCAATACCATGTGGGTTATATTACTATTGCTCTGTAGTACAGCTCGATGTTAGGGATGGTGATACCTCCAGAAGTTCTTTTATTGATGAGGACTGTTTTAGCTATCCTGGGTTTTTTGTTTTTCCATGTGAAGTTGAGAATCGTTCTTTCAAGGTCTGTAAAGAATTGTTCTGGAATTTTGATGAGGATTGCATTGAATCTGTAGATTGTTTATGTTAAGATGGCTATTTTCACCATGTTAATCCTACTGATCCATGAGCACGGGAATTTTTTCCATCTTCCAATGTCTTCTTCAATTTCTTTCTCCAGAAACTTGAAGTTCTTTTCATACAGGTCTATCACTTGCTTGGTTAGAGTTACACCAAGATATTTTATTTATATTATTTGTGGCTACTGTGAAGAGTATTATCTCTCTAACTTCTATCTCAGCCTGCATAGAGGAGCACTACTGATTTCTAAGTGTTAATTTTGTATTTAGCCACTTTGCTGAGGGTGTTTAACAGTTGTAGGAATTCTCTGGTAGAAGTTTTGGAGTCATGTATGTATACTGTCATAATATTTGCAAATAGTGATACTTTGACTTCTTCCTCTCCAAGTTGTATCCCCTTGATCTCCTTTTGTTGTTTTTTTGCTCTAGCTAGAACTTCAAGTACTATATTGAATATATAGAAAGGGAGTTGGCAGCCTTGTCTTGTCCCTGACTGCAGTAGAATTGCTTTGTTTCTGTCCATTTAATTTGATGTTGGCTATTGGCTTGTTGCTTATTGGATTTATTGTGTCTGAGTATGCAACTTGTATCTCTGCTCTCTTTAAGACTTTTTAACATGAATGAGTGTTGGATTTTGTCAAAGGCTTTTTCAGTTTCCAATGAGATGACCGCGTGTTTTTTTCTTCCTGTTTTTTTTATGTGGTTGATTACATTGTTGGACTTCACATGGTTTTCATATGGATTTTATATATTGAACTTCCCCTGCATTTGTGGGGTAAACCAGACTTGATAATGGTGGATGATGTGTTTGATATATTCTTGGATTTAGATTGCTAATATTTTACTGAGAGTTTTTGCATCAATGCTCATAAGGAAAATTGGTCTGAAGGTTTCTTTCATTGTTGAGTCTTTTTGTGGTTTAGGTATCAGGATGACTGTGACCTCATAGAATGAGTTTGACAATGTTCCTTCTGCTTCTATTTTGTGAAATGGTTTGAGGAGGAGTATTTTTTTTTCTTTTCTTTGACTGTCTGGTAGAATTCTACACTAAATCCATCTATTTGGCTCAGGGCTCTTTTTGGTTGGGAGACTTTAATGACTGCTTCTATTTCCTTGGGGTTTGTAGGACTATGCAAATCATCCTAATCTGATTTTAATTTAGCTTTGGTAATTAGTAATTTTATAGAAAATCATACATTTCAATTAGAGTTTCCAATTTTGTAGTGTACAAGTGTTTGAAGTAAGACCTAATGATTTTTTTAATTTCCTCAGTGTCCATTGTTTTGTCTCCATTTTCATTTTTTATTTTGTTAATTTGTGTATTGTCTCTCTGCCTTTTAGTTAGTTTGGCTAAGGGTTTGTCTATCTTGTTGATTTTCTCAAAAACCAGATCTTGGTTTGTTTGTTCTTTGTATTGTACTATTGTTTCTAATTGATTGATTTCAGCCCTGAGTTTGACTGTTTCCTGCCTTCCACTCTTCCTGAGTGTGTTTGCTTCTTCTTTTTTTTCTAGAGCCTTCAGGCATACTTTTAATTCATTAGTGTGGAAACTCTCTAATTTCTTTATGAATGTACTTAGTGCCATGAGTTTTCCACTTAGCACTACTTTGACAGTGTCCCATAAGTTTGGGTATGTTGTGCCTTCATTTTCATTGAATTCTAGAAAGTCTTTAATTTCTTTCTTTTTTTTCTTCCCTAACCCACTGATAATTGAGTAGAGTGTTGTTCTGTTTCTATGATATGTATGCTTTCTGTTGTTTCTGTTGTTGTTGAAGTCCAGGTTTAAATCATGGTGATATGATAAAATCCATAAGGTTATTTAAATCTTGTATCTGTGGAGGCTTATGCTTTTGTTCTTATGCTTTGTGGCAGATTATATAGTCAATTTTGGAGAAGGTCTGTGACGTGCTGAGAAGAAGCTATATTCTTTTGTGTGTGGGTAAAATGTTCTATAAATATCTGTTAGGTCCATTTGACTCATAACCTCTGATAGTTTAGTTATTTCTCTGTTTAGTTTCTATCTTGATGACCTGTTCATTGGTGAGAGTGGGGTGTTGAGTCTCCGGCTATTAATATGTAGGGTTCAATGTGTGATTTAAGCTTTAGTAATGTTTCTTTTACAAATGTGGGTGTCTTTGCATTTGGAACATGGGTGTTCAGAATTGAGGCATCATCTTGGTTGATTGGTTGATTGTTTTCTTTGATGAGTATGAAGTGTCTCTTTTGAATACTTTTGGTTGAAAGTCTAGTTCATTGGATATTAGAATGGCTACTCCAGGCTGTTTCTTGGGTCTGTTTACTTGGAAAACCTTTTTTCAGCCCTTTACTGTGAGATACTGTCTATCTTTGTTGCTTGTGTCTTTGTTGCATTGTGATATATCGTCTATCTGTGTTTCTTGTATGCAAAAGATTGATGGATCCTGTTTACTGATTTAATCTGTTAGCCTGTGTCTTTTTATTGGTCAGTTGAGTCCATTGGTCCCCGTCTCTGTTGGCTATGCCCCAGGTGGGCACCTCTGGCAAGGAATTGGTAGGGCAATGTTCCAAGCTGGTAGTTCTTGGGATCTCCCAAGGTCTCCATGGGGAAGCAGGACAGTCTTGGGGTTCTGCAAGCCTCCTTGGGACCAAAGAGCAAGCCTAGCACTAGACAATGGAGGAGTTCAGGGGACTGTGGCAACTCACCTTTGCAGGCTGTGTCCCAGAAAGACTGGGCTGAGGTGGGATTTGTAGAGTAGGGTTCCAAGCTGGCTAGTCTTGGGGCCCCTGAAGGCTTCCATGGGGGAGCAGGATGCTCTGGCAGGTCCAGAAGTCTCCTCGGGACCAAAGAGCAAGCCCACAGTTAGATAATGGGTTTCAGAGGACTGCTCACAACTCATCTTTTCAGGTTGTGTTCCAAGCAGACCCATGACTTGAAATTTTTTTTTTTTACTTTAAAAATATTTTTTTTTTATTCTATGACAGATGTGAGCTTCTTTTTTTTTATTAGATATTTTATTTACACTTCAGATGCCATCTCCTTTCCCCATCCCCCCCCTTAGAAAACCCCTATCCTATGCCCCCTTTTCCTTTTTGCATTTATACATTTTTTAAAATAATGTTAATCATAAGCGTTATAAGTTTGGAATTGTTCAATCAGAGGTGTAACCCACTGACCGACCTAGATATAACAACTATCTTTGACTGGTGGAGATACATGAATATCTGCCTCCCTGTCTCCCCCCTCTTTCTCTCTTTCATCACCTAGCTTCTCCTATCTTTCTTCTCCTCCTCTTCTTACTCCTTTTCTTCCTCTCAGTACTCCTCCTACCTTAGCTCCTCCTACACATCACCCTTCTTGTTAAAATGAAACTTTTCTCTCAAAATACAATTAGAGCATAATTATGCCAATTTGTACCAGTGAGGTACAAGATAGTCCTAATACCCAGTCCATCATTTTGTTGACTAACCAGCACCTCTGTCATCTATCCTAACTAAAACATTTAGTTCTGAACCTGGCTTTAGGATGAATGTCAGCTGACGACCATCCACTCAAATCTTTTCTCTTACGGTAACTAGCTATAAGTTTTCAACCCCGTCAGAAATCCAGAATGACTGAGTTAACTATAATTGTGGGAAGCACAAATCATAGCTTCTAAAACTTAGCCAATTTATAGAGACCTCTGAACACCTGAAAAGCCCCTATACTACCGAACGTTGGAGCATCAAATCTTCAGCCTTCTGGCCCAGAATCATCTGACAGACCTTGGTGATGCAGGATTATTAAGGACTGATTACTCTGTCTAGGCAGATATAATCAGTCGACTATTCTGCATGTGTGTCCTTTTCTGGACAGTAATTTGTCTGTAGATGGAGAGAGGCAATTCTTGCCTAGTGGCTGTTACCACACAACTGGAATAACTCCAAGGATGCTCAATTTCTTCTTAGAATCCACGACAGGAAGCTGTCAGGAGCAGACAGGTCTCTAATCAATATGAACATTAATATATAAATATTTGTAGCATCAGTTCTATGGACTTCTGATGTTTTGAAAACCAACTATCCATGTAAGGTAACCTGGACTGTTTTCTGTTAACTCCTCTCAGCTATTTCTAAGTAAAATATGGAAAGCACCCTAACAATAAACTCAAAAATATGAATTTGCTATAGTCCCTTAACTCATAGGTTAACCGTCCCAAATCAGTTAAAAAAGGGCTGGGTCTAGGCATTGTATTCCTAAATGTGTTATACAGGCACAATGCCCATGAGTGTATCAATATTCATCTCATTTTTATATTAATAAGAGGCTCGTACCAATGAAAACCTTAAATTTGAGATCAAAGTAAATTTTGTACCATTTAAGAATTTATAACTTCATCTTGATAATAATTATACAGATTTCTACCAGTAGGTTATGGCTATGCAGTAAGTCCTAGCTAATCCCCCCTGTTCCAACAAAACCACTACTTGTCCCTAGAAAGACAGACCATTATTAACCACATTAGTCCCCAAGCTCAGGGAATAGGGGCGCTGACTCTTCTTTAACTTCTTCAAGCTGATTGAGGGCGTTGAGATTTTAGAAGAGGGGTGGGGGGGAGAATAAGTTGATAAGCCTCTGATGCTGTGTCTTCACTGAATCCAGATGGAATTCCAGGACATCAGAGGTTTGGGCAGGTCTGCTCAGTATGCTTGATGAGTAGATACACCAAGGCTGTGTATTCTGCAATATACAATTCTCAGAACAAGTTTTAGTATCAAGAAAAAAAAAATTTCCCACCCCCAGGGGGCTGACATTTTTTTTAAAGATGTTGGTTCTGAAGACTTCCCCCCCCTTCTTAAAATTGGTTGTAGTATTTACGTTTCAGATTTTATCCCCTTAGCCTACTTCCTCCCACCACCCAGAAACCTATCCCATCCCCCTCCTCATGCTTCTATGAGGCAGTGACCACACCTACCCCCCTCACTATCCCCTCCCCGCCCTCACATCCCCCCCCCCACTGTGTGTTTATCCATTCATTTTTCATTCATTTTTTTATGGGACCAAGAAACTCCTCTCCCCCCTATGTCTGACAGGGCCATCCTCCCCTACATATACCTCTGGAGTCTTGGGTCCCTCCCTATGTGTTCCCAGGCTGGTGGTTTAGACCCTGGGGGCTCTGGTTGTTTGGTATTGTTGCTTACCACCTGGGGTCAATAACCCTTTCTGCTCCTTCAGTCCTCTCACTAAGTTCTCCATTGGGAAACCCCTGATCATATCAGTGGTTAGTTGTGAACATTGTCCTCTGAGTGTTTTAGTCTTTGGCTGACCTCTAAGGAGACAGCTATATCATGTTCCTCACATTATGCACTTCCAGCCATCCACAACAGTGTTTAGATTAGGTGGCTGTACATGGGGTGAATACCCAGGTGGAAAGGTCTCCTGATGGCCCCTCCTTCAGTTTCTGTTCCATGTTTTGTTTCCCTATTTGCTCCCTTGAGCATTTTTATTTCCCGTTCTAAGTAGAACTGAGGCATCCCCTCTTGGTCTTCCTTCTTCATGAGCTTCATGTGGTCTGTGGGTTGAGTCTTCGCTAATCCAAGCTTTTGGGCTAACATCCGTGGAGATATGTTTGTGTAACTATCTTCTTTTGGGGTTTTTGGAAGATTACTTTCTTGCTTTTTCTAGGTTGTAGTTTCCCTCCTTGTGTTGGAGTTTTCCACCAATTATTCTTTGAAGTGCTGGATTTGTGTTGAGATACTGTGTAAATTTGGATTTGTCATGGAATATTTTGGTTTCTCCATCAATAATGATTGAGAGTTTTTCTGGGTATAGTAGTCTGGGCTGGCATTTGTGTTCTCTTAGGGTCTGTATGATATCGGTCCAGGATCTTCTGGCTTTTATGGTCTCTGGTGAGAAGTCTGGTGTAATTCTTATAGGTCTGCCTTTATATGTTACTTTGCCTTTTTCCCTTACTGCTTTTAGTATTTTTTCTTTGTTTTGTACATTTGATGTTTTGACTATTATATGGCGGGAAGTATTTCTTTTCTGGTCTAAACTATTTGGACTTCTGTAAGCTTCTTGTATATTTATGGACATCTCTTTCTTTAGGTTAGGGAAGTTTTCCTCTATAATTTTGTTGAGGATATTTACTGGTCCTTTAAGTTGGGAGTCTTCCCCCTCATCTATACCTATTATCCTTAGGTTTGGCCTTCTTATTGTGTCTTGGATTTCTTGTATATTTTGGGTTAGTAGCTTTTTGTATTTTGCATTTTCTTTGACAGTTGTGTCAATGTTTTCCATGGTATCTTCTGCACATGAGGTTCTCTCTTCCATCTCTTGTATTCTGTTGGTGATACTTGTGTCTATGACTCCTGATCTTTTTTTTAGGTTTTCTATCTCCAGGGTATTGTCCCTTTGTGATTTCTTTATTGTTTCTACTTCCATTTTCAGATCCTGCATGGTTCTGTTTAATTCCTTTTCCCGTTTGGTTGCATTTTCTTGAAATTCCTTAAGGGATTTTTGTGTTTCCTCTTTAAGGGTTTCTATCTGTCTACCAGTGCTCTCCTTAAGTTCTTTGAGAGTGTTATTTATGTCTTTCTTAAAGACCTCTATCATCATCATGAGAAGTGATTTTAATTCTGATTCCTGCTTTTCTGGTGTGATGGGGTGTTCAGGGCTTGCTCTGATGGGGGAGCTGGGTTCTGATGATGCCATGTAACTTTGGTTTTTGTTGCTTACATTCTTGCTCTTGCCCTTTGCCATCTGGTTAACTCTAGTGCTGCCTGTACTTGCTGTCTCTGACTGAAGCCTGTCTTTCTAGTTATCTAGCTTGTGTCTGATTTCCTAGGGGGTCCAGATGTCTCTGTGATCTTTTCCAGCTTCACTGATTACAGTGGTACCTCTAGGATGCCTCAGGATATGGTGCCTCCAAGGTAGTAGTCCAGCTAGGTGTCTGCTGTTCTGGGTGCAGTGTCTCCTCTAGAATATCTCAGGATATGTTGTCTGAAGCTCTGAGTTCATTTGTTCCTCTGTGGATCTGGATTGAGTGAACCTTCCAGTATGTCTCAGGTGGAATCCGGGGTCCACACAACAGCAGACCTGGCAGAGGTCTGATCTAGGCCTCAGATCTGAGAAGTAGTTTCTAAGACACTGTCCAAGTTAGAGCGCCTGAGATCCCTGCTTCCTCTGGGTTCTTGGGGGTTGGGGACAGAGCTGCCACCCAAGATCTGCTCAGTGCTCTGGCCCAGACCGGAAGGAACCAGTGTTCGGGGCCAGGAGTAACTTCCTGGGTCCTTTTGGTTCCCAGTTACTCCCTGTTTAGGGCGGGCCCTGCTGTCTGCTTACCTAGGATACTGCCTGAGTTCGAGTGCTTGGGATCCCTGCTTCCTCTGGGTTCTTGACTTGAGGTTTTATAAGCCACCCATTTACTTCTTTATCCAGAGAGATATGAGGATGTCAGAGGTCTCAGTTATACAAGTAAGTTTCCATGGAGTTGTCTCTCATCAAGCCTTTCCCAGCATTATGGATTGTCATCCCTCAAGCTGTGAGCCAGAAGAAAATATCCTTTCACCCTTACACTGCTTTGGTTCGGGATTTTGTTGAAATAACGGGGGCAGTAATTAATACAATGTTCAGATGTTTAGACTATAGTGACAGGTAGTGAAGACTACTTGTGATTTTCCAGATTTACCTTTTCAAATTCTCCAGAGGTCTGTGTCAAGACAGTCTACAACTCAGTGTTGACCAGCTTTGTGATGGGGCAGAAGTGACCTGCATTCAGTGGAAGCTGTAATTCACATTTTAATATTTTCTGGCTACTGGCAATAACCAGCATGAGACTCCCATGATATTGGGCAGTGGCAGCAGGTCACAGCTTCTGCCGGCTATGAACTCAGAGGGGTAGACGACACACACTCTACAGTGTATGGTGCTGCTTATGTTTTTACACAGATGAACAATAGATGGCAGAAGATTTTTCAACATTTATTCATAAAATTGTTTTTGTATTAGAGAATTTTCCTAACTGAAGGACAGTATAAGCATATAATATATAAGCATATAAGTAAATAATTTGGAATATATTTAAGGTAGGCTAGGATAATCTATGATATTCAGTAGGCTAGGACTGTTAAATGCATTTTAGGTCACAATAGTTTCAACTCATGATGGGTTTATAGAGGTGTAATTCTGTTATAAATTAAGGCACATTTGTAGAGATTCTGTGCTTTACAGTCAACAAAGAATGCTTGGTACTGGGCAGAAGGTTATCTCATTCTGGGATGGATGAGAAAAGATCAACTGAGAAGTTTCATTTAGTGTGAGTGCTGTGTAGTCATTTAGCAAACAGCTATCAGCTAAATGACTCCATGCACCATCCCTTCCCAGGAGAAAGAGGAAGAGAGAGGTGGAGTGTCAGCGAGATGGCTACATGGATCCATGACTTGCCTCACAGGTGTCTAGGCCAGATGTAAACAGGAGCAGTGGTCACATGTATTAACAGCTCTCTGGAGGCTAATGCACCGCTTTCCAGAAGAATCTGACAGGTTATTATACACAAGCTGGGTCACCACCTGCTGAGAATTACAAACAAGCTTGGAGCAATAGATCTAATTTAGAAACTAAAGAAAATAGGATGGCGGGGGATGTGCAATAAGGAGGTGGAGCAATAGGCAGAACAGAGGGTGACTCTGGCTCTTCCTATTGAGAGGACACACGTGGCCTTCTAGGTGATTCTCCAGTTTCGGCAAGTTCAATGTCACTTTGTGGCTGGAGACACTTCATGCATACAGATTTTTTTTTTTTTTTTAAAAATCTAGTAGAGCAATTCCTTATTATTAGGTACTGACAGAAGGCAACCTCCAAACAGCCACCATCTTCAAAAATATTGAAGCATTATGGTACATCCCAGCAGTGGCTAGCAGTGGCATGAGAGCCCTATGTAGATAAAACATTCCTGCAATCACCAATGTAGCCAGGCAGCCCTGAGAAGCTGAGCAGAAAGAAGAGATCTTCTTTATTCATTTTTACTTTTATTTCAAATGTAAATCTCTAATTTATAGTAAATGGGTCTAGATATCACTGAAGGGAAATGTTTTGTCTGAGCTGGAGCTTTTTATGTCTGAGCTTGGTGACAACTTGGAAAATATCTGTGAGTGTTTAGGAAGACAGATACTCTTACTGTACAGCCCCTAATGGAACTGTAAATGGTACACCCTTTCTCCAGAAACCATTTGACAGTATTCACTAAGAGACTTCAGAATGTTTTATTCCCTTCAAATCAATCATGACATGAATCAATTTTTCCATTATGTGATCCAAAGGAAATAAGCACCCATGTAGAGAAGATTTCATATACAGGAATGTTTATCAGGGCTAGAAAAATTGCAAAGCACTCAAAGGTTTAATAAAATAATAAAAGAACAATAGTTAAACAACACGTGGAAGACTGTGAAACATTATATACCCATTATAAATAATGGTATTGAGGGGTATGAGAAAATATTTAAGATGTATTGCTTAGTGCAAAAATCATCTGAGTTTTATCGAACAAATCTGATAAAATTGTGAGTATTAATTTCAAAGTGGGGAAGCCTCAGATAAGTTTGGTTCTATAAAAATATGTTAAAATTCTGTAGCCATTATTAAAATATAAAGAACAACAAGAAAACCATACTGGTTTGTAGGTACTGCGATATCAAATGTGTAAAGGCAAACGATTCAAAATCTGAAAACTGTGGGAGGGGGGAGACTTGGGTAGTGCCATGGAGCGATATGATGGTGGTTGCAGAAGCTGATGCCCTATGGCTCGGTGACCCCACGCTGGAAGATGCCCTCTGAAGACATCCTCACACAGGACCTGTGCAGCATGTATGTGGTTGACAGAAAGCAGAATACCTGGCACACTCAACAGTGGATTGAGAGAGGGAGTCTGTGATAATTGATGAAAGTAGGTGGCATAGGCCTCGGTATATCTGAAAAACAGAACTCAGAAAAAAGCAAAATTAAATTGAGACTCTTGAAAAGGACATGTATATTAAAGAATACATAACAAACAGCTTAACCCAATGTACGTATTAAGTGGTACGTTCTTGATGCAGCGTATTGTCTATTTCTGCCTCTAAGCTACATCTCTACCCTGAAAACAAGATCTTTTTATGTTGATGGTCATTGACGAAGCCGTCTGTAACTGAAGGTATATATATTTAATGTGCCGTACCTGAGATAGAAAATTAAAACCATATGTTAAACTCATACCTCAACACAGCGCAACTTTATAATAAATATGCAACGGACATCAAGAGGACTGAAAAAATTAAAATGTTAGCAAAGAGAATCTCTAACAGTCTGTCAACTGCTTATTTTAAAAATTGTAGGTGTGTTTTGGCCCACAGCAGGGTGAGGGAAGAGTGGTGGACATTGTGTGGAGACAGGCTGTTCAAAATGCCGTACGTAGCAAAATGCCACACGTGGGGTCGCTTAAGAACAGTCTGGGTTGTTCAAGATCGAGTCACTGGCAGATTCACTGTCTGGAGGGAAGAGCTTGATTTCTGGCTTATAGATTCTAGTTTCTTGGTTAGTACTCACTTGGTGGAGGGAGAGAGGCAGCTCCCTGGGCCCTCCTAAAGAGGGCATTAATTCCAGTCACAGACTTGGGTGCCATGATTTAATCACTTCTACCCTCTAGTTCCATCAAGCTGCTGATTACATCTTAGATGAATTCAGGTGAAAGGTAAAAAGCATCCAGACCATGGTAACAGAGCAAGGAGCCCAAGATTCAGTCGCTGAAGGCCCAGTGAGTATACTCTGAAGATCCACCCTGTGGTCATGCCGCTCAGCTTAAGAGATCTAAGAAGTACAAAGATGAGATCAAAACTCCTTAAGCATCACTAATATGGCTGGGGCTGGTACTTGTGTCTACATGAAGTCTCTCAGAGCCCTGGGTGCATCAAGAATTTGGCTAACAGAAGCCTCTAGAGGGCCAGTTTCCAAAGAAAGGGGAGTTTGGAGCAGTTCCATTAAGATGAGCACAGGGTCTCATCATCAAGTTTGGAGGCAGCTGATTTATTTTGGGAGTAGATAGAACTGTGAATAGAGAATGGGTCAAATGTCCCAGATAGTGGGCCAACCTATGTGCCCTGGTCTTCGGCACCCCTTGAGGGTTGGTTTTGTGGCAATATGACTGGGGCACAGAGTGCCCTGAATTAACATGGTGTACTAATATTTCCTGAGGGTGTTTCTGGATGAAACTAGCATTGAGCATATGGCATGGATTCTCCGTGGACTCACTAGATTGCCCTCCACATTGTCAATGGGCATTATCTACATTATTGTCTACCTATAAGTAGCCCCCATAAACCACTTTACTGTCAAGCGAGGTTGGGTGAACATTGGCATCTGATCTCTCACTAGATGGTTGCTCACATCTTCTCAGGAAGAGCCTCACAAAGCCCTTCCATTAAACACCAGAAGGGAAAAGGCAGGGGATGGAGAGATACATCCCCCCTTCCCCTTTTCCATCTTCCAAAACTGGAATATTGCTCTTCTCCTGCCCTTGAGTTTAGGTCCACATCATTTACTGCCTGATCTCCAAGTTGACTAAGATGGCACCACGTGACCTGTTTTGTCTCAATGACAGACTGTGGACTTAGCTGCCTCAATAATTAATGTGAGTATATACTTTGTGGTTCTTTCTCTCTGAGTGATTCTAAGTAAAACAGATGTCTAAAGCAGTGTATAAATAAATGGGCTGCAGGAAAATGGAACCAGTAAGATGTCTGTCAATAGAAAACTAGAAAATGAAAATATGGTACATACAGATGCACGTACACACACACACACATGTACACACACACGTACACACAGTTGTGCATGCATATATACACAGGGATTTTACTGAGATTTTAAGAAAAGTACAATTATTAAATGGGGAGCAAAAGCTATATAGATATCTGAGGACATGCCTTAGGAGGAAAGAGAAAAAACACCAGTGAAATTTTTAATAGGCTTTCAAATTACCTGAACCAAACAAATATAGATTATGTATTTCCCTGTTTTCTAAACTTTGTGCACATAAAGAAAATGTTACTTTATACTGAGAAAAAATGTTGTAATAAACAGAAAAGAAGCCCTCAAGTAAAAAGGGGAGATGCAGAGACAAGCTAAGGTATTTCCAAACAAAGTCTTAAATTCTCTTCTTGTTCTGTGCTTGCGTGGTTCATGTTGCTCTGCTCCATCACAGGCCTTGGGCTAGAGTCTGGAGAGGAAAGATAGAAAATTCCACCCTGCTTTAAAATAGCTCACCGTAGCTGTTCACAGCAGCAAGAAAATGGAACCAGTAAGATTTCTTTCAATATAAGAATAAATAGTAAAAATATGGTAAGCACATGCACAGATGCACACACACAAACACACATACATGCACAAGCACACATATGTGCCCATGCACACATGCACACATGTGCACATGTACACAGTAATTTTACCAAGCTTTTAGGAAAAACAAAATTATTAAATGTGCAGAAAAATGTGTAACTAGAAAGTATTACTCTAAGTGAGGTAACCCAGTCTCAGAAAGACAAATATTCCATGTTATCTAACATGGATCCTAAGTTTTAAAATTTCCTATATGTGAACAAGGGAATGAGTGTGGGTACAGGGGGCTGTGAGAGCGGATCAAAAGGTATTACAGCAGGAAAAAGCCACACGTGACATAAAGTGGGAAAAACGATTCATAGGTCAAAGGGGAAAGGGTGGGAGGGTGCTGAGTCTTGAGAAGAGGGAGAAACGTCAAAAACAAACTGTTTTAAAAGTTACGTAAAGAAACTTAAGTATTTGTAAGCTAGTAAGAAGAAAAAGGAAAAGGAAAAGTTCACAGTCTGTTCTGAAAGGGTTTCAAAAGGTGGTTATCCTGACATGCAGGTTTGTATTGAATTTATTTTATTTTGTTATTATTGTTATTATTATTGTGTGTGTTGAATGCATATATCTTTATCTATGTGTGCCTATGTAGGGGTCAGAGGTTAATTTAGGTTATCTTCATTAGTTCATCTCTACCTAGCATTTAAATGCATTTTTATAATTTTTTGAGATTTCATACGATGCATCTGGATCACATTCACCCCAGCTTCCTTACTTAACTACTCACAGACCCCTCCCACCTCCCCTCTCCACCTCACCTGTGTCTTCTGTGTCTTCATGTTTAATTCATTTTAGATTTAATAACCCATTACTTCAATTTCTGAAATCCATTTATCCATAGCTGTGGGGACAGCTACTGAGTGTGATCAACCACCAGCAGACACTCTGGTACAGAGAAGTTACTCTTCCTCAGAAACCAGCCACTGCCCATGGCGCCTTTCTTAGAGGTAGTGAATCATGAAGCACTCTCCATTCCATGCTAGAGTGTTGGCTGCCTTGATGGTGTGCAGGTCGGGTAGGCAAGCTCAGCTCTTATGAGTCTCATGAGTACAGTCATCTGCCCTGTCCACAAGCCACTGTTTTGCCTGAGAATACTGTTCTCCTAAGTGGATGTTGTGTCAAGTTGTCTGACTAGTGTACTTGAGACAGGGTCTCTCAGTGAACCTGGAGCTATCTGACCAGTGACCCCTTGGTATTTCCTTATCTCAACTCTCTCCCAGTCAGTGCTAAGGTTAGTTGGAGTCGCAGAGGCAGGCAACCATATCCTGCTTTTATGACTGGAATGGTAACCTAACAGGACCTCATGCAGGCACAGCAAGCGTTTTATTCAATCAGACAGCCCCTAAGGCCCAATATTTCATTTTTCTATTTAAAATTAATGGAAGACTTCCAAAGGCACGATGCTGCATCTGATGGAGGTCTGTGTTCTAACCACGGCTTTTAATGTAAAAGTTACATCCCAAATTCCTTTTGTGTTGTAGCTGAGGAACGGGAGGAGGTGTGTGGTACTGCATTGGTCAGGCAAGTGTCCTTGGCTCCTTCCTTTAAAAAGTCCCACAGGCCCATCTCTGATTTCCCTCACCAACATACAGACTGCATTAGAATTTGTTAACACTACCCAACTCCAGCACTTTGCCTCGCTTTCTTCATCTATCCAACTTTCCTAGTCTGCCCACCCTGAATCCTCAAGGAAACAGCCAGTCTTTGGATGCATTAAATCCCTGATAGCCTTCCCTGTGTACCAACATTTCCACCAGAGAACCATCATGCAACTTAAAAAAAAAATTGAAAATAGGTCATTTTTTTCTCTGTGCCCCACTCCTAGAGATCTAAGCAGACTCTCCCATACAGCCTTTCCTCCTCACTGCATCCCTTCTTATCACTCTCCTGAGACCCATAGGACATGCTGGTTAGGGAATCAGATGTTCCTGGAAGACCCAGCTTACCTACCTCCTGTGGACGCTCTCAAATACCTGCTCTTCTAATTCATTCCCTTCCCCGCATGTCAACTCCCAATACCTAGAAAGAACTCCTACCTAGGATCCACTTGGCAGAGATACACTTGGCACAGGGGATACACTTGGCAGAGACTCAGAAGTTTTTGGTCTATCCAGAACTACCCAGTGAGCTACCAGGCAACCTACAGCTACCACACACTCCTAAGGTGTAGAGAAGGCACAAGGAACCAAGAAACAGAAACTCATTTAATACAGAGTAGATAACAACACCTAGAACAATCATCCCAAACTCAGAGGCCTATATGCCAGCATAAAATCTAATAATAGCCACGTCAATATGTCTCCACTAGGTCCAAGCAATCCCACTGCAGTAGGTCCTTGGAAGTGCAGTATAGATGAAGCATAAGACAAACATTTCAAATGATCTGTTATGAATATGATCAAGGACCTTAAGTAGGGTATGCATAGATCCATGAATGGACCTATGAAAACACACACAACCAGTGGAATGATATGAACAAAATGGTTGAAGACATGAATGTGGAAATAGGGCCAATAAAGAAAACCCAAACTGAGGGAAATCTAGAAATGAAAAAATTTAGGATCTTGAATAGGAACCTCAGAGAAAAGCCTCACCAACAGAAACCAAGAGCTGGAAGAGAGAGTCTCAGGCAATTAAAGACATGCTATAAGAAATGAATACCTTGGCAAAGAAAATATCAAATTGAAAAATAAAACATCCAGGAAATCTGGGAGACTACATAAAGATCACATCTAAGAATAATAAGAATAGAGGAAGGAGAAGAAACAGGTCAGATGCACAGAAAATGTTTTGTACCAGATGGGGACCTAGCCCCGAGAGAGCTTCCCATGAAAGTTACCATCCCTAACCCCAAAATTATCTCCAACTGATAAAACTTGGCTTTCTAAAATAAACTCTCACTGGGCATAGAAACCACTCTTAAGGGTAGGCCCATGCTCTGAAATAGACAGAGAACATAAAACGAATTCTGTAGTATTTTGATAGGGTTTGGGTTTTGTCCCATAATACGTTGGGCATTTAAAAGCACTTAATTATTTTTTTCTGACCCTACATTTATGTATTATAGTTTCTGATTTTGCATTTTAGGGAATTTCTTTGTGTACCAATTGCAATTGCAAGTGTCTCTGTGTCTGTATGCTTCTTGTGCTTTTTCTTCTGCTGTTTGTTTTGTTCTGTTAAGGTTTGTTTTTATTTCTCTTCTTTTCCTCCTCCTCTCCCCCTCCCCCTCTTCTCCTCCTTCACCTTCTTCTTCACCTATTATTATTAATATTATTATTAATTATTATTATTTAGATGTTTGTTTCCTAATGAAACCAAAAAAAGTTGTAGATTAGGAAGGGTGGGGAGGCAGGGAGGATCTTGGGGGAGGGGCAACCGTTATGTTCTGCATAGGATGGAATAGATGGAGTATTCCAAGGTCTCTCATTGTCTGCACATTGTACAGCTGTGGGTCTGTGTCAGATTTTAGTTATTAGAGCACATCTTCCTTACTGCCAATGCTTTTGTAAGAGATAATGTATTTATTTATTTACTCATTTATTTTCTAGTTCTTTCTCATTGTCTTCAATTCTCAGGTATAATACATGCCCCACAATACACTTGATATGTGTCTCTTACAGTTTCTGGTAGTCTTGAAGTCAGTGTGTTGCTCATAGAGAATACACTTAAAATGTTTGTTGAAGGGATAAGCCAACTCACAGAGTTTAAGGATTCAAGTAAAATAATCTGGGTGAAGGGAAATTGTAAGTAGCCTTCAGATAAGAGTTAGTAGATGATTGGCTGGTCCTTTCTCTCATTCATCAGATATTTTTGTGAAGGCACCATGTGTCAATCATTGGTGTAGGAGAATCCTGGCAAACAGAGCAGACTTCCTGTCCTGGAGGAGTCACTGTCTACAAGGACAAGGCCAGTGGAAGTCACGATGGGAGACACATGGGCAGAAGCATGGAGGAAAGGCACCCACTCTCCTTCCAGGGGTGGTGTCAGGGTTTACACACCTACCTATGTTGAGACTGAATCCTAACCTGGAGCCCTGGAAGCATAGGAGGTAGCAGGGTTTGAAGTAGAAAGTTTCCAGTGGAAAATTCTGTCAAGTCAGGCTGAAAGCAGCATGCTCAGGGCCTGGTGCTGCAGAACCTGGGGTACCATTTGTGTTAAGAGAACAGTTCCCTCAGGCTCTGTGATAAGATAGGAAATGACTGTGATCAAACCTCGTGGACTCCTTAATGCCACTGAACTGGATGCCTCAAGATGGCCAAACCAGCAAGTTTCACTATGTTCTCACCTCAATTAAAACTCTAGATGGGTTCAAGTATTATAGAATTAAGTCAGCATGTTAATGAATAACATGTTTTATTCCACTTGGATTTTTTTTTTGTATTTGAGCTAATTTTATAACATAAATTTTTTGTTTTGGATTTCCTTCTGCTCCGTTCCAGGTAATCACAGGCTGAGTTTGAGCACTTGCAAGTGTTTTCTCATGAGAGAGATGAAGAGGACTTGCCTACAAAACTAAAGCAGATGGTCTGTCTGGTCTGAATGTATTTGCTTGTTTGTCCTTCATGTCTTCACACTCAATGACCTAGTTTGATCAATTTCTGCCCCTTCAACTTCACTCATGCTCTGTTTCATGTCACTGAAATTTCTTCCCAACACCACCCTGTCTTGGTCTTGTTTGCTCTGTGGCACAGTGTGCTATCTTGGTTTACAAGCCCATCCTTGTGTCTGCATGGCACTGTTGCTTGTTTGAAACCACATAGACTATATCACAGCTGAGGAAAAGAAGGATCGCACTTCTTCTGTAGAAGACTACCTTTTTAAGACAAATACGTGCAAACAATTAGAAACTTTCAGGCTACAGAAATGAACTCTCCCTCCAAGGGAAAAAGCTGACATTCAATCCTGGCTCTGCTGCAGATCGTTGCCCTGGAAAAACCATTTAGCTGCTTTGGGCCACAGTTACAGCATCTGTCAAAGCCAAATCAATAATATTTACCGAGTGGCCACGAGGCGCAAGGACCCCCAAGTGAGGCTCTGAGGTTACTGAGTCAAAAGCTTTGCTCACCAAGAACTCACGATCTAGCTGAGCAGCACTGAGACCCAGGGCAGGCAATAGCAGCCAGAAGGCTGATCAGTTGCCTGTGTCTGGGGAGGTAACATTTGAAACAGAAGAAGGAAGCTCACATGTCTGTGACTGGATCATCAGGATTTATATATGGAGGCTGGAGGCAACTGTTTCCAAAGCAGTAAGTGAAGTTGCCTTCTCAGTTTGGGTGGCTGGAAAATATCGCTTTGCTCTGTTCGCTTCTCCGTGTTTACATTGAGTTTTGTCACGTAGGTGCTGTGTGGAGGTTGCAGGAGTAGTTTGTGCTCCATCCTTTGTATAATACACACACACACACACACAAACACACACTCACACATAAACATACACACTCACATAAATACACACTCACACATAAGCACACACACTGACACACACATAAACACACACACTCACATAAATACACACTCACACAAAAGCACACACTCACACACATAAATAGACACACAAAATATACACTCTCTCACACACTCTCACACACATTCACACATTAATATACACTCACATATAAATGCACACTCTGACACACACACACAAATCCACACTCACACATAAATCCACACTCACACATAAATCCACACTCACACATACAATAGCAGGTAAAATACACACACTCACACACATTCACACACATATGCACTTACACACATAAACACACTCACATATACTCATACAATAGCAGGTAAGGTACACACACATACACATACACACACACACACACTCTCATTCACACACAGTAGCAGGTAAAGTACACACACACACATAAATATACACACTCACACACAATAGCAGGTAAAGTACATATACACACATACTCACACATACAACACATCCACACACACACACATATAAACACACACTTACACACATTTACACAATACTCTCACTCATACACACAATAGCAGGTAAAGTTCCTCGCTCCTTGTTCTTAGTGACCCATGGCTACTGCACAGGTCCAGGGAAGATGTAGGCTGTGAGGAGTGAAACTCTGTCCCACACTCAGTCCTGTGTCATCATTGACCCCTTCACAGTGCTTCGCCCCATCAACAGGCATTACTTGTTCTTTGTGCAGGAAGTCTCTGCTTTCTGAAGTCCTTCCCATCTCTGGGGCCTTGCTCTCTGCTGTTCTTGTCAGCATTTCCTTAGCTGTTTCCATGTTCTGAACACCTCAGAGTGAGGTCTGAGCACTGCACGCCTCCTTTCTGTGCTTCTGAAAATATGGTGGTGCAGTTGGCTATGTGGGAAATTCAGGTTTTCATGGTAGAAGAAGAAAGAATTAAAGTTTAAAGTCAGACATTTAGTATTTGTGCCTTTACTCAGATAGGTGTAGGTGTCACCCCTCACCAAGGAAACTTCTCTTTTCAACAGATGGAGACCACTACAGAAAATAACTAATGAAAACAGAGTGTTGTGGAGCCCAGTCCCAATGAACACTCTATTAAGCACTCCGATATCTAAGGCTCAGGGAACAGTTCGGGAGAAAGGACAGACTATTGTAAGAACCAGAAGATCAGGGAGTTTGCTGTATCCCCCAGTAATATAAGAAGCTGTGCCCGTAAAGTCTCACCAACGTGACAGCGCAAATGTGAGCTGAATGAGAACAACACTGCCAGACATGCTAATACGGCTTGGGCAATTCTCAAGAGCTTTCATCCCGAGACAAAGAATTATACAACTAGGCAATAAAGTAGTGTTGATATGAGAGAAATTATCTTTTCCAGGGAAGAGCATAACAATCATGTACCTAATACCAAATGTTTAGCCCTGAAAGCGTATATAAAGGTAAAAGGTAACATTATAGAGACTGAGCATGTTATATTTATATATTACAGATATATATGTATATGCATATATATATATGCACATTATGTATGCAACAACAATTAATAAAAAAGAAGGCATTAATTTGCAAAAAGACAAGGAGAGTATATGGTAAGTTTTGGATGAATTAAAGAGAAGAAATTTTGCAATTATAAGCTCAATTTTTCTTTAAAAGATAGAGATTAGGAATTAGAACTTCTGTCTCTTCGTAACATTTGATTGCATCCCTCAAAAGTATTCTATTGGCTTTGTCTGTTCCCTAATTCTTGATCTTTAAATAAACTAGATGTTAGATAAAAGACAGCCTTGTCCCACCTCAAACACATACCTCCTGTGAGTTTCAAAACTTCAACTACTTCAGCTTCTGCTTTTACTTTGTTGGCTCTCTCTCAGTCAGTCCTTCATCAATTTTTCAAAGACCTGTTTCAGTAAATGTGACCAAAGTCTCTGCACCTCATCCTGCACATTATTATCTGTGCCACCTCCTCTCCTTCTGAACTGAGGAACCCCTCAAGTCTGTATTTCTCTCATGCCTCCTGTAAATCCCTAGAAAGAAGACCCTACTCCTGAATCTTTGTGGCATTCTCATGACTCTTGTGACATTTTTTCCCTATAACTTTTTGTACAAAGCCGGGGATGTAATGTGGAGAGTGTAAGGACCCCATAGCAGAAGCAGTCCTATTGTAGAGAGGACTCGGTCTTGGTGGGCTAGCACACTTTCTTTCTCACTGTGCACACAGGAGGACTAAAGAATAAAATGCCCAGTGCTGTCCTTATCTCTTAAAGCATGGCCTGAACATGGTCTCACTTTCATAGTGCTAGTAGGAACTAGCTTTGTTAAGAACAAAACCCTAATGAGTGCCTCTTTGTGGTCAGTGCATTGAAAGTTTCTAAAGTTCTTGAACAGCCTGTTGAGAAGGTTCTGGGGCATCCGTACCTCTGAGCCACCATAAATCATGAGTAACCTCCTTTGGATCGGAACAGAGTGAATGAACCTTAGCTGGACAAGGCCTGGAGGAGATTTAAGGGATTAATAACTCAACTTTCCCTCCGTCCACATGATGACACAGCTTGAGTGTGTCTGTGGCACACCCAGCTCCCCTCTCCTGTTGACCAGAGTCAAATGGCCTCTTCTCTCCTCCTGTGGTAGTTTTCCCTGGGCCTCCTGTCAAACTCACACTAATTTATTTGTTCGAGTCAGCTCCTATCCAGCTCTCCACAGAGGTTACAAAATTAAAACTTGTCAGTTCCCATAACTGCCTGACCTTTTCAATTGGAAAAGTTCAGAGACTGGCCCTTAGGGGTTTCACAATAATTCTGCCAGGACCAGCTGTGTCCTCAAAGAGTCAATGTAGATATTTTAACAGGTAAATAATCAGTCAGAGGTCTTGGGCCAACAAACTACCATTGTGAAACAGGGCCCAGGTTATCCACTCAGAGTTGTTGTGAAAGGGAAACTCTGTGGTAGGAGGCATACCTTACCCGCTAGGCTGCTTGTCTGGCTGCAGGTGGCTCTGGGCTCAGTTCCTAGAACCTCACAATCCAGGTTCAGTGATGTTCACCTTTAATCCAGGTATTCATAAGTTCAAGGCCATCCTTAGCTATATAGATAGTTTGAAGCCAGCCTTCGACACATGAGACTTCCCACTTCCTGAAAAGATAGCAATGGGTGTGCCATTTGTACAATAAAACCTTGTTGGAGGAAGAGGTTTGAGGTGGAAGGATCTGAATTCTAATAATTGGTCTCTGAAGAGGCCTGGAGAGAACAACTGGGAGCATACACGGGGCTGCTGTGTCTCCCAGGCTCTGCATTGGAGGCTCTCTCAATACCGTGGTCAAATGTTATCTTTGAAAGAGACTCAAAAATGGAGTTTTCCTCACCCTCAGAAGTCAAGAAGTGTTTCAGTGAGAGAGGAAAGAAAAATAACAGGTGATCTTTCATGTTCTGAAGTTATCAAGAGACCTGAATAAAATGGAGTTTACTGTAGCTGAGATCCTTGTCGGGAGTAAGGATACAGAAATGATGCTTATACCTGGGCTGTCAACAAAGAAGCTGGAGCCACAAGTAGGGAAAGAAAGGTTTTATAAACACACAGTTGCAGAGAATGGAATATCCAGCATCAAGTTTTTACTTTAAATTGGGTGCAAAGATTAATTTAAAGTGGAATGGAAAACTAAACCGAAAAGAAACTTAGAAAAAGAAAACAGTTGTAAGTCTTTGTGACTTTGGATCCACCATTCTCAGATATGACACTGAAATCATAAAAATCAGGTGAAAAGAAAAGAGAAACGAAACACTTTACTACAGTGAAAAACATGCATGTGACCACAGGAGAGGAATGGCTGCCTGCAGAAAGGGGGGGGGGGGGAAATGCAGAAATTGGGCTTGACTTTAGAGTGATCCGTGATCAATATTTAGGATATAAAAAATATTATTAAAACTCACCAGACAGAGATAATAAGCCTGATTAAAATTAAAACAGCGAGCAATAAGGGTTCGGGAGGTAGCCCGGTGGGCAAAGTTTCCGCGGGGCAAGCATGAGGGCCGGAGCTCAGTCAGCTCGCCAGTGTAAAAGCCTGGCTGTGTGGATTCAGGTTCCCTGTGCTGGGAAAGCAGAGCAGAGACAGGTTCCCCTCAGGAGCTACCTTCCAGCTAGTCAGTAAGCTTCAGCATCTGTATGATGCTTCAAAAGACAGAGTGCGAGGCCAGTGAGATGCGTTAGCAAGTAAAAGTACTCAAAACTAAGAATAATGACCTGAGCTACATGCCAGGGATCCACAGACTGAAAGGAGAGAGTTGACTCCCCAAAATCGTTTTCTAACCTCCACAAGAGCAAGTGTGAGAATGTACACACACAACCACACACCGAGTCCACACACAGAACACACATACCACATACCACCCCCACAGCATGCACACGAATGGGCACCTGTGTGCACACACACACAAAACACACAGAGCACACACACTTATAGCACAGCACATGCACATATAGCACACACACACACACACACATACCACACATACACACACAAACACACACACACATACCACACACACACACACACACACACACACACATACCACACATACACACACAAACACACACACACATACCACACATACACACACAAACACACACACACATACCACACACACACACACACACACACACACATACCACACATACACACACAAACACACACACACACACATACCACACATACACACACAAACACACACACACATACCACACATACACACACAAACACACACACACATACCACACATACACACACAAACACACACACACATACCACACATACACACACAAACACACACACACATACCACACACACACACACAAACACACACACATACACACACACACACATACCACACATACACACACAAACACACACACACATAGCACACATACACACACACACACATACCACACATACACACACAAACACGCCCACAGCATGCACACACACACAGCACACAAAAGGCACACAAACATACATACCACACACACACACACACACACACACAAAACATACACAGAGCTCACACACACAGCACCGCACACACACATACAAACACCACACCTAGCCGGGCGGTGGTGGCGCACGCCTTTAATCCCAGCACTTGGGAGGCAGAGGCAGGCGGATTTCTGAGTTCGAGGCCAGCCTGGTCTACAGAGTGAGTTCCAGGACTGCCCGGGCTACACAGAGAAACCCTGTCTCGAAAAACCAAAAAAACAAACAAATGAAAAAAAAAAAAAAAAAAAAAAAAAACAAACACCACACCTACACCACACATACACCATACATACACATGCACAAACACCTCCCCCCACACAGCACACGCACAGCACACGAACACACAGAACACACAGAACACACACACAGAACATACACACAAAGCACAGACACATACATATACATTGCATACATATACACACTATTATCCATAAAAATCTATTAAAAGGAACTACTGATGCACGGAAAAACATACATAAACCTCAAAACCATTATCCTAAGCAGACAAAGCTGAGAACAAAGATTGCATATAATATGATTCTACTTAAGTATGCTATTCAAAGTAGGGAAATCTGTATGTAAAAGCAGGAAGCAGTTTGCAATTGCCTAGTGCTTGGGAGAGAGGGGTTTTAGAAGTAACTGCTCAGTAGGTGTGGAGTGACTTTGGGGTGATGAAAATCCTTTAATATTGGATAAAAGCAATGTTATGCAATGGAGTCATCTCCTTTAAGTTGCTTGTTTTATCTTATGCAGACTTCAGTTAAAAATTAAAACCCATATTGTTTACAAATTCTAGTATGGTCTCAAGTTCTACAGAGCAACCCATAGTTTTAGGAATCATTCGAACCTTATAAGAGAGGGACGCATGCTTCCCAGGGGTCAGCCATAAGAAATCCAGGAGGCCACTTGTGAGACATGGCACACGTATTCCGTCCTGTGGAGAAGTCACACACTTGTAGGGTTCCCCTGCCCACTCACCTTCCCAGAAAAGCCTCTGACTACACCCTGACGGTTCAGTTACTCCCCAGACGAACTCATCGAGACTGCCGAGGGAGGACAGACAGTGAGCAGAGCATCAGATAATGAAGTGATTTCATCCCTGCCATAGTGAGTCAGTTCTCCAATGCATTAATCAGATCTGTTCTTCAGGGCTCAGCTCGGCCATTAACCCTTCTGAGGAGTAGTCTCCCCAGCGTCCTTGGCAGAATTCTTCATTCCCAGTGCTAACTCAGCCTGTTCATGTGATCATCCTCATTTCCCTCGGCCATTGCCAAGGCTCAGTGCCCAGTACAATGCCTGGTATGTAAGGAGCAATATGCTTGGAAGGTAATACCCCTGCCAGGTCACAGCAACCTTCAATATCTCTCTCTGTCTCTCTGTCTCTGTCTCTGTCTCTCTCTCTCTCTGCTGTGTATGTGTGTGTGTATGTGTGTGTGACTGTATGTGTATGGGTGTACTGTGTATGTGTGTGTGTGACTGTATGTGTATGGGTGTACTGTGTATGTATGTGTGTGTGCTGTGTATGTGTGTGTGCTATATGTGTATATGTGTGTATGTGTGTGCTGTATATGTGTGTGTATGTGTGTGTGTATGTGTGTGTGTATGTGTGTGTGTATGTGTGTGTGTATGTGTGTGTGTATGTGTGTGTGTATGTGTGTGTGACTGTATGTGTATGGGTGTACTGTGTATGTGTGTGTGACTGTATGTGTATGTGTGTGTACTGTGTATGTATGTGTGTTTGCTGTGTATGTGTGTGTGCTGTGTGTGTGCTGTGTATGTGTACGTGTGTGTGCTGTGTATGTGTGTGTGCTATATGTGTATATGTGTGTATGTGTGTGCTGTATATGTGTGTGTGTGCTGTATGTGTGGGCCTGTGTGTGTGCTCACAGAATATAGTTGCTTGTAGAAGACACTTCCTATGAATATCATTCATCTCACCAACTCACTGCCTGTCAGTTCCTGTGGGGACATCACTCTTACAGTCACCAAATCTTTACTCCTTTGAAGAATAAACTTATCATTCAGAAATCAATTACTTCAAGCTAATTCTGTCAGCAGAATACTCTGGGACCTCCTCTATTTTCGGGCAGCTCCCTGAGTTTGAGGTAGTGGTGGCTGATGAAAAATGCAGGGCAAGCAGCAGGCTGTTGGAGAACTGAGGAGGATCGCTCGGTCCTTGATACCTGGCTATGACCTCTCACCTCAGAGACATCAATGGAAGCCATCAGTTCTTTGTAGCATCACTCTGAGAGAGAAATAGGAGAGACAATAGAGAAGACAAGCAGTGACATCATTTCCTTCGCAATCTGGAAACCCAAGTCTTCACGTGTGTTGGTTAAATAATTCTGTAAATAACCATAATATGTCTAGGAAGAAAATTAAGAATTTATTATGGAGAGAGGCTCTTGGTAGCAGAAGTTTTACAGGTATAGATTAGAAGGGTGAGACTGTGCTACACAATAGAGGAGACATTACAGGCTGGGACCTGCAGTAGTCTACAGCTCAGGAGGCCAACTAAGATTTAAGTTTTAAAATATTCCTCTTTTCTTTGATATTGCTACCACCACTGGTTAGAGTACTCTTTAGTTCTAAGAACTTTCAAATAGTTTTGTCATTTATCTCTTCTAATAGGAGAGTATATGTGTGTGTGTGTCTGTGCTTTGTGGGTATGCTATGTGTGTGTGGTGTGTGTGTTTGGTGTGTTTGTGTGCCATTTGTATGTTGTGTGTGTGTATGTGCATGCTACAGTTGTTTTCATCAATGACTTGTGTTAAGCCTAACCTGTACAAACTACAAGAAGCTACTTACTTATAAAGCTTCTTCTTTACCTCAGCTACCTGAGTTTTATTAGGAAAGCTATTATGGAATAAATATCAACAGAGTGTGATGCTGCTAAGAAAAACATGAGAGCCTAGAATTAGTCATTCAGTTGTCAATCACTGGGTCAAGTGTGTTGCCAGTGAGTGTCTGCATGATCAAAATGCACTCTAAAACAATACAAAAACCAACATAAAGTCCGTCACTGTCACCATCTGCTTATAATTTTAGACCATATCAGTGTTCAAACATTCTTCCCTTCCAGGATGGACCATTTTCTTCTCCCCCACCTCATCTCTGTTAAACCACTTACTTGGGTATGTAAACACATTTGGCACATTTCCAAACTGCTCATTATGAAATATTATTAAATGGAGATAGAGAATATTTAGGTCAAAGGAGAAACTGAATACCATTTAGCAGCATCTTTTCCACAATTCATTTCTTAACAAAACAAAAATCCGCATCTTGACTAGTCTAGCTTATGTTTGCAAACATGCCCTTGCCTCTGAGGTACTTAGGTCAGAGCAGAAGTAGCTAATGACTTTTTCAGGACAGTGCTAAGTTTAAACTGAGGTCATAATATCAGCAAATTATTTTTGTCCCAAAGGGTTTTCCAAATGGTGGAACTCATGAAAAGCAGAAGAAGCACACCATTGGAATGTTTTCAAGCCTGTGGCAAACACTTTTCTGCTTTTTTTTTTTTTTTTTTTTTTTGTATGATTCTCCTCATGGAGAGCTTACTCTGGGTTTGTTTGTTCCCACTGGGCTCCTGGCTGGTTTTGCAGCTTTGCATTGGCATCCTCTATCCTCCAGAATTTAGCACAGGGACCTTCAAGCATCAGGATTACATTTTGAGGTCTGTACTTCAAAGCTAATCCCACCTTGGTTTCTCTAGGTGCCCAGGCAGCAGCAATCCCCCAACACCATCTCAAATAACTTTTCGTTAAACTGAACTCAATTCAGTCATGACTTACGAGCTGTATTTTTGTTTTCTGTATCTGAAGCTCTATTTACAAGCCATTTCATCACAGGAGCTGCTGGATTAAAGGTCTAATTAGAGCTGAGAATCACAATATGGTTGCTCCAAACCTTTGCATTCAGCTCACATGAGGAGGGCTGAGTTTAATGGCTTAAGAAGAACCATCAGTTGCTTTCTCCCAACCCCCACATTTGCTTCTTGATTTCAACTCACGAAGCATTGACTCCAAAAGCCCCCAGTCACATTCTACACCTTGAACACTCCACTTTGGTTGAGTGTGTGTTGACACTCAAGTAGGTGGTGGGTGCCACACACAAGTCAGTGGCCCCTGGGAACTTAGGACATGGTTCATGCAGGTTCCAGTCAGAACAATGGGCTATCCCTACAGTCTGCTTGGTGGCATCAATGTTCAAAAGTCTGGGCTCTCTTCTTGCTCCACTTTTTGGATGGAATCCAGGATTCAAATAAAAGAATAAGAAATAGAAATCAAATAGAAACTCTACCACTAGAGTCAAGGGCAAACGAAATTGATTTTAAAGGGCTGGCTTCAAGCCACAGACATGGGGAAGCTGGGAAGGAGACGGTGCTTGGAATCTCAGTTAAAAAAAAATCATAGCAGCTACTGAAGGCGATGCACATAATGGAGTGCAGACCTCGGTGGAAGCTCCGATAACGACGGACTCTTGGAAATTAAAGAAAAATTGCTCTAAGAGAAGTTCTGCCTGTCTGTAATGTAAGCAGAGGTACTCAAATCTGGGAAAGCAATAGAGTGGGAAGGAAAACAGCTTATACTCTGTAGCTACGCCCCCCAAACCTAATGCTTCTAAAGCCATGAAATCTGTCCTGTGTAAACTGGCTGTCCAAATACAGATTTTGTAACTCGGCCTGAATAAGGAAAGGTGCACTATAGGAGATTTTTCGAGAGGCAGTGTAGTCTTGTAGCTGGGAGAGGTAGTTCTATAGCTGGAATATATAATGTCTAATTGTCTAATGTGGGCTTTCCCACCATCTGGCTATAGAAAATTGCTTGTCATCTCTGAGCCTTTATTTCTTCACCTTCAAGATAGGAACCATAATAGTATACAAGTGGTACACACACACACACACACACACACACACACACACGCACGCGCGCACACACACACACACACACACGCGCGCGCACACACACGCGCGCGCACACACACGCGCGCGCACACACACACACACACACAATCAACTGTGTATAAAAGATGTTCAAGGCAGTATTTGCATTTAAGATTATACATAAAACTTTGGCTATGTTCTTATTAAACATTAACAATATTTTAGCCATATGTTCTAGCTGTTGACTTAATTGCTGTCAGAAGTTGTCGCCCTAAAATATACAAAGAAAGAATAAATTTTCACCCATAAGTAATGTCAACATAAAAATTAATTTCAGTTAAATTGTGATTGTAAATTTTAAAGTTTACATAGTAAGTCTTATAGAGAAAATGAAACAAAATGGACTGGGCATAGGAAACATGAGAAAGCTGAACTGCTTGAAACTTGAGACGTTTTTAGACACACGAAGGGATGCGAGGAGGGAAAAGTAAGCCACCAAGTAGGGAGACATACTTGTAATACTAAAAAGATTCCTGTTCAGGCCCTGTGAAGAATCATTACAATCCTCCAAGAAACTGTGAGACTGCACAAGACAGGGCAAAAGATTCCAAAAGGTGCATTAGCGCAGTTAACAACCAAATGCCCCGTCTGAAGAGCTCTCAAACATTAGTAGTCACCTGAGAAGCATAAATGGCCCATTTGCCCAAGCAAAATGCAACAATAGCTAAAGATGAAAAGTTACAGAACAGCAAGTATCATTGAGGACGTGGAGGAGGTGCAGGAGGCAAAGAGAACATCCGTGGTGGAAGCCACTAAGCAGCACACCAACCTTGAGACTATACGCCTATGGTTTTATTTCTAGATGCTTATTTCAAAAGCTGTGGCCTCTGAAATGTATATGTAAGGATGTCCATACAGGGCTGGAGAGCATGTCTCAGCTGTTAAGAGAGCTTGCTGTTTTTCCAAATGACCAGAGTTTGGTTCCGAGAGCCTGTGTTCTACAGGTCACAAAACCCTCAGTAACTCAGCTCTGGGGCCCCAGTGTCTTCTCTTGCCTCTGTCGACACACCTTTGTATATACACAGATACGCAGCCACACAGTCACGACCATGACATGCAGACACAAAGACACATAGACATGCAGACACACACAGAGAGTCAGATACACGTTCACATAGAAAAGAACAAAATAGATCTTAAAAAATAGTGTCCATATTAGCTTTTGATTAATAGCTACAGACTTTAATTCAAACAATCACAATTACAACACAGAATCAAGGAATAAATTGTGAGTCATGACATCACCCTAATGAATAAACTGGGCTCATGTATAACAGTGTATAGAGATCACACACACACACACACACACACACACACACCACGGCTCACACGTACTCTCTTACACAAACCATTGAGAAAGGAACACACTTCAGGCCTCTGTTAGGTGGTAATATGTAGAGAGAGAAAGGGCAGATGGGGCCTTACCAGAGAGAGCAAATAGGAATTTTATGGCGGGCAACAGTTTTATCTACAGATAACGCAATGTCATTTCTAAATTAAATTAAATTGCATCTTATTTTACTATGGATCTTTCACCGGCATGAGTGCCTGTGTACCACTCACATGCTTGGAGCCTGTGGAAGTCAGGAGATGGCATTGCACCCAAGGAACTGGAGTTACAGAAGGTTGTGAGCCTCCAGGTTAGTTCATGGAACCACACTTAGGTCCTCTGTAAGAGCACCCTTTGCTCTTATACACCAAATCCTTCTCTTCCTCTTCTTTTGGTGAGAATTTTAAGTATGCCATACATCCCTAATGATAAGATGGTTACAGTAACTAAGGGCAATGAGATGAAGAACACTAATGAGCTCCCGAGCAGCCTAACCTTTCCAGTGTCTGCGTTGGCTACACCCTTGGTGTTTCTAAACTTAGTGTGTGCACGTGCTCACCTGGGTGCATCTTGGAGGGAAGTGAGCACCACTTTGACTTGCCCCTCCTGTCTCCCTGGACATGTCAACAGTGGCTGATATATCGTAGGCAGTCAACAAATATTTACTAGATGCATGAATGAATAAATGGCTTGCATTTGATAAATTAAAGAAAAGTTAATTTAATACTGTATTTGAGGGCCAGGAAAATGAAATGGGCTCCTTCCCAGGGGGTGTAGATATTATGATTGATCTACTTTTCTGTGTCCTCCAGCCAGTTCTTCTCAAGCAGGGTTTGTAATTGGAGAGAGTGATATATGAGCAACAAGCCACAGTGGGAACGGCATGTGAGGCCATGAGACGTAAAGGAAATTAATTTCTAAGCCTGCCAAGCTATCACTTAACAGGATGCTCACATTTGTGCAAACACAATTCTCAGGCAATTTCTCTGAAAAACAAAAAGGTATTTTTTTTCTCCTAAAAGACCTCTCCAAAATAGTGGAATGGGGGTTTCTTACAGGGAGAAGCTTACAGCAAATGAAAAAATTAATAAAAATAATAGAGGGAAGGGCTTAAAGCAAAAGACAGTGGCTAGCTTCTTGACTTCCTAGGTGTTGCTTCATCTTGAACAGCCAGAGTGAGCTTCCTGCACACTGTGAGTTCAGCTTCACTTATTATTTGCATACAGGTGTTCCAAACCATGGCTTCGTCTACTTCCATCAAGAACATATTCCTCTTTGGATTTCTATGGTAGCATCTTCAGCCCCTTCTTAAGCTAAGTGTGTGCTCCATGTAATGAAGCCACAGTGTGATAATTTGTGAAACTCTGGGTTAAAAGTTCCTCAAGTTGAGCTGTGGAGATGCCTTCATGGGTAAAGCACTTGGTGTAAAGACATATGTGCTTGAACTCAGATAGCCAGAAACCACATAGAGCTAGACATGGTAACTCACATCTATAGTCACAGCTCTGCAAGATGAGGGGTGACAGGGGAGTCCTCAGAAACCCACAGGCCAGCTTGCCTGACAAATCCAACAGCACCAAGAAATCTTGTCTCAGTGTGGAAGGCAAACTCTAGCTTCATAGTTTGAGCAACCCACACGTCAAGTATATTCCCGTATTCTCAAATGTGAGCACACACACATTGTTACACACACATAAGTGATAACTATTTCTTTATACTTGAACTGTGAGATATGATCAAACAGATTTTTTAATCTGGTGAGTGCAGAATTAAATATCTTAATTTTTTCTAATAGGTAAATGTACATAATATGGGAATGTCTCAGCTTCCAGTGCAATTAGCTCAGGTTGGTGATGGATTGCTATATTTTAATGTTCGAATCTTAGGGGAAAGGTTCAGTTAGACCAGGCTAGACTCCAAGCACATGTTCTTTTGCTCTGGCTTAGTGTGATTATAAGTCTTATTTTCTTATTTTGCAAAATTAAAATTCTTAGCTTGACCGAAGAGTTAATATTTGGTGTGACACAGAATAAAAGGTCAGTAAATAGCTTTGTCATCATGATCGTGACTATCATTATAAACTTTTAGAAACTGACAATGAACCAGATGTTAGTAGCTACTGAATCAAAGTGGCATGACTTTCACTTAGCTCTGACTGGGCTGGTTTGTAGCCTGCCCTCATTCATTTACCAACTATGGAAATAGCTATGCCAACTGCCATCCCTGACCCTGTCTCTGCAAAGCAACTTTGTTGCAATACTTCATCTTTCCATCTGCAAAATGAATCCAAACACCATGGTGCCCCTGATACCAGCAATTTTTTCCATTCCCAGTTGTCTTAGAAACTGGCAGTAGGAAGCAAGCATCATTGGATGGCGGGAGATAGTGTCTAGGGGAGGTCCTTGGGTTGCTGGTTGGAAGCCGAGAGGTGGAAACCATTCTGATTGCCTGGAGAACGTCATGCACCAGCTGGCCCAAGAAGATAAGAGGATTGTTCTTCTCCAGGTTAGAAGATGGCATACTTAACAAGGACATGGGCAAAAAGCTGTGTAGGCAGTGATTTCACTGGGCGCCAGGGTCTGCACATTTCTTCTGGATTCCTGTTTTTATCCATAGCCACACTTTAGAAATTATTTTCTTTCTTTCCTGGAGGAGGTAGTCACAATTTCTCTAGTTCTTTCAGACATCTCATTCTAAATGCAAAGTATTAAACATAAGGATGGGAGCAGACATGGACTTAACCACGGCTGAGGTTTCTGTAGAGATGCGCTTATGTTTTGAAAAGCAGGTTTCTTTGAAAATAGCAGTAATTTTGCATGTAGATTGTGTTATTATGTCTCTGTCTTTGCCGTCTGCCGTGTTTGCTTGCTTACTTTCCCATCTTACTATTTACTTAGGCAGAATTTTTAGTAGGTCAGGCTGGACTCAAACTTACCTTGAACTTAAACTTACTGTATAGAGAATATAGCCCTTGACTCTTGATCCTCTTATCTCTACGCTAAAATGCCAGGGTCACAGGAATGTGATGTCCTAGCTATCTGTGTCTTCCATCTTCAGTAGAAAACCCAAGGGTGGAAGTCTGAGCCTCAGGAACAACTGGTCTTTCTCTTGCAAAATGGCAGTAGCTTCATACAGAATTGAACTTTGAAATGGGAAGTTTTCTGTGTCAAGGTTGTAAAAGGTATTTATTTTTAATCGTACATCACTAACATCTTAAGATGATTTTAAAAATATTTGATGAATAATTAAGTCAGTAGCTTTTGAGCAAAGCAGCTCCTCTTCCATGTTTCATAGGTCTTATCAATCCAGTCAGCTGGAGTCTTAGGACAGAGTGGAGTTTCCATTTTGTACAAGACTGAACCAAAAAACCCTTTCTTTCTTCTTGTTCTTCAGATTTCAGACTCAAGACAATGAAATCAGCTCTTACACGAGGTGGTCTTATTTCTGCCTTCCCACTCCTCAGATTTCTGAGCTTGTTTCTTCTCTTTTCTCCTGGCTGGTAAAAGTGCACTGTCCCTAGAGTCTTCTGTATTCTAGGAGGGATGTTTGAAGAGATGCCCCAGATTCCTTCTCCCATGGATTGCATCCCTGAAAATTCATTTTTGAAAATTACTGAAAGGAACATTATCTTGTGTTATTGAGACCATGGGAAATTCCTTACCTATGAGACCATTAACTTGGCAAATTTTGCATATCTGAGATCGCTCTGAACCTTGGGAGGATGACCCTGAAAATGAAATACTATTCAGACACTCTCAAGTTATGAATGTGGCAGTCTAAAAGGCAAGTGGCCTAGCTGACTTTCTGTGGGGCCATGAAAGAATAGCTTGGGTTTTAGTAGAAGCGCTGGCTGGAAGTAGCCCGGAGACCCAACAGGTGTCTACGCCTGTGAGGGACGGGCATCTATTTCCACCACGCTCCCAGGGTCTAGGCTCCTGACCTTCATTTGACCTGTGCCTTGCAATCGCGTAGGGCTATGCAGCCCCTCCCAAAGAGGTGTCACCTAACACAGGTAGAGGGCATGACTATAAGCTTCAGGCCTTGAGAGATTTCCATATTAATGAGTTACCTAAAGGCCAGAGGGCATAGCCAGTTATCTATTCCTTACCCTCCCTTCTCCCTATTTAAGTCAGGCCCTCCCTGACCTAAGTAAGGGTGCATCCAGACCATTTATCATCTGCCATGTCAATAAAGCTCTTGGAACCCTGGACTCCATCATGTCTTTTGGGGCCTGACGTGTTCCACCTCGGAGGCCCACATCTTCAAACAAGCTGGCTGACCCTGCCAAGCCAGTAACCAATTCTGCAATTCTGCGGGGCTCAGTTGGGGCCTCCCTCTTTCCCCTTGTCTCTCTCGGTGCATGGGCCTGTAGTGTGTCCACACGCTCCTTGTCTCCATTCTGCTGCCGCCTCCCAACAATGTCTGGGAGACCCAGAATTGAGCCCAGTCGGTCCCCGGCTGTCTCCTGGCCCGGGGATCCCCACTCGAGAACCCTTCCCCTCTCCCGCCCCTCCCACCCACCCCCACACACACACCCCCCAGGCTGAGTGAGGACTCCTTATGCTGGGCAGGGCGGGTCTCCGCCGCTTCTCACAGCGCAGTGCCTGCCCAATGCTGTGCGTGGAACCGACTCAGTTATATTCCCACGCTGCTGCCATGCTGAGCTGCAATTCCAGCCAACTGAGCCGTGGCAGACATGCAGGAACAACACTGCCCAATAAGATTCAGAGATAAACGCTCACATGCCTGCGTCTGAGCCATCATTTACCCGCAACTTTGTACTGCTATGACAAACATTATGACCAAAGGCAACGGTAAGGACAGGACAGTTAACTTACAGCTCTCAGGTCATCGGCCATCACTGACAGAAGTCAGGGTAAAAACTCAAGTCAGGAAACTAGAGGTAGGAACCAAATCAGAAGCTATGGAGAGGGCCTCTTATTGGCTTGCTCGCCATGGCCTGCTCAGTTGCTTTCTTATGCAACTCAGGACCATCTGCTCAGGTGTGACACTACCTCAGGTGTGACACTGCTCACACCATTGTTTTCCAAGTAATGCCCCACAGGGATTCCTACAGGCCTGTCTTATGAAGACATTCTCTCAATTGTGCGTCCCACTTCTCAGGTAACCCTCACTTGTCTGTCAAGTTGGGAAAATACAACCAGGACAGTTTGTCCCCTCAGTGACTTGACACAGCTATACAACACTATTAAACAATAAACTTCCTTGTTTGTGACCAGGATCTTATATTAATATCATGATATAAATATAACGTTAGAAGTCCTACAATCTTTAAAACGTTAACACTGTAAAAGTTAAGTCTTTCAAAGTTCAAAGCCTTGCTAAAATAGTCTCTCCACCAAGGGTTTCTGTAGGATAAAAAAATAAGTAAAATTATTTTTCTTTTTTATTCCAAAAGGGAAGAACCAGGGCACAGCAATATTCAAATAAAAGCAAAACTTCTCACACAGTAGAAAGCCCAGGGTCAGACTTCGGGGATTTACACGGGAGCTACTATACAGTCCCAACCCTCACTATCTACCATTCACAACACGCATAGTTCATCTGTAGACTTGGCACTAGAGCTCCATAGTATGGGAGTTTCTTGCTCTGAAAACTGAGAGGCTCTTTAATCTGTGAATTTAAATGCAGATATGACATTAACGGTAGGATAACCCAGAATGCTAACTCATAGCTTGCTCTTAATTAGATCTTGCATGTCTTTACTTCTTGACAGATGCAAAGAATTTCAAACTATAATTAAACTTCCCAATCCCCTGTGAGGAAGTGGCTTCTTATTCATTTTACAGATGGGTGAACTGAGGCCAACAGAAGACACATCCCTGGAAGTGAACTTGCAAATCTATGAGAAAACATTAAGGAAACCCCATGGTTCTTTGCCCCTTGGGGCCCAAGCAACCACCAGCTCAGAATTCTGCTCTAGAATTTTGAAAGAAGGAATTGGTGCTGAAACACTTACACCCCATGTAGCCCAGAAAATATCTAAAATTAGGGAAAAGAATAAAAATGAATCTGTGTGAGCTTCTAGGCACTGCTTCAAGTGCTGTTTGTAGCAGCCCACAGTTTCCCTAAATTTACACAGTCATAATATTCCTCTGTGGTATTAGCAATAAACCAAGTTTTCTGGATCCTTTCCTGGGAGAATTTTAATCTGGCAGATTGGGAATGCATCTTGTAAGAAGAGGTTTTTAAGATATATTTTCAGGCAACATTTTGTAATGAGGTAAAATTGGGAAATTCTAGATCAATCTCCATTCGAATATTTCTGGAATTTGTTCTAGATTTGCCTGGAGCCATGCTTGCTTCTCAAATATACTTAGAATGTAAAAACCAATCTTCAAAGTCATTCTTTCCTTATAGTCTGTACAATGGAGAATGTGCCATTTTTTTTTTTAAAAATTACACATTTATTTTACTTTGGATACTATAGCAAGATACCAGGACTATCAAGTTAGTGAAGATAGACACTTGACTGATGACCAGAATAATCTCATAAAATAAAACAAAGGGTCTGTGGAGAGGGAGGTAGGGAGGAAGTAAGTCAACCTGAAAGGAAAGTAGCCTCCTACATCCCTGCTGTACAGGAAGGGTATGAATGGGGCTTTTACACTGGGGCAATGATAAAGGGAAAAATACCACAAGCAAGGGAATCTATGTATAATGCTACATGTGTGTATGTGCTTCAAGTACGGAGCTTTGGGAAAAAGGCAGCAGCACACATGAGAGCATGCGAAGGATGAATGAGGTCTCATCTGCCAAGGAGGCTCACGTTTATGTACAATTCGCACATTTATTCAGGGTGTTAATTACTCATTGGGAAATTGGTGATATGTTAGGTTCTGAGATTCTTAAGTCACAAAATAACTCATACAATGCAAAACACCGTCTGAATGTTTTGCTTGCATGTAGGTATGTGCGCTGTGTGTGTGTGTGTGTGTGTGTGTGTGTGTGTGTGTGTGTACCTGGTGCCCAAAGAAGTCAGAAGATGTTGGATGACCTAGAACTAGTGTTAAAGATGCATGTAAGCTTCCATATGGGTGCTGGGACTCAAACCCAGATCTTCTTCAAGGACAGTAAGTGCTCCTAGCAATTGAGGTATCCCTTATGCCCCTACAAAATAATTTCTAAAGGTTCCTTTGCACACCATGCAAGCTTCCAAGGGAAGGAAACAAGCATGAGACCCCCTAAGGGTACAATAGTCACACACACACACACACACACACACACACACACACACACACACACACACGTGATACCAACAACTTCCTAATTGGACTTAAGCTTACTTAACAAGAAGGCAATCAAGCCTGGTACCAGAAACCCAGCCAACTACCCAGGGCAAGTGAAATTATGGATCTTGGAGAAGAACCTATAACCACCACTTTGCTAAACCAAATGTAATTCCTAACTGCATTCTAAATATTTATTCTTATACTCACAGATAATTAGAGGTCTCAACACCCACTAAGGGAACTTGCAACAGATGGAGACCATCACAGATAACCGAAACCAATCAAAATGAACAGAACAAGTGGTGTCCAGCCCCAACTGGTATATCTATAATACAACTCCAACACCTAGGGCACAGGCATCATAGACAGCAGAAGCAGGAGCGGAACCATTGTGAGAACCAGAAGCACAGGAAGGGAAGCTTGTTTAGACATTTCTGTCTCCTAGAATGTTAGAGAAACTACACCTATGACACATCATCAACATGGCTGCCTAAGCAAGACATGAACAAGGATGATATCAGTAGACAAGCTATAGTGAAAGAGGGGGGAATTTCATGGGGCCGCAACCCTGGGCAAAAAGTACAGGCAACTAAGGAATGCTGAGAGTGGGAGAGATTGTCTTGCACAGGGAAGGACCTTACAGTTGCTTTCCATGTAGTTTCAATACCACATGGTCAGCCTTGAAATCATACACATGCAGGTAACATTATACAGACACATCAGGTTCTATTTATATATTTAGGTGTGTGTGTGTGTGTGTTTATGGTAGGGTGCATAGGAAAAGTTAAAGGAAAGTGGCATAATTATTTTAATTAAAAATATTTTAAAACTTAAAAAAATAAAGCTGCAAAAAATCAATAATACAGAGAGAATATTTGTTTTGTCAGGTGTTAATATGTGCTAAAGAAAAGAATCAGAGGGAGAAGCTGAGAGAGCTGGGATGGAGTGTTGCTATTGAGGTGGTATTTGGTCATTATTTTGACAGGACTAAAGAAAGGAGGATCTTCCAGACAGAAGAGAAAGCATACATGAAGGTCGGGGTCTTAGGGTGAACCTGGGTATCTGGGAATGGATAGAAGTTGGGTGTGGCTGGAGATGAGGGAGGGTAACTGCTGATAGTAGGCAGAGGTATAGGCACAGATATGGATGGGCTTCTTGAACCATTATATCTATCTATCTATCTATCTATCTATCTATCTATCTACACACATATAAATGTAGCTATATAATTATCTATAGTTATATAATATCTAATATAAAGCTATATATAACTGAATTTTGTTTAAAACAAAATTGAAAAATAAACAAAATAAGCTGTTCTTTCTGTCTGCCTTGAAGAGGAGAGTAAGGGCCAAAACCGAATGATTTGAACCAGAGAGAGGATACTGCAGGGCTCCAGGCATGATGATCTGATAAGTGCATCAGAGCTGGCAACAGGATTGGAACAAGAGGATAGAGTTCTTGGTTATTTCTGAACTTGTTAACTGAGTTCTGTATGGATACAAGAAAAAGTCAAAACCAGCATCTTAGGTCTCATCCCAAAAGCTGTCACAATGGTATTACCTGATCTCTAGTGCTTCAACATCCCTGGAATTTCGGAGCACATGGAGGCAAATGGTAGGTTCTTATAGCAAGGCAGGAAAGGAGGGGTATGCAGACCAAAGCTAGGAAGAGTGAGCACACTGTGGGAATTGGTGACTAAGGAGATACCGTTGGTGTGATCACAACGTTACGGGAGGAGGCAGGTTGCCGAAGGGAAAGGGTGAGATGGCTTTGACTTCTCTATCTTGAGATAACTCTGGTCCCCAGAGAGTAGTCATTAAAACCCACACAGTTTCACTCTGTTGCTTGGGAAGTTGAGCATAGTTAGGAATTGGTGATAACAGCAATTTTCATTTGCTGCACGCTTTTATTTTCACATGTAAATACTTCAGTTTATTCTAGATGTATGTGTGTACATACATAAAAATGTTGAGATATGATCATAGTATCATCTTAACCAAAAATATATATATATATATTCACACTGGGCCTTTCATTGGTGTTTCATAAATGTTTTGGATAGGTGATTTGACTCAGGGTCCAAACAATGTATGAATGCTATATTTTATTTATTTTATGAGGCAGGACCTTCATACTTACTTCAAACTTGCTGTGTAATTGAGATGACCATAGATTTCTGACCTCTAGACACCAAGCCTGAGCCACCACACAGCCTTTATCATGAGGATTTCTACATCTTCCAAAGGACGAGTCCTACATTACACCATCCTAGGGTCTCCAAACCCTGACAGGGAGGGATTAACACAGTATTTGGTGGTAGAACAGACCAGGAGGAATGAGTGTAAACATGGAGACTGGGTAGTGAAGGGTTGTTTGAGACGTGGGAAGTTGAGCACCTCTTCCTGTCATGGCCACATCCTAGAAGCAGACCGCATTAACTAGGTGTTTTGTCTTTGTCCCAGTACGTGTGATAAATACAAATGGCCTTTGCATTTAATGTATAGAATGAGGATTCAGGAAAATCCTGCAAAGTACCTTTAACTTCATTTAAGAGTCATATGGTGTTTTCCCCTCTTTATGCTTAGAAGATTAGAGGTTATTAGTATTATGTTTTCTTCACTAAGGTTCCTTAAAGTCAATGCTCTTGCTTTCTGGAGACACATGGATGATATATATGAATTCCTTCTTTGAATTTCCTTAGTTTAGGAAGGTGTCAGCTAAATTTTCATGGGAGACTCATCCCTTCTTTCCCAAGTAAATTAGAACAAAATCAATGGAAATTTGACTTGAGCCTTATAAGATTAAGCATGGGGAGGTTATTAATAGATTTTATTTTGGGTGTCAACCTTTGTCCCACTAAGGGTTATTTAAAAGGACCAGGACATACTTCCAGCCTGTGGAAGGATTTTTTTATTATTATTATTATTTAGAGTCGATTGATTGTTGCTGGAGACAAAATCTCTTTGTACCTATCTTTGTCATTTTTCAGGGACAGTTCAGAATGCCCATCACCAGCACCTGTGCTCAAGAGCTAAACACTGTATGTTATATACTTTAATTTCCATCTCAGTGCAATTAAAAACATCAAAGGCACCCAGCTGGGAAGGTGAAGCATCCTTAATTTGGGAAGTCATAAACCAATCACTCTCAGCTTTTGCAGGGAGATTTTATATCCACTGACCCAGATGATCCTACCAATGGCCTGAGGCAGGATTCCAGGCAGCCCTGAAATGTGTCTGGTGATCTGAAGACTGGGGAGGACAGATGGGAACCTGAGCTGCAGCCTCGGCCCTGTCGTTATTGGCCTGAGGCAAAAATCATCTCCTTTGAGTCCATAAAAAGTACTACCCACTCTGTCTTTTTCAAAAGACTTGGGAAAGGGAGAGTAAAAATGGACTGAAATAATCTGAACAAGAAAGGGGCTGCCTCTGTTTACTGAAAAGGAAGAAGAGAAGGAATTTGCTGATAATTTTTTAGAAGAAAAGAGGGAGAAAGATTAGGGGAAATTTGTGTGAGGAGAATCTCAGAAACGGTGGACTGCAGCAGGCTAGATATTTTCTGGCTAACCATAGTAGGCAGTCCTCCAAAATGCCTGCTAGTAGCCCCTCCCCTGGTATCCTCACCCTTGGCTGTTAGCCCCTCTGATAATGCCTTTTTTTTTTTTTATTGAGGTGATCCAGGCGAGGTGATGAGTGTTGCTTCTGAGCTTGAATTGTAAGACATGACTTCCTTCTGGCTGCCACCTTAGCACTGTGGTGCTCACTTTGGTGAATCCAGCTGTGAGTGAAGCTGTGAGCTTCCCTAGGAGAGAGTTCCCTAGATGGAGTTCCTTAGAGAGTTTTCTAGAGAGTTTCTTACATGCAGTAAGGAACCAAAAATGGGGACAGGAGTGATGGAGGCCTTGGGTCCAATCTGCAGTGTGTTGGGTCTGCATCACACTGACATCCACTGACCACCGCTGATTCAGAAGCGGTTCTTGACTTACGAGTCAGCAGAAGATGCTAGTCCCTGGAGGGATCTTGCAGCTTTGAAGGATCATGAGGACAGTAGCACTGGGCTCAACAATGCACATGTTCATTAACACACACAAGCTAAGATAAAGCTTCAATAATATGGAATAATTTTTATCACAGTTGATGGCTATTGTACTGATTAACCTGGGATGACTTTGGAGAATATGAAACAGAGAGTCGTTCATAATGAACCAGGACGTTATTAAATGTGTGAACTTTCTCTCATGGGAAGGATAATGGCTACTGATTCAGAACTCATTACCGTGTGAGAGGTGTCAGCCATCTTCACCAGCAGGTGGTGGGGGCTCAGAGGCAGTAGAAGAGGAAGACAAGGAGGGATTGTTAAAGATGTGATGTGACTTGGAGTGTTGTCTAGGGTGGCTGTTCCAGTTACCCAGATGCAGGGCTGCGCATGTGATTGGTTGAGGCATATGTTTTCCTTCCTTCTGTTGATCCTAAATGAATTAACAGTTGATAGAATCCCCGGTTATCACTGATGTCTTGGGCATTTTTATTTAGATGCTATAGGAGTAGTTGTGTGGCTTCCTGGGTTGCAGAGAGACGATGGTTTGAATTACAGGTAGCAAGTTAGCCTCCTGGCCCATAGGAGCTGAGAATGGGCAGGCTGAGGCACATTGTGGGCCAGACTTCTACACAGACTAGCCATTGTCTATTGGACGGTTTGTCTCTTAGGAAGAAGGATAGGTCTGGAGAATGGTATGCTGAGATACATTAAGAACGACTCCACAGATGGACTTAACACTTGGCCAGAGAAGGTTTGAGTTAGTTTTTGGATTGCTGTGTCCAGGAGCAAAAAGAAAACTTAGAGAAGGAAAGATTTATTTTTGGTTCATGGCTTTATTCTATCCTTGGCTGGCTGACTCTATTGTTTCTGGGCTGCCTTGGGTCAGAAGATCATGGCAGAAAGGATAGAAGAACAACGCTGCTCACTCTGTGATAGCCAGGAATCAGAAAGAGATGCAGAAAGGTGCTAGGAGACAGGTTATATACTTCTAGGCAGGGTGTTATTGACCCAATTTCTACCTGCTAATAATCCAATCAAGCTTTGAGTCTGGCAATGGATTAGTCAACTGATAAAGCCATAGCCCTCATGATATTTTATCACCCAAAGCATCACCTCTGAACATAGTTACGTTGGGAAATAAACCTTTAACTCATGAGCCTTTGCAGGGCTACATCATAGGGCACCCATGGCAGCAGGGGAAGAATTGATAGAAACTTCTGCTTTTCTCAAGGCCTTTGGGAACACCATGAGAAATGGCAGGGTCACACTGTGCTTCAGAAATGGGGACCTATGACCGGCCATTGCCATACTTACAACTACATGTATTCACATTATAGCTCTGTGGTCATAATGTAGCCCCATTTCCCATTTCCCGAACCTGAAAACAATTTTGTAAGGTATTTTCTCTAAGATGCTCTCTATAGATTTCCATGTGTTTTGCTTGGCTCTCTGTCACGTTCATCTCCAGAGTCAGCGTTTCTGTGAACTCAGACCACTGAGGTGATTTCACTCTCGAATCTGTCTCAGGAGAGCCTGTACCTTACAATCTGTATGAGCAGAGTAGACCCTTTTCATATAAATGATTTTTCACAGTGAGACATTGAGCGGCCTTTCTTCCTTTGCCTTTTACCTGCTGCTTAAATAAAAAATTGCCCTCCAAACAGAAAGGTAAAAAAAATATGTTTTAACTTTTCTCTACAGGGTAAAAGTGTACATAGGCCCAACAGTCCCTCTTAGTAAGTGTTGGGAAGTGGTGGCTTTCAGAAGGGGTCCTGGGGCTAGGATAATAGCAGCAGGACTTGTAATCTTCTCCTGTGTTAATGAGGGTCACATCCTACCTGACTCTCAGGTCTTGCACACAGAGTTTAAACAACTCTGGCCATAATTAGCAAGGGCTGAGGGAGGGGAAAGCCTGTACCTTTAAAAGTAGACATAGTTGTGTCATGAACAATGCTGAGACAATTATTTGCAGGCCCAGTGGCAAAGATGGTTAATTAAAATAGTGATGATGCCTGTAAGAGAGATGACAAGTGGGGGTCCCCTGTTAATGAGAACAGTGGCCTTCTCGCTCCCTCTCCCCTTACTCATCAGGAAACAGCAGAGCGGAGCCCCAGGGAGACTCCAGCTCAATTAGGCCCCACAGGCACAGGGAGCTGCCAAAGGCCTGGGTGAAGAGAAAATTTAACCACCTAATTTGGGAGAGAAGCAGAAAGGGCATGGTCTTTAATGGAATACGCCACTGGCACTTCCAGGTCTATATGTGATGTGAAATGCCACTTACAGCTGTCTTCAAAGAGTCTGAAGTGAGGCCGGCCAGAGGGATGTGGGCTTTGAAGTCACAGAGGCCCTGCATGGATTCTGATTACGGGGTGATGCTACTGGACATGTCAGAGCCTTTGTTTTCTCATTGAAGACATAGGGAGATGACAATGACCTCAACAGGGAACATTTGAGAGTATGTGATTGATATATGTGTGTGTGTGTGTGTGTGTGTGTGTGTGTGTGTGTGTGTATATATATATATATATATATATATATATATATACATATATCACAGAGAAAGTAGTTTCCCTGTAGGAAATGCCTCCATGAGATCCAGCGCATTTTCTCAATTAGTGATCAAGGGTGGGAGGAGGGCCCATTATGGGTGGTTCCATACCTGGGCTGGTAGTCTTGAGTTCTATAAGAGAGTAAGCTGAGCCAGTCAGGGGAAGCAAGCCAGTAAGTAACATCCCTCCTTGGCCTCTGCATCAGCTCCTGCTTTCTGACCTGAGTTTCAGTCCTGACTTCCTTTGGTGATGAACAGCAATGTGGAAGTGTAAGCTGAATAAACCCTTTCCTCCCCAACTTGCTTCTTGGTCATGATGTTTTGTGCAGAAATAGAGACCCTGACTAAGAAATCTATACAAGGAGAACATTATGTATATGTGTATTAGAATATATATATATATATGTATATATATATATTATTTTCACATACTCTCAAAGGGCCTTTTAACACTGTTAAAGCACACACAGTTTTACTACATTGTGTCCCAATACTCCTGACCTCATGGATCCCACCGCTTTCTCATCTCTTACTCAGTCTGTCTCCATAGTAGGTAGTTGTACTTTTGTCTCTACCCACTGACACACTGATAATGTCTGTCCCAACCCTAGACCTTCTTAAAACTCTTGTATTATAGGTCTTAAGATACAGCCTCTCAGGGAACAAGGGCCATTCATTTTTATCTTCTTATTTACTTCCTTTCAAAACTCTTACTCACCCTCAGTTAACAGATCAGTCTTGCCTCAACTGCCCACAGTAACTGAGGGTCACTTGTTATTATGCTTTCATTCTTTCTAATGGCTTCATGAAACAGTCTGGACAGAAGCAGAGACTCCAAATTTTAAATAATTTGCCTAATGGGTCACTTAAAGAAATAGGCAATACTAAATCTAGGCCTTCCAGTTAGCTTCAACTGTAAACTTGACACAGCCGAGAGTCACTTTGGACAAAAGTTTGAAGTAAGGAAAAACATCCTGGCTGTGGGGATGTGTATGAGAGAATGTTTTAATATTTTAGTTGGTACAAGAAGACTGAGCCATCGTGGTGAGCGCCATTCTTTATTCAGGGGTTCTTGAACTGTATAAGAGATGAGAAAGGAGGTGAAAGCAAGCTGCTTGCATTGATCTTTTCTCCCTTTCCTTGACTATGGCTGTGACCAGCTTGTGCTTTGAATTCCTGACTTTCTGGCAGTAAAAGGCTGGAGCCTGGGATTTTCCTTCCTTCCATAAGTTTTTTTTTTTTTTTTTTTTTTTTTTTTTTTTTTTTTTTTTTTTTTTTTTTTTTTTTGATACTGTGTTTTATTGCTGCTACTGAAATGGAATTAGAACATTAAGCAAAACTATCATATATTTATATTTCCCATTCTTCTGGCTGTTACTAATGTTTGACTCTGAATCGCATTACAAGTTACGCATTATGTTGTAAGTTACAAACATTTCAGTGACAAAATAACAAAACCGTCCAAAGGCATGCTGTCTTCTGTTTGCCACAGGTCAGCTGAAGCTCGCCCCATTAAGTCATTTCCCTGTAGTCACCCAAACCTGGGCAGTTCCCTGGTGCCTCACACATCCTCTGAGAATCATGAGCTGCTGGGACAAAGGAAAGACAAGTAGTGCTTTTTAAAAAATAAAATTTATTCACTTATTTTTATCGTATGTATATGTGTGTACCTGAGTGTATTTATATGCATCCCATGAGTGTAGGCAGATGGAGCCAGAAGAAAATTCCCAGGAACTGAAGTTACAGGCAGTTGAGAGCTATGGGTGCTGGGAGGCAAACCCAGGTCCTCTGTGAGAGCAGCAAGTGCTCTCAAGTGTTGATCCACCTCCCTTGCTCCTAATGCTTGCTCTTAATGCATCAGCCTAGAAATAACATACTGATATAATTCACATTCCATTGTTCAATGAAGCTGTACAATACAACCTTTAACTCTCAGGGCTCTAGGAGCTGATACATTGGTGAATCATGACAGTCTAACATCAATCTGGTGCTCTTTGCTTCAATAACTTGGTGGTGGAGAAATGCTTGCGTATGGTAGAGATCTAATAAGCCTGAAAAGTGATCATAGACATAAAAGAAGGATTTTTGTCCTATGTTGGATGCAGAGGCAAAGGAGGGACATTTACAATAGTGCATGATTCACAAGAGACTATTTAACATGTGATGTTGGAGCTTAATCACGCACAGTGCATGGTTAGATTATGGAAAATTACAAACTTAGCAAGAAGAGAAACGTGCGAACTGTTTCTATTTGCATACTAACCACTGATTGTAAAAGTCTTAGTCAGAGTTACTGTTGCTGTGATGAAACACTATGACCAAAGTAACTTGGGGAGGAAAGGGTTTACTTATCTTATACTTCTACAGCACTGTTCATCATTGAAAGAAGTCAGGACAGGAACTCAAAAGGGCAGGAACCTGGAGGCAGGAGCTGATGCAGAGGCCGTGGAGGGGTGCTGCTTCCTGGGCTGTTCCCCATGGCTTGTTCAGTCTGCCTTCTCATAGAACCCAGGACCATCAGCCTCAAGACCAACTACAATGGACAAGGCCCTCCCACATCAATCATTAATTAAGAGAATTCTGTAAGACGTCCCTCCAGCCTGATCTCATGAAGGCATTTTCTTAACTGAGGGTCCTTCATGTCAAGTGATTCTATCTTGTGTCAAGCTGACATAAAACTAGGCAGTAGAGTAAACCACTGGCAAGGACACATGCAAACCTCTAAGAGTAATGCATGGAATGGTGAACTGTTGTGAGTGGCTATGCTTGTCTGCTAAAAGGGAAGAAGGAATTAAATGATGCTAGGGTGATAGACATCCTTATTCTCTAAGAAGAGTAGAGAGAGCATTTAGTAGTGACTCAATATCATCAAATAAAGTTGGCTGGAGCTGTACCAGGAAGTCACATCTGACTTCTATTTGTATTTCTTTATATTTACAGTTTACTACATATATTATTGTATTGTTTACAAAAAGAAAAAGAATAATTAACACGATACATTTCCTTCTACTTTATGTAGTCCATATAAATGAATTTTAGCCATCTCCTTAGCTATTGGAGATTCTTACTCTCCTGCTGCTTAGAGGATATGACATAGGCTCTGTTGGGAACATATTGTGTAATAGAAGAGTTAACCCTGAAACCAGGCCAGAAACTGCAGGGTTTGGGGAAAGTAGACATGTTTCCACACCCCTAAAAGCAGCCGATGAATTGTGCTGTGAATTGGTTGTGAAGTTGGAAGGGACAAGAAGAATGTAAAAGTTTCTTTGAGAATGCAGTGCATCTGGGAGGTAGATGGTTTTGTAGGTGAAGTGCCATTTTACAGATTTATGACCAGGATAGACGTGCAGCAAAATCTGTAGCAGCATTTAGCTCCCCAGTGGTGCATACACTGCTAGTCACAATGTGTGCTTGAAACAGTGATTGTCATGTTGTCAGGATCTATGATCATCTAGGGGACGTGTGTGTGTGTGTGTGTGTGTGTGTGTGTGTGTGTGTGTGTGTGTGAGAGAGAGAGAGAGAGAGAGAGAGAGAGAGAGAGAGAGAGAGAGAGAGAGAGAGAGATTATGTTAATTGAGGTAAAAAAAAAAAAAAAACCATCTTACATGTGGGTGACACCTTGGGCTGAAGTTCTGGGATGAATGCAAAGGAGAAAGAGAGGCAAGCACTAGTTCTCAACGTTCTCTGATTCTTGAGTACAAATGCCATGTCACTATGTGTCTCAAGCTGGCTGTCATGCCTTCCCTGCCCTGATATCTGCACAAACTCTGATCCCTCTTTCCTGGAATTGATTTTCACATGCATTTTGTCATACCAATGATTAAGTAACTAATATAACACTCTTCTGCCCAGCTTACTGTCATGTAAGAGATAAAGTCTGTCACATGTTAGTCTTGCAACTTGACCTGAGCCAAGGATTTTGTTCAGTTACATTCATTTGATATTCTTGTAGAACTTACATTTTTAGAGCTTAGGAATGTAGAGATGAAGATAGAGTTCCTGGTCATGCATATTTCAGTGGGATTCTTAGAAATCCATAAATTTGCATATATCTAAAAGAGTCCAGCTGTTTGAAAGAACATGAGACACATCTCATGCTAATCAACAAAGATTATCACAAATAGATGCCAACTACCTTCTCTACTTTCTCCAGCAGTCTCTCACTCTAGTCCTCATCTTTAGGTCTGGGACAGACGGACTGTCAGCTCCTTCTCTGTAGCTGAGGTCCACATGGACCAAACATGAGCATCACTTGGCAGAAGAACATCACAGTCCTCCTAGGCTCTATGGTTTTCCTTCACTTCTGGACCTTCCACAAATTATTCTGAGAGTCAGGAAGACTGCACCACTGATAACTGTGAGCTAATCTTCTATCAACTTACATTCTGCGTGGCCTCTAAAATCAGCAGCATCTTCCAGAATAGGCACATACCTATTTCTAAGATTTCTCAGGTTCAAGTAAACTGATCCAAGGGATGTGTGTTCAGAAGTGGCATTAGTCATGGCTGAGACTTCGGGCCGGACATACTCACAGACTTGAGATGAGACTCTGTATTGAAGAGTGGACAACTACCAAAATCTTCTATTGTGATTATGGTTCTTGGTACTAAAATAGGTGGGTGGCCTCGTGAATAGGTTTTCTAAGAGACAATGATGGGACTGAGCGAGAATTCTGCAGTGCTTATGCCTAAGAATGACTTTTTTTTTTTTTTTTTTTTTTTTTTTTTTTTTTGCTAGCAAAGAGTTAATCCATCATCACATTTGCCCAGTTCTGATTGTTTACGGGAAGATTTGATCATGAAAGGCCAGTGAGAGTGCTCAGGAGTCTGATTTTCCTTGTCTATCTAAATTACCATCTCGGGAGGTAAAGCGAACCAATTTACCTTGAGGCTTTCATCAAAGAAATCCATAGACACTCAAGGAACCACATGTTAACAAGATAGTGAGTCCTGAAGTAGGAAAACAAACTAAAAAAGGCAAACTCAAAGTGAAATGTTTTGCTTCACGATAAGCTCCTATTTAATTCAGGAGGAAGAGAAAAGCAAAGACAGCAGTAGGAGAGATGCAGATGCTTTGGTTAACCAAATAGAAGATTAGTGTTCCCTGTTCTCAAGAATTAGATATGGAAATGTTAAAATTAAACAGGACAAATATCCCCAACTGCAGTCCCTTCGGTAGATTAACTATTTTGAGCTTAACACTAAGTAACAATTATTACTTTGGAGTAGTCTTGCTCCAAAAATGAGTTGAGAGCAGGGCACAGTTTCCCCAGTGGGCCCAATGCAAGACTTCTCTGTTATAAGACAAGACAATCACACAAAACGTTTCCACTTGGAATTGCTTTTACGGTCACTATCTTCTGTGACTTCACTGTTGTCTCAGTCACTGTTCTATTGCTGAGAAGACAACCACTGTAGGAGAAAGCATTTAATTAAATGCTTACATACAATTTAAGGGGTTCAATCCATTATCATCATGGCAGGAAGCATGCTGGCATGCAGGCATTTGCTGGAGCAGGATCTGAGAGTCACTGGGATTAGCACGGGCTTCTGAAACCTCAAAGCCCACCCCAAGTAATTCCTCTAACCAACACCACACCTCCAAGTTCTTCTAGTATTTTCAAACTATGCCATGCGTAATGACTAAGCATTAAATATATGAACCTATAGTCATTATACAAGCCACCACAATTGTTATGATGGTGCCTGAATGTCCAGCTGAACTCTCCTCATCTGGGATCATTGCACGGTGTGTAAGTTACTACCGTTCTCCTGCAGCTCCCGCATTTCCCCTCACTCTCCCTTCTACATTAAATGAGGAGAAGAGCTGTGTGCTCAGTCAGTATGGCTGCTTTTGTGCTAGGGAGCCTTGACTCAGGGTGCAAAGGTCACTGGTGTTTTAACTTTCCGTCATCTTAACTCCATTATCACCAACCCAATGAATCGCTTCATTAACTTTCCCTAGTCCATGTGGGATAATTCTCTAATAATTCCATAAGAATTGAATATAGGACAGATTTAGCAAGAAACGAAGTTGAGACTGGTCCTATATGGAGAACATACAGTGTTTGCGTTATGTTAAGGTCAGAAGTTACCATAAACAAGGTTATACTCCAAAATACATGCAGAAGTATTTATAAGGGTAAGGTTGGGCTGAGAAAAAGATTTTGAATATTGGGGAATAAAGTTGTGTGGTCAAACTCGGGCTTCATCTTTGAAGTAAATGACTTCAAATTATGTTAGATTCTAATTCTAGTATTGATCTGCTGCTGTGGGAAAAAACTCACGGGGGAGAGTCCAGCGGGAGAGTACTGAGGCAGGGCGTTCCACGCTGCAGGCAGGTCTGGTTCCAACAGCAGCCTTGGCGGGCAGAAGTCCTCCACCTGGTCACATGAAGGCAGGCAGGTCCCACATATTCAAGAAGGTCCAGTTCCAAAGGCTGGAAACTGGTGGTAGGCCCAGATGACACGTGGAGTCCAAGAGATCAAAGCTTTATTGTTCATGGCGTGGGGAAGGGGTCTGGACGTGGGTGCCCCCGTAAAAGCCAGGGGAACTGGCTTTTTATAGGAAGGGGAAAAAGGGGAGGGAATAACTTAATTAGCTACGCCTTTAGATAACTCAATATTTAAATCTCTTGAAGTGGAGGCTTATTAGTCACGCCCTCTACCTGTGTCTTGACTGACCTGGGAAGGTAAAATGGACCGCCTGTCAGGGCCCTGGGTTCTCGGGGCGTGGCTGAACACTCAACCCAAGGACCAGGATACCTTTCCATGGCCCGACATGCTAAATAGTCATTAGGTGATTTTTTTTTTTTACTTTCATTGTCTGTGATAATTTCTAATTAGAAAAATAGTTTATAATACTTTGGTAATTCCACAGTGAATAAAAGTAAAACAACTACAGAAAGCTCCATTGGGAAACAAGGTGAAGCAGGGGAGAAGTCTACATGGAAGGTAGAGGTTGTGGTACAGAGAGCAGGACATAAGCACTGGAAACAACGACACCAGGATGCTCTAGGGTTGTTGCCAGAAACTTCTTTGGGCAATCCCATGAATTTACAGCATATGATGGAGCTGGGGGCCAAGATGTTACAGATAGGAGGGTAGAATCTTCTCACAAAGTGAACTTCAGTTTGGATAAATTGACCTGGTGGGTGTGCAAGGAAGTCATTTTAGTGTAGCTGTTCCTTAATTTGTAAGTAGGGACTTAGCTAGCACTCTCTAGTTGTTATCCATCAGGGAATAGGGCATTATAGATTTTATGGGATTTGTTTAAATTACCAAAAGAAGTTTTTCGTTCATTTTTCCATTGGTGTCTTTGTTTGCCCTATTAATTCATCAGATATGTATCTGCAGAGAGACCCTCTCTACAAATGGGTCAAATTCAGTGTTACTCATACGTGAGGAACAAGCAGAGGCTTAGCCTTCATTTTAGGATCTTCAGCTTTTGGTACAGAATCAAAAATAGCAATGAGGCCTCTGATCTTCAGTCCTCTGGGGTTAGCAGTTCAGACTTGAGCATGAGCTCAAGTAATGAGCGGGTGTGAAGTCAGATAGAGAAGATGGTCTTTGGTCGTGGTACAAGGAGAAGGGAAGATTGTCTCAGCTTACTGGGTTTAGTAGGAAGTGAAGCACAGAAGATTAAATTGGATACAAAATGCGACAAGAAAGGTACTGTATGCACACTCGTATTGTCTAGAGCTCCCCTGAGGTTGTTCTAGCAGGAGAAGAAATAGTCCCTCCCGGGGTCCAGATTCTAAATTGTGAAGAGATTACTAAAAACATTTAAAGTAGTTTTGCCCAGATAAAGTCTATTTTTTTTTAGCTTTAAATTTAATATTGACAGTGTTTAACGAATGTTTTGAAAGTGGGAAGGGAAGGTGCTTGTACTGGCTGGTTCTGTATGTCAACTTGACACAAGCTGGCGTTATCGCAGAGAAAAGGGCCTCCCTTGAGGAAATGCCTCCATGATATCCAGCTGTAAGGAATTTTCTCAATTAGTGATCAAGAGGAGTGGGCCCATTGTGGGTGGTGCTATCCCTGGGCTGGTAGTCCTAGATTCTATAAGAGAGCAAGCTGAACAAGCCAGGGAAAACAAGCTAGTAAGTAACATCCCTCCATGGTCTCTGCATCAGCTCCTGCCTCCAAGTTCCTCCTGCCCTGTGTGAGCTCCAGTCCTGACTTCCTTTGGTGATGAACAGCAATGTGGAAGTATAAGCTGAATAAACCCTTTCCTCTCCAACTTGCTTCTTGGTCATGATGTTTTTTGCATGAATACAAACCCCGACTAAGACGGTTCTCAAGAAGAAGCAACAAAGGAAAGCAATGGACAAGCTTAAATTATGATCACTGTGGACCACAGATGGAGAAGGCGGTAAATCCTGTGGAATTTCTACAGATACTCTGCCTAATCATAGATTAGTGAGCTCTATTAGTGCATATGGATGTGTGGGGAGCATGGGCAACCTTCCAGGGGCCACACTGCCAAAGCAAAGCGTGTCTCCTTATCCAGCAGCCTTTAACAACCAATACCCCCTTAGCTAGGGGTGGGGCTCCATGAGCTTTTTCCTTCTCCATGCTGAAATTGTTAGCTGGCTTGGTTTTGTGCAGGTTTTGTGAGGTGACCACAGCTTCTGAGAGTTTGCATGTGCAACAGCATGTATGTCACATCCAGAGGACAGCATCTCATAGCTCTACTCTCCATCCAGTGAGTTTTAAGAAATTCGTTGATAGAGCCAAGGTGTGTGGCATCATGGCGCAACACCAGAAGTCACCATACGTGATAGCACCAAGCTGTTTGGCATCATGGCACGATACCGGAAGGCACCACACGTCTTTATTGTTTAATCTCATTTGAGGATGGCAGCCTATCTTAGACAGTGAAGAAAATGAAGACATTAACAAAGTCTGAGCTCACACTTGTGTCCTGTTTTTGTATTCAGGTTGCGAGCTGCAAGGGATCATAGGCTGTGACTCACAGCCGTACATACGGAAGTAATTATTACCAGTGGCTTCTCAGAAGAACGGTTATATGAGCTTCTGCTTGAAACTTAACTGGCAGGCTTCCTGGGAGTGATGCCCTGATTTGCAAGGATTTAATGACTTCTTGTCATCTAACACCTGTAGGGAGACAGGCAAGGAGGACATTAGCACCTGGCAGTGCCCTCGATAAAGGAAGTGCACTGGATTTTTAAAGTCACTATCTCTCCTGCCCAGGAAATAACTTTCTGTCCTGGTGCTATATCCATTGGCACCTTGATGTTGAAGCTGCTAGTGATCTTACTCAGAAATAGTTTAAAATTATATTCTTCAATTAAGAAAAAAAAACCATGTTATCTATTCCCAAAGATTTCTTCTTCATTTCCTTTGCATGTACTACAATGAGTTTAGCTGGTCATAAATTAACCTTGGAAACAGTTGCATTTCTGTAGTTCTGATAAAATTTTCATCTCTTTATTATTTTCCTCCCACTGAACAAACATTATTCATAGGAACTGCTGACATCCTGAAAGCAAGCCATCTCCGAGGCTTTCAAACACTAATTTGTGAGGTCTTAATTCCCTCTTCATCTTCATGTCTTCTTATTTCACATGCAACAACTGTTTGAATAATTTAAATGATCAGACACAAGCAAGCATTTCCCAGAACTGAGAACTTTGACTTTGAAAATTGTTCTGGCTTAGGGTGACAGACGCCAGTTGCTGATCATTCCCTATGCTACCTCCCTTTGCTACAGATACGGTGTTAAGGAGCATAATATAACATATATATATATATATATATATATATATATATATATATACACATATATATGTGTGTGTGTATGTGTGTATACATATATATCACACACACACACACACACACACACATATATATATATATATATCTGTAATAATGAATGAATGTAATGAATCTAAAATCACAGATTACTCGGAATGTACAAATACTATTACAGATATACAATTAGAAGTAGGAAGACCATAGCATATACATCTATGCATCTTCAAATCACATGAAAATCAACCTGATGTGTTGGATTCATAACATTGATTCCAAGGAAATCATTGCCTATCATAACAGAAAATAAAACTGAAAAAAAAAAAACACAGAAAGCCATTCATCTAAAAATCATAGTAATTATCAATAATTACATAGATAATTGTAATAAATTTCAAACTAAAAGACAAAGTTACATATTATGTGAAGAAAATTAAACTATATGTTCATCATATAGTAAGAAATGTTTAAAATAAAACTAAAATTGTGTGTAGTTCAGTGATAGAAAATTGACTTACTATATGTACAAGGCCCTTCTTTGATTCTCAACATTGTAACATAATAGTAATATAATAATAATGATAATACAGAGAATTTAAGATAAAACGGTGTAAGAGGTTACAGAATATAATTTTATATTGAGAAAGGTAGTTTCATTAATAAATGTTGTAGAAGTAATGAACACCAACAAGTAATCAAACATGTAAGATAAAAATGGTCATTAATCAGTAGATTCTCAATTATAGCTGTGACATCTCTGTCTCCTATAAGGTTCATTTACATACACAAATAAACGTATTCTTATCATTGATACTAGTAGAATTAAAAAGATTGGCTAGAAAGATGTATAATATACTATTATAGACTATGTAACTTTATATATGTGTATGTATATTAGGTGAGTCTGTGTATAACTTAGTAAGGTAAGATGATAATAGATATTATTTCCAGGCATCCTTGGATAGTTTACAAAAATACATCACATGCAAAGCTCTGAAGGAAACTCAAAGTCCAAAAATAAAAGTTTTATAAGTAGAGATATTTGAACCCAATGTATTGGTTAAAAGTAATAAAACCAAAACCAGAACAATTTTGTTTCAAAATAAAGGAAAAGAATGGCCAACAATAACAACACCACATACTGGGATAAACTTTAACAGAAAATGAATTTTAAAAATGCTAACAAAAATATACAAGGCTATAGTTGATAAGAGATATTTGAAATGGAGATTTAAAACTGAAATTAAAAACTAGACAGAAATTGAAGACTATTAAGCTGAGAAATCCAATGTAAGATCAACTCAATGCTTCCATTATGGAAATCAGTATGAATATCTGTCAGAAAACTAAAATCAGAGCCAGGAAGTGCTCTCACTATACCGTTGTCTGGAATATTCCCAGGGAGTCTAGGCCAGCATATGGCAAAGCCACGTGCCTTGTATCCAGGAAAGTTGTGTTTACCTTAATTATCCAAGCTATGGATCCAGTCTAGATGTCTATCATTAGATGTATGGATAAGGAAAACCAAGTTTTACAAAAATATAAAGCAGAAAGAAATAATGTCATTTGCAGGACACAATGTGTGGAATTGTTAATCCTGATATTACACAAAATATGTCAGGTCTGGAATGACAAATAACACACATTTTTTTTTCTAATAAATAGAACCTAGATTACTTCATGCACACGCACTCATGTATATGTGATCTGAATGCTTTCAAAAATGCTAAGGCCCACTAGAAGAAGGAAGGGTGGACAGGAGAGGGTAATGTAGAGGGGTGTGTCAGGAAGTAAGACAGACTCAAGAAACAATGTCATTCTGAAGTTCATAAGTTCATACGAGGAATGTACATTAACAATAAATTGTTTTAAAGGGAAAACATAGATATGAAACAAGAAAAACATCTCTTACTATACATATGAATATTAAAATGAAATGTTTATGAATAATATATACATATGTAAATATATACATACATATAATAATAGATACATATATTCATATATATATATGAATAGTAAAATGAAAATGACATTAAAAGGAGTGAATAAGAGAATGTTTTATGAGAAAAAGATGAAACAACTTTAAAAAATACTTGACAGTTAACTAGAAATGGAAAAAAAAATGTATTGAAATCCAGACAACAAAAACTCAAAGAAACGATTAAAAATGTAAGAGGAGCCACTTTTCTGGTAACTTGACCCACTGAGCTAACCTCACTGAGCCATACACAATGATAATGTTGGATAAAATATGTGAAAATAAGGCCTTAAAACATAGCTGAGTCTAGAAGACAAAGGCCAGTTGTAAGCCCTAGAACAAAGAGAAAACTCAGGCAGAGGCTACAGAGGCCATGCTAGTGCAGTGCAGAAGAGTCAGAGTGAATAAGACAAGCAGAGGAGAGAGAGGATGAAGAACAAGTGGAAAGCTGTTGGGCAGCCCCCGGGGCAGGAGAAAGTACAGCAAGGAGGCAGGGGGACAAGGATGACTGTTGGGGAGCCCCAAGGGCAGGATAAAGTCCAACAAAGACAAATGGGGACAGGCATGACTGTTGGGGAGACTGAGGGACAGGAAAAAGGACAGCAAAGACACAGGAGGACAGGGAAGACTGTTGGGGACTCCCAAGGGCAGGATAAAGTCCAGCAAAGACACAGGGGGACAGGGAAGACTGTTGGGGAGCCCCAAGGGCACGATAAAGTCCAGCAAAGACACAGGGGGACAGGGATGACTGTTGGGGAGCCCCAAGGGCACGATAAAGTCCAGCAAAGACACAGGGGGACAGGGAAGACTGTTGGGGAGTCCCAAGGGCACGATAAAGTCCAGCAAAGACACAGGGGAACAGGAATGACTGTTGGGGAGTCCCAAGGGCAGGATAAAGTCCAGCAAAGACACAGGGGGACAGGGATGACTGTTGGGGAGACCCAAGGGCAGGAAAAAGAACAGCAAGGAAGCAGGGGGACTGGGATGCTTCCAACAGAATTATCAGTTGCTCCTTTAAACATTTTAAAGCTAAGTTAATCTTCTGGAAGTGGTTTTGATAAAAGACATGGACTCTACTATTATGGAAGTTTTTTTTACTGTGGCCTGAGTCCCCAGCGTATGATAATTGTGTGGGGGACAGTGTCTCTCTGTTTGAGGACAAAGCTTAATAGAGACTCACCTGAGAAACACCAGTCAATAGTCATCTTGGGAATGCTCGATGAGACCATCACTCCTGGGGAAGGAGGAGGCTCTGGAGTGATACATGTTTATTTTCTTTTATATAAGGGTAGCTCTTTTTATTTTTTTTCTCACACGTCTTTTTATTTTGACAATGTTGTATATTTTCTTTACAAGTTTTTGAAAGTTCCTACCAAAGCAGCCCACTGTCTTCTCTGTAGAACATTTATAATACGGATACACTGGGTATGGTGACAGATGCATGCAGTCATGTTTTCAAGGCTGAGGTAGTAAGATTGCGTGAGTCTGAGGCCAGCTTGTGCTGTATAATGATTTCCAGGCCAACCCAGACTATTTAGTAACAACAACAAAACATATAGATGCTCCATAAGTATAAATATGTTCATTTCACTGACACCAATATTCTGGAAAATTAGAACTGACAACTACTAAAAGATGTAAGAATAGTGAAATTCCATGCATTGATTAAAATTATATTTTATATCATGGTTAATCCCTTAATATATGCATTTCCACTGCATGAATTATATGATGCCAATTTCCCAAGACACATATTATTTAAAATGTTACTGTAATTGCTACTGCATAAAAATTTGGAAGTAGATCAAAACAATCTAAGACTCTATAATGTATGGATTCTAAATACCTTGTATTTTCCAAATTATCTAAAATCATAAAAATTAACATTGTTTATAAAAAAGTTACATTGGATTATTTTGTTTTTATTGGTTCACAAATTTATATTCTATATAATCATACTGACAAATTTTCAATAAATCTGACATTTTTTCAATGCTATTTTTGGAACAATAATAAGCCATCTTATCACTAGTTTGTGTTCCATGGATTTCAGTCACTCATAGTTGATGGAACACACAAATATTAAATAGTATCTTCAGTAATGTTCAGTATTGTTTAGTGTCAGAACACAGTCCAAGAATGGAATAGTGTGCTATTTTATATGTCATGTTTTTTAGTTACTTATTGTTGATGGAACTCACAAATACTGGTGTCTTCAGAAATATAGCAATATTGTCTAGTGTCAAAGCACAATCCAAGGATGAAGCTGTGTGAGGAAAATTCTGAGTGCTTGTGAGAAAACTTTAAGAAAACAAGACAAGAATCTTGTGATGCCAGTTTCTTCAAAACCATGGAATTGTTCTTGGAATGTGCCTTTGTGTCTCTCCCAGATGCAGCAGATAGGACAGACTTCAGTTTAGATGACCCTGGCTATTGTTATTTGTTTATAAGCCTCTATGGAAAAACATGTTTTTGCCATGTGCAGCTTGTCCTTGTGATTATATGTAGCTTGAACTTAGGAGAACTTTACTCAGGTGACTTTTCTTAGCCCTCAGAGTATAAAATTGTCTGATGCTCTGAATAAAGTTGCATGAGACTTAAGTTTCATTTTCCGAATTTCCAATGCCTTCAGAGTGATAAATAGTCTAGAACTATTTATCACCCTACTACACTATATAGCTTTGTAACAATATATAAAGAAATCAAGCTGTAACTGAACTGTAAACATTGACCCTGGTGGCTGTCTTTCATAGTGCCTAAGGTTCTCCTTTATATATGTGTATGTATACTAGGTGACTCTGTGTATAACTTAGTAAGGTAATATGATAATAGATATTATTTCCAGGCATCCTTGAATACTTTACAAGAATACATCACATGCAAAGCTCTGAAGGAAACTCAATATAGTCCAAAAATTAAAAGTTGTATAAGAAATATTTGAAGGAGGAGAATAGATATCATTGGCCTTACTCAGTTATGAAATCTACAAACTACCATGCTAAGCTGCCAGGAAGGAATCTCTCAGAGATATAATAATGATATAAATGTCACAGAGGTAACCAGCTAGTCTCTAAATGGATGTGTGCCCATCCTACAAAAAGAAATTCATGACTACTACCATAAATCCAGTCGAAAACCCATCCCTAAAAAGTGGACCCTAGATTGAACTTACTACTTTTTGCTAAATTAAAACAACACTAAGCTTCCTTTTTAAATATTTATACCCATACATGAATGTTCTTTTATGTCTTAATTGGAGAAGTGTCTCTTTGTAATGAACAACAGTGAATGTAGAGACTCATAGGTGCTCAAGGGAGAAGCCCTAGTATTGAGTCTGCCTTCTCTAATACTCAAATACCATTGTAGAAAGGGGATGCAAAAGTATCTAAGATCTAGAAGATAGGAAAAGGGGCTAAGAGATGCTATTCTGGGGGGCATGGAACATGTTGAAGTCATGGTCTCATTGGGAACTGAAGTGGCCTCTACTGGATCTGCATAAGATAGGGCCTGTCTGCAGTCAGGCATGGGCCAGGGACAGCATAATGAGGTTGAACCACTGGTTACTGGGTGGTTTTGGGAAAGGAGCAGCCATTGTCTTTGGTTGTAGGCCCACAAGGCCCCAAAGGACAATTCTAAACCCATGGTCCTACATGTGACTCTATCTAACTTCAGTGGGTCATAAAACAAAATAAAAAATTGTGAATGTAAAAAAGGCATTTATAAGGAGGAAGAGGAGGTTGGATAGGGAAGAGAGGAGACAATGGGACTGGGGAGGGGTATGAGAATACCCATAATGCATCTCACACACACACATGAAATTGTTGAAGAACACATTTACCTAATGAAAAATATGAATGGAAATATTCCAGAGATAAATACTTTATTAGATTTAATTTGTATGTCATTCCAAGCAGAGTGATGAAATCTTGCACCTGTTTTACCTTGCCTGGGATATGAATCATCATGTGCAGAGTATTCATACACACACACACACACACACACACACACACACACACACACACACACACACATATGTTGTTTGCCATGTATACTATCAGCCCATTAGTCTCCTGGCTGTCTTAGCTGCACTTCTCATTGCTCTGACAAAGTACATGACCAACGGCAACTTAAAGGAGGGAGGATTCTTTTTGGTTGGTGGTTTGAAGGTGCAGCCCATCGTGACGGGAAAGGCATGACCTCTGGAGTGGCTCTTACCTGTCCCAGCAGGAGTGTGACCAGCCTGTGTACCTCTGGGTGGATTAAGGAGTAAAGAAATTACACTTAGATGGTACTCAGACATCTTTTCCTTTTTCACTTCTTGTTCATCCTGAGACCTGAGCCCACGAGATGTTGACACTCACATTTTGGGTGGATCTTGGCTTAGTTAATCCTCTTTAGAAGCACGTCACAGACAAATCTACAGATTTACCTAGATTTCTAATACTCTGGGTATTCTTGCTCACTCGTGTTGAAATTATAGTAGGCATCACAACTGTCAGTCCCATTGCACTTGTATCTTGGTGCTGGGCTCAACTAATTCTTATTTTAAATAATAATAGTCCCAAAGACCAAGTAGTGGTGTGACAATTTTGAAATGTCAAAGAGAAACTGTAAGGTGCCTCATTTAAATGAAAATAAAAGATGAGTTGGGTGTTGTCTTGTGTCCCTGAAATCCCAGTACTTTGTTGGGGGAGGTCAAGACAGGGGGAGTGCCTAGAATTCCGCACTAGCCTAGGGTACACAGCCAGAGCCTATCTGAAAAGAATGTAGTCAACAACAATGAAAAATTAAAAGTGAAAGTAGATCATTGAGATCTACAATACAAATGAGATGTATGTCTAATCTTCACCTACTTGGACTCTCTGATCATAGTTTCTAGGATAAGGGTTACGTGGTGGGAGACTAGTGTATTTCTAAGATAAATGAAGGACGTAAACCTTAAGGTTTCTAGGTTTTTCTCTTAGATTAGGTTTTCCTTGGAAGTCTGTAAAAGACCCCCTGTCTTGTGTGTGTGTGTGTGTGTGTGTGTGTGTGTGTGTGTGAGAGAGAGAGAGAGAGAGAGAGAGAGAGAGAGAGAGAGAGAGAGAGAGCTATGAGTATGCATGTATCTGTGTGTACATCTCTGTGTCTCCACATATGTGTGCCTGTCAGTGTATGATTCTGTGTTCCAAGGGCTTGAGATTACATGTGTTTATTCTCACTGTTTTCTGGATTGGATCTTGAGGTTTTTACAGTTCTTAGACAGTCAAGTTCTCCCTTTGTATGATTCCCACTAGAGAGAAATTTGGTCAAAAAACATTTTCTGATGAATAAAAATTCTCACCCATATACAGAAAACTGCAGTTTCAACTTCCATGGAAGAAAAAGAAAATAAATGTGCTACTTGAGGGGCTGGTATGCAAGGGGAATTTTTCTGCTCTGGAATTCCCCTCCTTGATATATTAAAGGAGTTATTTATTTATTTATTTATTTATTATTTCGACATTCAATTACAGCAAAGTTTAAACGTGTGGCGTGGAGAGGATGGCATTGGCCACCATTTTTGTTTTTCTTCTACTCTGGCTTCCTATTGTCTTTCTTTCCCTTCTATTTGGTGGGCTCCACAGGTCCTCTAATACACGCCTTTCCCTGCATTAGCTTCTATCTTACCTCCTCTAGCCTTTATCTCAGCTCTTTCCCACAGCAGGTGGCATTCCATGTTTTGTGGCCAATTTTAAGGTACTCAGAAGGGTTATGCAGAAAAGCACAGTTTTAGAAGTTGATGTGTTTGAGAGCCTGTGAAAAGGTCCCTGACCTCACAGACTCTAAATGGCTTCAGTGCTCATATTCCTTGTCTTTTATGGCTTTTACTGTTTCACATTCAATAACCACATTTATACCCATAGCATGATTTTCCAGAGTTTGACTAAGCTGATCTTGTAGATTCGATTTCCCTAAATCTCTTGAAGTATTTAACTTTTATTTTAAATTTTGTATCAAAGTCTGACAAAAACACCATGGAAAAGAATTGTTCTTGACATCACAACAGTTTAATATGTTAACTTATTCATTAACTTGTGCTTCACATCAATGGGAATCCTCAGTTCTACAAACTATCATTTTTAAATAGCAATAAGGATTGATAATGTCACAATATAGTCTCCTAATAACCAAGTTCATACATACTGCACAGAAACAAACAAACAAACAAACAAAAAACAACTGCTAGGAGAAATAATTTGTATCTATTGAATGACTATCTTACATCTAAAATGGGGTACCAGATAAAGATTTCAATTTTTTCTAACATTGATTTGATACATTAAAAAAGATGAAGAAAGAGGAGAAGGAGGAGGAAGAAGAGGAGGAGGAAGAAGAGGAGGAGGAGGAAGAAAAAGAGGAGGAGGAGAGGAGGAGGAAGGAGAAGAAAATGCAAGCAAAATTCAGAAAGTACTTCTGGGAGAAAAATCATGGCCACATGATTCAAACAAAGCATGACAAGGGATGGAGGATGTGTAGTCATGACTAAGTCACACAAAGCTGCTTGTCAGGACAATGTTTTCCCAGCAAGAGCTGAGGATTTGTAGCCCTGATCTCTGGCCTGTCATGAGTTTCCACAGTGAGACAGAGCATAGATCTTAGGGAGTCCCCATCAGTGTGCCAAAGATAGACACTTGCAGTCTTTCCAGTGGAGATTGGAGAAGGCTGGCTCCAGAAAAACCTGCATGTCTGTGTCTGCAGATTCAGCATTCCATCCGGCTACCACAGTCCTCATCTAGAAGTGCAGAGGGTTGCAAGCCTTGCTGGTGTTCACAACAAGCCAGTCCTCAGGATTCTCAGCACCTCTGCAGGGGAGGTCAGTTCTGTCAGTAGATTGTGAAATGGGCCCATGGGTATTCTATCTGAGAGGCTACAAAACTCAGAATGGCCCTATTTGCCCAGGAGGGCTCATTCGGTTTCAGAGAATTTATTCAGATGTGTCCTGGTGAATATGACGAGAACAGAGCTGACGTCGGCTAGTGTCCAGTAGACACAGAGCAGTATAAAAAGGGAAGCCAAAAGTGTTGAAGAAGGAACCACTGGATGCTCCCCAGAAGTTATGAAGTAGGCAGAGCCAGCAGCTGCATCCAGCCCAGCTACCCAGCCTGGAGGCATTTCAGGTGAAGTTCTGGTGACAAGCAGAGGCACAATAATGATGGAAAAGGAAATTCTAGAACAACAGCTATGATCACATCAGTGTACTCTTGCCGGTGTCCAACGCAGATCTCCATTTAGTTCAACTCCCCTGCCCCAGTCTTCAGACCCTGAAGTTTACCTGAGGCTCTGATCCTACCTCATGGGTCACATCCCTCTTTGTGTTTTACTAAATGGCTAGAAGAATGTAGTCATGTGTTTCAGGGCTGCCCTTCATCCTGAGGACAAAAGCTGCATCTTCACCGTGTTTCTATATTACACCATGGCCTGGCATGTATTTTAACCGTCATCTTTCTCTCCTTGGGTAATCTGCCACTCACAACCCTACTTTCTTCTATAGTTGCGCTATAGTCCAGAGTCTGGGAAGAAATCTGATAATCTGAGTGAAGCTGCTTATTTATTACAGCTTAAAGCACTTCCTCTCTCCATTAATGGGCAGAGGAATCCAGTGAATACCAAATAAAATATATAAGAACTGTAACAATGTGAGGCTGATGAAACACCAGCAATTCGGGGAAGTAGAGGGAAGGCGTCATTTCGTGAGCAGAGTTCCTATTGACTGTCCCTTAAGCTTTCCTAATGGGCAGCTACTGATTGTGAGCTTCTTGAAGGCTGAGTGCCCCATTGGGTGGTATGCTCATCCCCCCAGTCTGCATATTGGGTCGTTTGGGTGTGGGATAGTGTTGGCATCCAGATAGAGGTATTTGAGTGTCTCCCCTGAATTTCATGTGGCGTTGTCAGACTCCCCTTTACTACACTCCGTCTGAACATTTCATTCTAGTGAGAGGCCCCGTCACTGGGGGCAGAGCTGAGAGCACACGGGACTGGCCCATGGCATTCTCTAGGTCTCTGCAGCTCTACAACGAGTTGGAAAAAAAAAGACAGAAATCAATAAAGATTTAGATTTCATATTCTTGCAATTCTCAGTCCCAGTACTGATGCCAGGCAGCATGCAGTAGTGGGAAAAGCTCTGAGGCTGAGAGACCAGGGGCTCTGAGCAACTTTCTTGTAAATGAACGAGAGCAGAGAATTCTTTCAGCATCTGAATCCCCCTTCCAAATGGTCAAATGTAAGAGAATGAAAATGCCAGCCAGTCTATCAGGATGTAGGCAGCCCAGACGAGATACCACACAGAAATGTCTTAACAACATTAAATGCTGACACAGCAAATTTCAATCTCATCCTATGTCAAGTTGATGAGAAAATATCTGGCATTGAAAGGACTTGGGTTTTTTAATTTCCTTTTTACACTTATGGACTAATAGGTTTTTAAATTCAGCATTAATTTCCCATTGTTTCTCTAACAATAGAGCTCCCATAGTTATCAAGACAGCTGTCAGTGAATAATAAATACACTAGTTTTCTCTGCAGCTAGGTGGCTAATGTTTAGATTCTAGCCAGTGAGACATGACTGTAAGCAATATCTGTGATTCCCTCTGCTTCAACTCCACTATCTGAAGTGAAGATAAGATGGCTGTAGCTACAGCAGCCACCATGGGCCAGAAAGTGGATGCCCTGTTAGGATGAAGAAACAATAAGAGAGTATTAGTTTTCTCTCTGTTCAGACTTTTAAAACTGTTGTGTTAATGATCTGAATAAATGAAAATTTTTACTTCAAACTTTTGAATAAGTTTTTGATAGAGAAACATCTTCAGATTTTTCAGTAACTTATAATTTTCCTTAAGTGTTGTCAACATTGATTGGTAATGTTATCAGTTATTTTCTCCAATATTAAAAGTAGGCTTCCAGGAAACCAGAAGGAGACCAAAAAGTGTCTGTCTTAGTCCATAACAAAATGTGTATCACACACACACACACACACACACACACACAGGCATGCACGCACGCATGAGCATTCGCACGCACACACAAACATACACACACACACACTCAAACACACCACACACACTATAAAAATGTGAACAGGCATACAGACACACATATGAAATTTCATAATATGTAAACATGCCCTTATACCTCCCCAAAATGTGAACAGAGAAACACAAACACACCATATATATGACACACACACACACACACACACACACACACACACACACACACACACATTCTGCAATCCATTTTTTTGTGCTGCTTCTGCCAAGAGAAGGGAGAGAGGAAATGCCTGGCTGGGAACTGATGGAGTCATAGGAAGTAGGGTAACCTGAGGATCGTTCTTCCTCTTCTAAGGCTTTGGGAATCTATGCAGTTAGAGTTGATGTGTTTTGGGACCTTAGGCTTCCCATGCATCCTTATCTTCCTGGGACTGCCACTGTCATTGCTGTCTGCAGCAGCACCCAGCGTGGAGCTGAACATTCAGTCTCCAGAGAACACACTACATCCCACCTCTCCATTTCTACCAATGCAGGATGCTGGAGACATGACAACTGTGATGCTCCCAAGTGGAGTCACATGGGAGAGGGGGCCATGCTGGTCTTTCCAGTTCACTTAGCACTGGCCTGAGGGCAACATGGAGATGGTGTCTCTTTCTCATGTCATCTTGTTCTCTGCTCTCAACTGGAAGGAAGGCCATATACCTTGTGTAGCTAGCAGTGAGGTCTCAGCAAACCTTCTGATATAAGCCCCAAGGAGCCAGAGGAATAGTGTGAAGGTAGCAGGAGCTTCCCCTAAGAAGTCTTTGCCAAAATGTACAGTAAATATAAAAGAATCTATCTGATGCTTTCTAGCCTGTTTTGATTTTCCATTTGAAAAAATACTGAAGGTGTGAGTGTGTGTATGTGTGTGTGTGCGTGTGTGTGTATGTGTGTGTGTGTGTGTGTTATCACACACATAATTGATGGAAGTGGCACAATTTTTAAGTTTCTCTTTGTGGCAGACCATTGGATCTTAACAGCTGAATGTGATCTCATCCATGCCTGCTGACCCCTTCCCTCCCTGCTCTTCCAGGGGCTTTGATGTCATCATGAAGAGACAGGCATATGTTTTGAGAGGTCTCATCTCTGCTAACTGAATAGCCACAGTTAATTGTCCACTTCGAATTTACATCTGTGTGTAGCTCAAAAATTACAGTTGCCAAAGAAGTCATCCATCCCTCCTTCTCACAGTGTGATGGAGATGAGGGGAGACTTACCCTGAGGAGAAGGGCTCTGGATCACTGCAAGTGTAGTCTCATCTCTTTATGCCACCTTTGTGGATCGGGGACAAATACTTCAGACTAATAACATCTGGCTCCTGATATAAATGGCAGGGAGACCTACACTACATGTGAAGCACAGCGTAGCTATGGATCATGTGCTGTGTGGACAGTCAGGTCTATCTTGTGATCTCCATGGAAATCTCATTCCATCTGTGGCCTTCATTTTCTCAGCTATATAATGAAGAGTAGCAATATCTACCTGGTTAGTCTGAATATTATATTATAATATAATATTATATAATATTATAATATTATATTGACAGTGCAGCAAGGGGATTCTCTTAAACATGACATAAGAAGGCCATCCAGTGATGTCATTTCCTGCCATACAGTGGATACCGATCACAGTGAGAGGGATATCAGAGCCACTTCTCCACTGGAATCTACAAGAGATGCTGGCTCCCCTGCATTAGGCACTCCATAGATACTGGGGCATGATGACTTTTCAACCCCAGAGAAAGCATTCTGAAGGCTAAGAAGTGGCTTATGTAAAGCTGGCTTAAACATCAAATGTGTAGGACATCAATGAAATAGGGTTTTGGATCTGATTTAGGGGTCTCAAGCCTTTGGCCTTTGGCTGCTTAAAAGGATTGATCTTATCACTGTATTGTAAAACTTCTACCCTCTCTGATCTTCCGGGTGAATGTGAGCTGAAGTCTTTTCTATCCCCTCTCCTTATTCCTTTCCAGAGAAGTGATTGCTGCTGGGGATTGAAAGGGTAAAACCAAGGAGCCTAGGGCAATTCAGCATATTTTTGGTCCAGTTTTGTGCACTGTAGCTTGGTTTTCCGGTTGTAACCATAGAACAGGCAATAATCATGCAGGAAGATAGAGGTTTAGAGACTCTGCAAATATCAGGTGCGGCATCCTTCTGAACCCCTGATGTAATGGTCTCGTGGATGCCGTGCTAAATGTTCTTACCCCATTCTTTTATTGACCTGGGATGTGTTACATGTACTCATTGTTTTAGCTCCTGTCTTTTAAGCCAAGTTCTTTGACAACATCTTTTGTGATAGCAGAATTCCAAACCTGGATGAGAAGGTATCTGCTCCACAAAGGCAAAAGTTTACCATTCTTTCAACAGCTAAGGTCCTAAAGCTAGTTTTAAAATGGAGGGTTTCTCCCAGTTTCCTTGAGCTCACTCTTTTAATTTGTTTTTTATTATTCTTTATCTGGAACATCAACAGTAGTAAAGTACAATCTCCTTGGTCATTACTAAAGGAGTATATTCCTGAATATGGCCCACCAGGATTCATTTCTCAGGGCCACAACCAGCCAGCCCTGCCTTGTGTCCAGTCCTTGTGCCCTAAAAGGTAGAGTGGACATGTGACTTAGGGCTTTAATCTCAGAGGCTGTAGTCTAGTGCTCTCTAGCTATGGTCAATATTACGGTAATTTTGTTTAAACACAACTGTAGAGACAAACCCTGCTATTCATGATGTAAACCTCATGTGAATGGTTCCCAAGTTCAAAACTGGGTAACAGGGTCATAAAAAGACAAAGGATCTTTCTCTCTTTCTATAAACAGACCAAAGTTCTACTGGGTGAAACACGCTGCATCCAGTAGAGCATCCAAACCATGGTTTTGGTTTTCTTGTGTGCTTCTGTGGGTTCTAGGTTCCCAAACTGACCCATTGGGAGTGGCAAAGATACTACAGACTTTCTCCTTTCTGAAGCCTCTTTCCTGACCCCCTGTACGGTGGTCTGGTGGATATATTTCCACCCCCACTTAATATCAGTGATCAGAAAATGTCTAGAAAAGAAGGAGGGCAAGATGGAAAAATCTCCAGCTGGATTGAAAATGAAGACAAAGAGGAAGCGGGTGTCCAGACTAAGTCACATAAAGCCAAAGGTCCTCATCATGGCCCAGCTTCTCCAAAGTAATCCAAGAGAGGGAGGAGGTGCCTGCTTATCTCCCTTCATAAACAGGAGCAGGCAGAGGGTCACCATCTAACCACCTGGCTGTTGTAGTCCTCAGTGACAGTCCCCTCTATGGCCCTCTCCTCTTTGGGCCACCTATGTGCTCTGTGCTCTCGCTGCAGCCTCCGCTCCTCCCTCCTCTTTTGGCGGTCCCTCTGGTGCTCTAGCTGTTTGGTGTGATGGTAGCGTTGCTGGAAGAGATCTTTTGCATACTCATAAAGCTGCATGTCCAGAAAATTCAGCTCCTCGATGTGCTGACGGGCTCCATCGTTGATGTCCACGTTGGAAGCCCTCGTGATGTTGAACTGTGTGAAAGGAGAGATGAACTTAAGGTTGAATGTCCTCTCAAAGAGAAACTGTGTCTTCCTCTGGAATTCAGTGAGCCCAAAGAAGGCCATGTTCTTTAGGTTGTTCTTAGCACTCTGCAGCAGGATGGTGTTCCGCTCACTCTCATTCATGAACGTCAAGTTGTAGCAGCCCACCAGGCTGAGGTCAGCCAGCATGCGCACTTGACGGTTGTTGGCCAGGTTGTAGCTACAATCCATGAACTCTCGCAAGCTGACCCCAGACCAGTCGTCCCCAGGATAGCAGGTGGGCAGCTCGTCAGGGGTGGGGCTCCTTCCATCACACATATGGAGAGAGGTTTTCCATGTGGCCCCTCTCTGGACATGTTTCCATTCACTCAGGTAACGTGACACGGGGTCGCGCAACATTGTGATGTAGTAGAAGTTCCTGGAAGAGATTAGAAGAGAAGGACAGTGGTTGACAACAGTCATATGGGCATTATGAATCTCTGGCGTCTAGAGCAGTGCCGAGTGGGTGGGCTCTACTGACAAATGCACTGACAGAATCTACATGCTTGTCTTCCTGTCATGACCCTTGAAGTGTCAGCACTGAGTTTACGGAGACTTTTCTACCCCATTGGAGTGGACAGGGATCGGTGGGAGCCAAGAAAATCCTCCATTCACTCCTTCATTCCCTCAGCAGTTAGTCTGGATACATACTGATGGATTCAATATGTTGCATTTAGAGTAAACATGCATCACCCATCTGAAGTGGAAAGGTCCTACCCATTAACTGTTTTATTTGAGCCTTACACCAAATTTTCTATTGTATGTATTGTGTGTATGGGAAACATACAAGGTCATAGAACCAAAAATTGCAAGACCAAAACCTAATCCTTTTTCATCTTTTCTCATGGCATAGTTACGCAGATTGTAAGCCAAGAAAGGGAGAGGTTAAGTATCCATCACACCCTTGTCACTTGAAGTGCTTCAGAAGGTCTGCTTGTCAAAGAAGCCACAGAAGAGACTCTGCACAAGAACAGGGTATACATGAGTCCTCTGAGCTCCATTTCGGAAACCCTACTTTTCCCATTGCATTTCCATGGAACCCAGTTTGATCCTAAGTCAGTCCCAGCTCAGTCCTGCCTCACTACTACAGGTGTGCTCTAGGGATACAGGGCCAATCATATAAACTCAGATTTCTCTGGGGACACACATATGGTTTCATAATGTTCTAGGAAGAACCTCAGGCAGCCCCAGTACAATGCCTTGCATACTTCCCAGTGGTCAGAAAGCAGCCTGCTATGCCCTGAAGGGAAGGAGTATTGTGCATTGTTTCTACCCTCTGCTTGGAACCCAGAGGAGAAGACACAGTCACAGGAGCTTCATCTGTCTTAGTGTGTGCTCTTTGAAGAAGCTTGAAATAAAGTAAGCAGATATTTTGACATGAATATGCACACACACACATACACACACATGATAGATAGATGACAAATAGAAACATGATAGGTGATAGATAGATAGATAGATAGGATGGATAGATAGATAGATAGATAGATAGATAGATGAGATAGATGAGATAGATGAGATAGATAGATAGGTAGGTAGATAGATAGATAGACAGATGAGATAGCTACAAGATAGGTGATAGGTGCATAATGGATACACAAATGTGATAGATAGGTTATTGGAAGATGATAGTTACATGACAGGAAACTAGATGTGATAGATATATGATAGATAAATAGATTATAGCTATGTAGATATAGATATAAATGATATATAAATAAATGATAGGTGAAAATAGCTGGTAGATACTTAGTCAGTAGATAATCTGCTAAATCACATCTTGGCTGCCACTGCATCATGTGTATTTTGTCAATACTTGCAATCAAGCAGCTGTAGAAATTACTTATTTAGACATAAATGACAAGGTCCAGCCTTATTTCAAATAAAGGCTGTCACTCTGTAAAATTGAAAAAAAATAAAGATAGGCGAGGTTGGGAAATGTCTCTGCCTCCCTGAGTTGTCACAGTACTCTTCTCCACCGCGGCTGCAGGTGGAGACCCTCACATCAGGGGAAACTCTAAGACATGGTAAGATGCACTGTCACAAACTACCACCAAATTGCCTTTGGTAGGGGAATGTCATCACTGCTTGTAAAATTTTGAAGAGAGAAGAAGACAAAAATGAAGTCACATTTTATAAGAGCTCAGTGTCAACAAAGAAGATAATGGAAAGAAACCCCACAGACCCATGGAAAATAAGAAACTAGTAATTTTTAAGCAACAAAGCCCAGAGGTGCTTGGTGAGTGAGGAAAGGATAAAGTACGGGCAGGAGGCTGATGTCCAAGTAACAGAAATATGTTACTCGAGTCACATGCTCTCCTGTACCACTGAGGCAAAGTATCTTTCAAGATTGCTGCAAATTTTTTCAGTTTTGTCTTGCACTGCAATGATAGATGTTTTATTTAGATAAGCATACTTAAGTGACAGGATGCAATCTCTCTTTTTTTTTTTTTTTTTTTTTTTTTTTTTTTTGTAGACTAACACTGTAAAATGCCTGGCATGCCTTCAAGTGGTCAGAAAGTGGCCATACCCTGAAGGGAAGGAGAATTGTGCTGTGTGTCTACCCTTTGCTTGGCACCTGGAGGAGAGTTGTAATAGCTTCATCTGTCTTAGTGTGTGCTCTTTGAAAAAGCTTGAAAGTAAAGTAAGCAGATAGTTTGACATGGATACAGACAGGGTAGATAAATAGATTAGATAGATTAGATAGATAGATAGATGATATATGTATAGGTAGATCATAGATCATACATACATAGATGATAGATAGGTGATAGATAAGTAGGTAGATGATAGATCATACATACATAGATTATAGATAGATATAGATATAGATAGATAGGTAGGTAGATGATAGATAGACGGATAGATGGATGCACAGTACTGCTAACACAGATGTGAGTATGCACTAATTCTTTTAGTTTTTATTTAGCATTGAATAAACTAAGAATTTGAGAAGAGATCTTCAAAGATGACACTGGTAGTAAGTTAGAGAACTTGGACTTAATCACCGTACTCCATGAGAATTCTTTCTTTGTCATCATATCACGACAAGAAAGAAAGCTTCTGGAAGGAACATTCAACTTAGAACTCACTTTACTCGGCCAAGATAAACTAGATAGAAACTCTTTACATACTCAGCTATAACAACAAAAACAAATAGTTTGAAGGTGAGTTTTTTTGCTCTGATTTTTAGAAATAATTGATAAAGTATTTTCTTTTAAGCTATACTTTGTCTGAGCTGTTTTCAATGAAGATCCTTACCAGTAGGCAAACCAAATGGTTTAGAATGTGCTAAAGAAACTTCAGAATCTTAACCAACCCTCAGTCCCTTTAACTCCAGAAGGAGAATTTCTCAAATCCACAAGCTCTCCAGCCTGCACCTGGCATTGCATGTCACCATTTTCATAACTTGGTCTTTTCACATGGTGTAGAGATGGTGCACCAGTGGAAAAATGTGCCCTAAAGTATCGGGAAAGAATCAAGAACTGCACGACATGACTTCCACGGTTCCGTGGCTTATCAAGTTTCAGCCCAGAGTGGGTTTCATTGACTCCAGCTGAGTGTCAGGGCTCATGGGGAGCCGTTGTTGACCAACTTCAGCCAGAGTAGGTTTCCTCGCCTGCACCTGAGATTAGATGACCTCACTTTGTGCCTAATGTGGGACTGCTTGACCTTTCTCTCCCACAGCAGATTTCATTCTGCAAATAATTTTATAGTAACTATTATAAACATGGTACAAGACATACAGAAGTATCTCAACATCAGCAAGAGCCAATGGCAGTAAGATTCAAGTTCTATTATCTGTTTCAAATCTTCTATTAGCCAAAATTTAAAAATAACAGAGTTGGGGGTGGGATTTGGAGGTCATAATTCCAAAGTTAGTGACATCAAGACCTGAGTCAATCTGAGGAATTATGAAGGAAATGTTTGATCTCACTTGAGACTACTAGGCATAGAATTCTTAGTAACTTTGCTTTATCAGACATTAAATGAATACATGATCTTAAAGTAAATTTAAAAATGATCTTATATTCAAACTAAACTATTTAACTTCATACTACATTTAGTGATGCCTAATGACATAAAGTCTCAGACATTTTTGAGGTTTCCTAGACAAAGGAGTCAACTTGTAAATAAAATTCAATCTGACACTGAGACATAAATTTACAATACAACTCCTGCACCCATGCCTTCATGACCACTGGGGAAAGGGGGCAGAAATACGGCAGGAACCAGAGGAACAGAAAAATTGTTGAGAGATTGTGTCTATTCTACAGGTGTGAGAAAAGTTACATTCATGAAGTTTCACCAACATGGATGTGTAAACATGACCTGAACATGGAAGATATCAACAGACATGCTAACTTGACTGCGGAATGCTCACAAGCTCTAAGGAATGCTGAGAGGAAGAGAGCCTTCCTAGGAGAGAACATGCCAGTTGATCATCCGATATCAAATGGTCAGCCCTGCAAACATAAGTATAAGGGACATTATACGGACTGAGAAGATTGTATTCTATAGAAACACACACACACACACCATACACACCACACACCACACACACCACACACCACACACCACACACACCACACACCACACACCACACACACACACACACACATACCACACACACACACACACACACACACACCACACCACACACACACACACACACACACACACACACACACACACACACACACGTGCACCCGCCCATGATTAAAGTAAAGGAGTTATGAATCTGAAGAGAGCAAGGTAAATATATGGAGGAACTTGAGGAAGAACGAGAAGGGGGAAGTTATGTGATTATATTACAATAAAAATTAAATTTTAAGGTACAGTGAAAGGAACTGGAGAACATTTGCTCTGATGTATTCCAAGTTGTCCTAACTTGCAACTTTGGATGCTGCAGGCTAACAGAATTTGAGAAGTGGTTTAGTCAGATTTTCACATGTCTATTTCATCTGCTTTGTCTTGTAACGCAGCCAAAATACAGATCAGAAAAACTATAAAAATAAAATTATAGAATTGAAGAACATCCAACTAATGAAGATAAAAAGCAAATTAAAATGATTTTTTTTATTATCTCTAATTTTTTTTCTATGATTTGCTTCTTTGACACATTCAAAATTTAGTAAACCGTAGTGAAATGATGTCTGTGTCTGGGTCACACACATGTCTGACTTTAACAGAACAAAGCTCCATACCAGTTGTCCCTTCCTGCCATAGTTTTGATCTGGAATGTTTTTCTTCCCCTGACTCCCATGTGGCCACAGCCTAGTTCTCACCACAGTGTGTCTGGAAGACCATAGAGCTTGTTTATGTTGAGAGAAAGCTATTTTCTGGCAATGTGTCCTGGGATGGGTGTGTCTTGGATGGGTGTTTCCTGGGATGGGTGTGTCTTGGGATGGGTGTGTCTTGGGATGGGTGTGTCTTGGGATGGGTGTGTCCTGGGATGGGTGTGTCCTGGAATGAGTGTGTCCTGGGATGGGTGTGTCCTGGGATGGGTGTGTCTTGGGACGGGTGTGTCCTGGAATGAGTGTGTCCTGGGATGGGTGTGTCCTGGGATGGGTGTGTCTTGGGACGGGTGTGTCCTGGAATGAGTGTGTCCTGGGATGGGTGTGTCTTGGGATGGGTGTGTCCTGGAATGAGTGTGTCCTGGAATGAGTGTGTCCTGGGATGGGTGTGTCCTGGGATGGGTGTGTCTTGGGACGGGTGTGTCCTGGAATGAGTGTGTCCTGGGATGGGTGTGTCTTGGGATGGGTGTGTCCTGGAATGAGTGTGTCCTGGAATGAGTGTGTCCTGGGATGGGTGTGTCTTGGGATGGGTGTGTCTTGGGACGGGTGTGTCCTGGAATGAGTGTGTCCTGGGATGGGTGTGTCTTGGGATGGGTGTGTCCTGGAATGAGTGTGTCCTGGGATGGGTGTGTCTTGGGATGGGTTTGTTGGGAGTCAGGTCCCTTCTTGTTCCTCAGTTACTTCCTACCCACTGTATTTGAATGATAGTGTTCTACCCTTGCTCTCACTTCTACATTCCACCTTCCCACAGGCTGAAAAGGAGCAGTGTAATCAACACCAGGCTAGGACCATAGAAACTGAGCCAGAATCAACCTTCCTTCTTTTAAGGATTTTTGTCTCAGGCACTTTGTTTTACTGACAGAAATGTAGGGCATCTCCCTGTGTCTGAACAATGCAAACTCGTTTTCTTCTGCTCCCATAATTGTCAATTCAGGCCCCAGTAAATGTCTTCATTTTCTTGAGATGTCAAACTTTAGTTTTTAAGCTTACTTGTTTAATAGTGGAATGGAACATAACAGATGTTTTGAAATGATAAAGAGAAAGGGCAAGCCTAGGTGGCCATGGTACAAAGGCCTCTCCTTGGTGACTTCTGTTTCTTTAACTCCATTGCCTACACCTAGACTGAATATTCTCTCTCAACATCTCAATGCCCCTCCCTCTCCCTCTCTCCCACTTTTCCTCTCTCCTGCCCCATCTCTTTCCCTTATCCCTCCCTGCTCTCCCTTTCCCCTCCCCCTCCCCTGGCTCTCTACTTATTTTCTGATAACTTACTAATCCGTTTTCCTTCTTTCAACTAACCAGGCATTCACCAAACATTATTTGAGCCTTCCCTCCCTCACATAAGCTCTGTGGCTAGGCACTGGATACCTCTGGGATTAAAGATAGTGTTCTCATAGAGACTTTAGGCACCCAGTTATTTTGATAAAGTGAGAGAAGTTTTAAATACCAATTAAAGGGCAGATCTGCCAATCTCCTTGAACCAGAGCAGTTCTTAAGAAATGTGACTCTGTCTTGTTGGGAGCATCCTTTCCACAGAGCTTCTACTTGCCATCCACTTCATTGAAACTTGAGTGAATTCACTCAAGAAAGCTTAGAGTGAACTCTTTAGAATTGCCAGACGTTTAGCCCCAGGACAACAACGACAAATTCATGTGTGCACAGAAAAATCGGGAAATGGATGCTGTTGTCAGTTCAGTAATTATTTTACTTGATCATAAGCATATGGTACAGCATGGTTTATTGAGGTTCCAAGGCAACAGAACACACATTTTTCAATGTTCTCATATTAAAGTATTCTAAATACTACACAGGGGAATTGCTTTCTTCTTTCACATGGAAGGTGTTCACTTCATTCTGTGCTCATCTCTTCTGGCTTAAGTCAATGCTCACAGCCCTTCCCCTTGACCTTACTGCCTATGTTATTTCTTTGCACTTCATAGGTAAGATTCATGAAAAAAAACAAGCCTTGGCTTCTCTAAGCCTTCAACTGCCTTTCTGAATAAAGCTCATTGTACCTTGTGTCTCACAGCAGCTAAAGGCAATGCCCAGCTCACACAGGTGCTCAAGAATTGATTGATGGACCAAAGAAATTGAGGGCTGCATGGAATGCATGCATTTGGGTAACTAAGGCCAACGTTGCCTTTAATAACTATGCCTTCTTCCCTCTCACATCCAACATGGTTTCATTATTTTTAGAAGCAAAAGGGTGCACGGAGAGTAGAATGATGTAGATTTGATTTTGTTGGTTGAGACAGAGAAGGACGTCAACACAGACAAGGGGCAGAATGTTGACTATTTCTCAGACAGTGGTTAATTAGTAACAATTTGGTTTATTTTAATTATTATTAAAATGATTTTCCTCCAACTGCTTTAAGAAAGCAAGTTCATTGTATAAAATGTTCCATTTTCAAAAAGCCAATGACTTAACTGATACATGTCTATCAACAGTTTGCTGTGTGTAAGAAACCTTTCTGAAAATTGTGGAGAAAATGATTTTAAAATACCCTCAAGTATTGGTGATTTAGATGTGCTGGGTTAGAAAATTATATTAACTGAAAAGTTATTGATGTAAAGAGTAGAACAAAATATTTAAGAATGTTCTCTTCCTTGAAGAACCGCTAAGGTAGCTTGTCCATGCCATGAGGATCATGTTGTGAATTGATAAATGTTTGTTTTATATATAAATAAATAGTAGAGACTTTAAGCTCGCCCATGGTGTTGAAAGCAAAATGTTCCAGGCTCTGAATCACACTTTGACTGTAAAAATCGTAAAAGCACTGTCTTCATAAGATCCATTTAGCAATAGTATTAAAGATTGGTTAAAGTAGTAGTGGCACAGAGAGACATTCTGAAGCCACGTGAAGAGACCAGCAGAGAAAAACTCCTGGTAAAGGGAAGGGGGTTCAGGACAGATTTAAGAAACCTGACTTGGTGACTTGTTTTTCTCTGCCTTTGGTAGCCTCTGGCTACATCTCTCTTCTCGTAGCTTCTATTTAATATTTCTCATTCACTGTTGTGAAGGGAGCAGAACTAAGATGGCGAGTGGGTGTAATAAGGCGTGTAAGATACTTGAATCGCTTTGTCTGGGGTAACTGAAACAGCATTCGCTGTTGTCTACGGCGACGACTTCACAATTCAGTAAGAAAGCAAGGGAAAGAATTTACAAAATTCCAGGCTCCCAAATTTTAATGAAGATGTTCCTCCCGTCTCTAGCTTAAACCAAATAAAACCAAACAACCAGATTATTGTCATAGTATCACACTTCAATAAAAACCACGTTAAGTGGGGACTCCTCTGCTCATGTGTCTTTGTTATCGACTTCTGTCCTTGTCTCCTCAGCCAAGCTTGAGTCCTCCTATACACTACCTGTAATTGTAGCAGCCAGGGAATGCCTTCCAATCTCACAGGCTTCATCATAACTTGAAAGAGAGAACCTGGCTTTGCCTTTCTTCCCCCCTCAGAACATAAGTCACATGACCAAACGGATCATGGATGCTCCATTGGCCAATGATTATGGAAGGAATAAGTATACAAAATTTGTCAGCCACTATTTTATTGATTTCTCAACTGTGTAAAATAAATAGGAAATAAAAAATTTCTCCTTCCTTGTCTTGCCCTACAGACTTCGATCTGAGTGTTCTCTGTGTAATCAAGTCTGTTCAAAGTCAGTGTCACCTGAACATCCAGAGCTGTGGTAAGGGAAAGTCTTGGAAGGGGATTCTTGGTCTTCACTGTGGGATAGGCATGAGTGAAGTGTCCATTCTCAACATGAGTTGACATGTGTCTTCTAAAAGAGGCTCTTATCCCTCTCTGCCCTGCCGTGTGGAGTCAGTCACCATACTCAGAATGGAATCAGTTCTTCCTCCCTCTTTAGTGTCATGTGTGTATGACGGGATGCCTGTTCTTCACGCTCTCTGCATAGCATGATCTTCCTTCCTCAGTGAGTGCTTGACAGTCTGTCTGCTCTTTGACAAGGCTTCTGAAGAAAGGGCCCTGTATGCAAGCCTCGAAAGCAAGTTAAGAAAGCAAGGATGATCTTAGCAAGTGGGAAATTAGAAAGCATGATCCCTAAGTATCGTAAGGACAGACTTTAGGAGATTGATGATGATGTTTGTTAGAGCAATGGCTTCCATGATGCCAGCACTGTGAGCGAGAGTGGAGACTCATCATGTTCTCTTGTCTCACACAGCAGCCCCGTGGGATGGCCACCCCATCAGCTCCTCCCTCACTGCGACTTACAAAACAACAGGACCCCTTGGCAGAGGCACCTGTGTTTTACTCAATGATCTTCAGTCTCACTCTTTGAACCTAGTAAGTAAGGGGTTCAAGGGCCACAGGGTGTGCAAGGTGTGCAAGATGTACAAGGTGTGCAAGGGGTGCCCAAAGAGCTCGCTTCAGGGAATGAAACTTAGCACCCATACTTTCCCTGTGCTCCAACCCTGTCTTTAAAGCACAAAGCTATGGAATTCAGATGTGTGGCTCTTACCAGTTTTTAAAATTTGTTTTTCCAGTAAGAAGCTCCATAGACAATTGTTATATACAAATAACATGGAACATTCAAGACAGGAAATGTGGAGAAAATTTTACTTACTTAAAATTTATATAATTACTTAGTTCATGTAAACTACGGTCCTCCCCATAAATATCCTCTCTTTCTCCCTTCCTTCCTCCCTTCCTTCCTTCCTCCCTCCTCTCCTCCCTCCTATCTTCCTTCCTCTCTCCTCTCTATTCTTCTCTCTCCCCTTCCTGACTTCCTCTCTCCCTCCCTTTCTCCTCTCTTTCTCCTCCCCCTTTTAAGAATTTGAGCTCATTTAACCTGTTTTCAACTTCATTCTAGAAGGAAATTTGTCTGTGTTATTTACTATTCTTCTATAGAATACAACATTCTTCCATAAAAAAACATAATATTTGAGTTATGCATGGCTAATACGTGGGGAAAAAATCTCTCCACTTTGCATAACTAAGCAGTAGGATTATTATCAATAATGTGATGGGAATTCTGAGCCATAGATACCGTGCTGACAATGAGTTACAGGAGAACTTCCCAGTCAGGGGCATTGCTCCTGCTACATCCTCAGAATACCTGGATGCAGTTACCCCAGTGTACATGACTTCAGGCTAAGATGAAAGGGGCCATCCACAAGGCTGGTTCTTGAGTTTCAGTGTACATGGTCACCTGAAGCCAAAGTGAGCTGAGACCAAGCTCTGCTTCTCCCTCTGGACAGTGCCCTATTGTGCAGAGGAGCACTCTAGGGACATTCCAAGACAGTCAGGTGGGGCTTTGTGACATGCAGGTATGGCAACCCCCCCCCCCCCCAAAAAAAAAAGATTTATTCTTCACATAATGAGCAGCTGGGATATCAAATTAGATACTCAACACGTGGGCTCTCGTCCCACTCTCCGTGGTTGCTGCAATATTCAAGGTGGCATCTGGATCAGAGAGACTCAACTCTCCCACCCGCTCCATGTTGGTCTTTAGAGAGTGAGCTACTGGAGATGCAGCTTGCTAACTTTAATTATGTGAAGCCACGGACTCTAAACTAACCAAACAAAAGCAGGAAATAGGAGGCCCCAGAATCGTAGGGTCGTTTCAGTCGCTAACTCCTCCTTCCCTTGAGTAAGGGGATGCATTTATCAGTACCGTGGATTTTAAGTCCTGTCACGTCAGTTTCTTATATTGACGTGAACCTATGAGCCTCAGACTCACTAAAATGCCATGATTTTCTGGTGCTTGTCACATTTGCTTTCACTGTACCCCAAGCGGCTGCCGCAAGCATAAATTTCAGGAAATGCATGTTCCAGGGGCTTGTTTTTGCTATCTTGCCAAGCACAGATTCTCTCAGTACAGTTTCAGATGTGCGGAGGAGGGTCCTGCTCTCATGCATTATTCAGAGACTTCCATGATTGCTCGGTTCAGAGGCGCCCTGCTTTGCCCCGCGTCTCTGGGATTTGGGCACGAGGACTTCTCAAGGCGGTCTGCAGAGCTGTGGTTTATGCATGCGGCTATCCACCTGGAGCCTTGGAGCCGCCCTGGAGTGAGATAAGGCCCCATTCAGTCTCCCTAGCAGCTCTAATCCCAGCCCGGCAAAGCCGAACAGCAGATAGTACACTCCGATTGTGTTATCAGGCCTGAAGTGTTCAGTCGAGAGCTCTTCTTAGCTAATTTCTCAGGCGCTGCTTTTAGGGAATGTGAGAATTACACGTGGTGGGAGCGATGAGGTGTCCATTTGTGATTCTATAGCGTTGGCCAATTTGGAAAGGAAAAGAAGTGAATCAGGGTATTTAAGAGCCAGGCACGTGTTCCAGTATTTAGATCCACATTTGACAGCTTTGGTGCAGATTTTGCCTAAAACATCACAGGGTTTTTTGAAAAGAAGAACAAGAAAGAAAGAAAGAAAGAAAGAAAGAAAGAAAGAGAGAGAAAGACACACACACACACACACACACACAGAGAGAGAGAGAGAGAGAGAGAGAGAGAGAGAGAGAGAGAGAGATCTAGATTTTTGCCTTATGTATTCTGTTTTGTTCTTACATAGTCTGCACCAGGGCTGGCTGATCACTGTAGCATGCTAAGCAAAATTACAGAGCCACATACACCAGATCTTTTCCCCTTCTTACCCTTCAAAGCAAGCACTCTGGAGGACGTTCGCAGACAATGACAAGGTGGGAAGCTGACTGGAAATGTGTAAAGTTCATGTGAAATGAAAGTCCGTACTAGCCACAATTCTGGGCAGCATTTCTTAAGAGGGTTCTGTGTCCAACTATGGACCATTTTATCCATCCAAATACCCCTTGGGCTTGCCAGACATTCAGATAGTGTTTGCGATTCTGGAAAGTTTTGACAAGCTCTTCCCTCATCTTGTCAAAGGCTGCTGAGGAGATGTAGTTTGTGACCGAATAGCTCAATGGCCCAGTCTGTTGAACTCAGAGCTCTAGACGCCTCTCAGAAAAGTGTGTTCACCTGTGGCTAGGTCACAGAAGACCTGAGCCAGGCAGCACAGTGCAAGGACCAGGTGGACACAGCTCAGAAGAGGCCGAGGACTTCAGTGCCACACGGCTCGCCGGAGACCTCGAGATCCCTAGAGCTCTGTAGAATTTACTGCAATGATTTTCCCAGCTCAGCACACCCCACAGCCCCACACCATTGTTTCTCAGACGTACACTGGGGGAAAGGACATTGGAGAATGCGGGGATTGCTGTAGTAGTGTCAGCTTTTAACTTTACCAAGGAATCTAGAGGCCGAAGCTTCAGTAATATCACAACAGTAACGCATGCTCAGAAATGGCTGTGCAGGAGAATCTGGAGAACTGCAAAGATCCTGCAATGTCACAGTTGGTTTTCTTTTGGACTTAACATAAAGTCTCCCCTCCTCTCCTCCCATACAGTCCCTCCTCTCCTTTCCCCTCCTCTTTCCTGCCCTCCACTTCTTCCCCCCTTCTCCCCTCCACTCCCTTCCCCTCCACGCCTCTCCCCTCCTCTCCACCATTCTTTCCTCTCCTTCCATCTCACCTCAAAATGCTGCAAAGATTCAGAACAGTATTTTGCACTGCTGGCTGGATTCTTAACTTGGCTATTGCAAGTCTTTCATTGGGGAAAAGAAAATTCAAAGGAAACATGAAATTCCCCTCATTTGGACAAGGTGTGAGTATATCCTTTTTTTTTTTTTTTTTTTTTTTGAATGTTGGAAAATTTCATTGAGATGTAGTGAGAAGAAAACACAGGAAGATCTGGCTCCCATTCAGATCTATCTGCTTTCCACTGGGACCTGGTAAGTAGTTGCAAGCAGAGGAACCTGTGCTCCTCCATCTTGTTTCCTGACTAGCTAAACTATAAATGAATCCTTCGTATGATCAAGGGAAGTATTCAACTAAACAGAGAATCATAAAAGACCCAGGGACACCTAAATCCCTAAATCCCTAAAAGATCAACCTATGCAGATTTCACACTTACGGTCCTCCCTCTTACAGTCCTCCGTCTCTCCATGAGTGTCAGGGCTGCAGAAGCTGCCCAAACACCGGGAATTGTAAATATTGAACAACTTATGATAATCATCCTTAAGTCTAAAGTGCTTTGTTATTTGAATAATACTTTCAGTTTTCAAAATACTTTGCTCTTCCACTCTTTCATTTTTGTACTCAGGATGTGAGTTTGTGAGACAGAGACCCAATGACACACTCTCAGTCCAGATGGACAGAAGATGAAGCTGATCAGAGAAATGACAGGACTTTCCTAAGATTAAAAACCAAGGAGAAGTAGTGACAGAACCTCCCCCCCTCCAGTCATCTTCTACACTGGCTTATTCTGTCTATTTAAACATATTTGTGATCATGCAATTCATGACAACTGCTCTACTAGGTCATTGGGGAGTAATGGATGCAATAGCAGACGCAATTTGAGCTCAAGGACACTTGAGGTCATGTGTGACTACCCCACTTTCTTTTCTTTGCCCCAAAAGATTAAAGGAAAACTCAAGATTAGTAGTGTGTGTGTGTACATATATATATAATAAAATTATATATAATATATTATATATACATATACAATAAGTTATATATTATATATAATAATTTAATATTAATATAATATTTATGATAATATTTTATAATTATATATGTACATATAATTATAAAATTTTACACACACATACACACACACACACACACACACACACACACACATATGTTTCTCTTCAAAACTAAGAGAGGAAACAAAGACTCAGGGAAATGAGCAAAGACAACCAGAATATGGATTCTCCTGTTAGAATTTTGACAGACTGTGGAGGAATCACTCTGATGGGATAGCCTTGCATTCTTAAGGAGAAAGTGTTGTGGATTTTGAGCTGCACATGTGTGGAATATCCAGTGGTCTCTCTTCTCTGGATACAAAGAGCCATTGGAAGCCATGAATAAGGATGATGAGACATTGCAGTCCTTTTCTTTCTTCCTGGATTCACTGTAATTGAAAAGAGGAACTTCCCCTTATCAACTCATTGATACCTGGATGCGTAGTTCACATAGTGGAGATGAATGTTTGATTCCTTTTGCTTCTTGGTTTTCAAACAGTCGGGTCATTTTACCATTTCCTCCAAATGGGGCTTTCTGTTGTTATTGTTGACTTTTAAAACTTTTATAGCATTATAATCTCATGAATCTAAATACTTTTAATACACTGAAGCCAGTGTCCTGATTGTTCTTAAGAATACGTAACATTTAACCATTGGCAGCTTATTCAAGATGGGTTCTTGATCCTTCAGATAAAAGCCTACTCATATGCAATGGAACTTTTCACCATGCTTGCACATCGAAAACACTCCTAAAGGAAGACAAAGAAAGACAGCGGTGGAGCTTGGAAACTGCTTCAGTTCCCAAAAAAGGAAGTGACTTCTGCTCAGCTCTGGTCCAGGCCAGCACCAGCTTGTAACAGCGCCTACTTCAGCTTGTTCTTCCAGAAAGCAGGACTTCTGCTTATGCTAATGGACCTGTGCACAGAAGGCAAGTGCAGTGGACACGGCCTCTAGCTTTCCTGTGTCCTCTTAAGCTTCAGAACATCGCGGGGGGGGGGGGCTCTGTCATTTTCCCCTTTCCTTTAATCCTCAGTCACCATCTGATATTTGTCTCCATGCTAGGAACTAAAGGCAGGGGGAGTAATTCATTTGTGACTAAATGCCAGTGTCATTCCACAAACTAATCTAGGAGAAACCAAATTATGTTGGAAGTAATGTGGAGCTCTAATCAGGTTCTCTCCAAAATCCACTTACTCAAGATAATTAGCATGAGTTCCTTCCAGAAGCCCAGCGCGCCACATGGACACTCAATGGGATCCTTTCAGCTGCAGTGGGCTCTGGAGCACCGCTGTAATTTTGTATAATTAATAAAGCAATGACAGAAATCTAAAGCTATATATGAAGTCACACATTATATGTATATGTATATGATGTATATGTATGTGTATATACATACATATATATGTATATACACATATACATATATATGTATATGTGTGTGTGTGTACATCTACATATATATATGACTATATATATACACGACTGTTGTTACTGTTGACGTGTGTGTGTGTGTGCACATTTCATTCTGGTTCCTTTGCCTTGGGTGCTTCTTTACTTACCCCAAAGTGACATTAAATTGCAAATATTTTTCTTCAGGTGTGTCTGGTGCATCAGAAAGGTGATAGCTTAAAACATTTGTTTCTTCAAGATTTTAATGAACTCAAACAAAAACATTCATCTTTCCTGTGTTCTCCATAATAAGAATATCTGAGAAAATAATCTTTAAGATTTTTCAAGATAAATGTATCTTGAGGCTGAAAAAATGACTTGTACATTTGTGTGATCAATAAATACATGGATTAAAAATAGGAAGGGTTATCCTTTCTAGCGGAATAATATCGATACCATGAACCCCTGGACATTTGCAGTGTTCCTAAAGTGCTTCTGAGTTTTGATGATTTTTTTTACGTGACAATGGGGGGACACAAATATCATCAGTCTCTCTCTCCCTGTCTCGGTCTGGCTCTCTCTCTCTCTCTCTCTCTCTCTCTCTCTCTCTCTGTGTGTGTGTTTGTGTGAGCATGTCTCTCTCTATGTGTTTATGTTTGGTATGTGTGTGTAGTATGTATAGCTGTGAGTATGTCTGGTATGTGTGTGTGTTGTGTGTATGTCTGGTATGTGTGTGTGTCTGTATATGTCTCTGTGTGTCTGTGTGTTATGTATGTCTGTATGTCTCTGTGTGTGTTTCTATGTGTGTATATTTGTGTGTGTATGTGATTGTGTGTTGTGTGTGTGTATAGGCCACAGGCCAGCACCGGTATATTCCTCACTTTTTTTCCATGGTGTTTCTTGCTAAAGCTTAGCTTACCAATTTGTCTAGAGGAGCCAGCAAAGGCACTTCGGGGATCTGCTTGTCTCTCTCCCTGCCACCGCTTTCCCCGGCACCAGTATCTGCACCACTCAGACACCCATGCTTGTTCTGCAGACACTTTACTGATTTAGCCATCTTTCCATCCCCACCAATCCTTTAAAAATTGACACCTGACACCTGCAACTATCCCTGCAATCTCTATGGAGATGATATGTATCATGTGTTCAACTGGATAAAAAAAAAATCAAAGCCAGAAAGCTAGCATCAAAGTAACTACCACCATTAGCAAAAACAGAAGCTTAGTGCTCATTTTCTGTTTCAGCTGATTACAGCCACAAGAGGGCTCTAGAATCTTCCCAAACACTAGCCGAGCCCCGAGAGCTGTTTTTCTAGTAATTAATTTCCTCAAATCAATATTACCTATTAATGTACATTACAGAGACAAGCTATAGACTTCTGACACTTTACACTCAAGCTAAGGGGAGAATTTCATATAGAAACTCAAGGGGCCCAAAGGGATTGTAAGTCAAAACCAAAATTAGTTGCACCTGTGATTTTCTGTGTCTGCTCTAGCATAAAAAATCCCAACACTGCAAATTTCACCAAAGGTTACAACTGCATCTGCAACACTGTGCACATGATGGAATGCAACGACCTCCAATGGATTTGAAAGGCTGCCTCCCTCCTCTGCCAAGGGATGCACCCCAGAACAGCCATGGAGGGCGGCACAGCAGTTAAAATGCAATGACCCTCTCTGGGGTGCTGGGAATTTGCAAGCCATTAGTTCTGGAGGCATTTGGCTCCTGCTGAGAACCCGATGGTGCACAGTGTGTTTGCAGACTGAACCAGAAGAGTGCTTCCAACCCCAGGCAAGCCAGAGAGGTTAATCTCCTGTTCAGTCCACAAGACTGGGCAGACTCCAGCCAGCGTTGCACTTGGGCGGAGTTGTGGCAAATAAGGATGGACGGGATGCAGCCTCAGCAGAAGAGAGAATAGCACCTATCCTCTCTACACAAGGAAAACCTGAGAAATATCCCAAAAGAGTAATTTAAAATCTCCTCAGCACAAATTCAGTAAAGTCCTCTGTGTGCTGACCTTAAATGGCTTTTTTGTCAATGCTGTCTTCTAAGACAGAATGGTAAGAGTCCCACAGAAAGTTCAGCTTGGGTAACAGTACTATTCTTTTGGGGACAGGGAGCTTCTGTAGCTTTGGGATCCAGTACATTTCTTTCTAGGTAGCTTGTTCTCAAGGAATGCATCACCATGAAGTTCAGGGACCTGGAGAATATTTGTTGGGGCAGCTTGTGTTTCTCCTGATCATGGTTTAGATAGACAGGAGCTGTTCCTAGGTCCCCAAGGTGTGTTCTGCACAGCAGAGCTCTTTCTCATAAAACCATTTATTGTTTGGTAGACACCTCCAGTGCTAAATAAACTTACTCTCGATGCACTGAGTTTTTTAGCTAATACTTTCGAAGGTCAGTGGTTCATTTTCAGCTTCATGCCTCAGCACTGCTCCTCAATGTGGCCAGCAAGTTTTCTTAGCAAAGGTGCCACACATATTTTCAGGGACGTGCCAACAAAGGCTGAAGCCGCTGGCCTTTCATGACAATCCTTCTTCTTAATCACGTTGTGTGTCAGTTGAGCTCTCCACATCTATCCCAGAATATTTTTCTCTTTCAAGTATCAATTCTAATCTTCTCTCACGGCCTCTCTTGTTAGAGAACCCCAATGACGAGTCAGGGATTTAGGCTAGCCTGTGGCTGATGAGATACTGGCAAACAGACTGGCCCTTCTGAAAGGCAGTTAGGATGGAGGATAAGGAAAACAAGAAAGGCTCACACCCAGCAGGTAGAACTACACAAATTTTGCTTTTGAAAAAGGCATATCTACTGAAGTTCAAGTTTATTTATTTGAAATACATGTTGACCTTAAACTAAATTAAACTGTTAGATCACCATTGATCTAACCAGTTAATCTGGGTGACCCCGCCAAGGATATTAATGTTCAACTAGAATCTGTGAATGAACCTTAGTTGGGAATACTAGTTCTGCAGGTAATGAGGTTAAAGGAATGCTTTAGAATAGACCTTAATTTAATAAGATAAGTATCCTTAGGAAGGTGGAAAGTTTGATAAAGACAGGTATACACAGAGGGAAGATGAGAGATAAGTATACGGAGAAATTCAGAGGTCTAATATACCAAGTAATGCCCAACTGCCAGAGGTTTTAAGGAAAGGTCTGAACAGATTTCCTTCCTCATAGGCCTCATCAGTACCAATCTTTATATAATATCTTAATTTTGAACTTCTAGAGTCCTGAACTGTGAGTGAATAACTCCCTGATATTTTAAGTTTATAATACTTTTACTACAGCAGCCTTCGAAACTAATCCAAGGGAAAAGTTTATTGTATACATAAGAGAAGTAATTCACCCCGACTGTCCACATTCATGAACCACTCATTTTCAAGTAACTATAAACAGATCAATCAAGAATTATTACATCTATTAGGGAAAATTAATAACCAGTTATCTTGCAGTTTCTTGCAGACTAGTTATCTGCAAGAAAGAGGTGATTTAATACAGCAAAAAGAACTTAGTGATAGAATTGCTGTCCTGAGACATCACTGCATCTATTAAACAATAGTAAGCAGACGGGTGAGACAGAAAAGGATTCTTAGAATGTGGTTTGCATTCATATCTACATGTGTGCAATCGGCCTAGAAAATAATCAATAGACAAGGTAAATAGTAAGGTCCAGGTAACCTACTAGATACAAAGGGAAGAAGACATAGCAAATTAAGAATTTACTGTAAGAGACAAAGATATTGAGTCTGTAGACCAAAATTAATTTTGAAGAAAATTTCCCAAAAAGAGAAACATGAAACCAACAGGGAAAAAAAAATAACAAATGTAAAAAGACAATATTTCCTGAGCCTGAAACAATGTGTTCACATTGAAAAGGCCTAAAGAACTTAAACGTGTAAATGAATTTTTAGAAACCTAAAGGGGAAAAGTGAAGATGGAAAAACTTCCAGAAAAGAGATTAATAACAAGAAATAAAAATCAGATTGTTTATAATTTTCTCATAAGACTCCCAGAGCCTGAAAATTACTCACAGCTCCAAACGTCCAAGGGAAAAAGTTTGAGGCATTGAATTTTATACATGGCCATGTTATTGGCTAAGTACACAGTCAAAATAATAATAATAAAAAAACATATGCCCAGAAAGTTCATCACTGCTATTCTCCCTATAGAAAAAAACATTATTTGAAAACAGCAAAGGAATTCATTTAGTGGTGAGATGAAAGACCCTTGAATTAAACAATGATGCACAGGAATATCTCTGAATGAGGAAAACCTGCATATCTTTAAGATAAAAATATGTCTGAGAAGAAAGACAGATATGAACACCCATAGGATGAATATTTTAAACAATAATGAAAATGGCAGAAAATATGTCTTATCAAATGATAAAAACAAAGACAACAGAAACTCCAGGGAAAATGTAAAGCTAAAAGGGAAAGTTACAGCATGTGTCAACCAAAACACGACAGCACGGACATCCTCTTTGGGCATAGGAAGGCCTCAACTTCAGCATGGCACAAAGACTTGGTGCAATTCTTGTGAGTCCAGGCTGCACTAGGGAAGTAACCACACAGTGACATTATGCTTGCTGTTTATTTGTATCTATAAAAACTCATTCTAATGGATGAACTCAGAGGTCTCAGCTGACTTGAAGGCCCCATGTAAAGCCTGAAAGCCTTTCAGACTGAAGGTGAACAGACAGAGGACATAAAATGAGGTGTGTGTACTTGACTCCCACACTCAGTGGGAGTTTACTGTCTCATTTTTCAATATGGGGAGTTGAGAGATGCCTATTGTTGGAGAAAGAAATACAGCTTTTACTCATGAAATGAAAAAAAAAAATAGTTGTTTGGCCCATATTCCATTGCAAAGACAATGGCAGGGAGGGTCCCTGGGCAGGAGCCTTGTCACAGAGAGTGCTATATTGGTGTCCCTTAGTACCCTTAAGGCAGTCCAATTACACTTTGTAAGGCCACCTGTCCTACCGTTAGATTCAGAGTCCACATCCAGCTGCATTTCTGCCTCTAACACTTTCTCCTTATTTTGAGGTTTCTTCCTTTTTGTCAGATGCTAAGACAGCTGTGGGGTTGGTCAACCTGCCCTTAAGCTGCTATCTTTCTAGTAGTAAATTACAAAATTGATCTAGATACCTAACTGTTTCAGAAGCAAGGGCTTTAAATATTGTTCCTCTGCCAGACCAGGAAAGAAAATAAAAGGAGGCAGAGCTGATCCCCCAGGAGGCGGGCTCAGAGAAGAGCTTCAGAAAGATGTCGGTTGTGACCACCTGAGCCTCCAGCAACTCTAATGACTGAAAAATGGAAAACTCACAATTCTAAGCCGGTTCCTCAAGGTTCTGATGTGTAAGAATCACTTGGTGTATAGAACTTTAAAGAAAACCCTAAGAGTTATCAAAGACGTGTCTTTCCTGTTCAAGACTGAAGGCCCAAGATGTGTGTGTGTGTGTGCATATGTATATGTGCACATGTGTGTGTGCGTGTTATGTGTTTCTGTTGACATTTTTAATACAAAGATAACTATTTATACCCAATAAAAGAAAGGACACCATAATTATTGGAACACTTCACTATGTGCAGAGATTCCCTTAATACCTGAAGCAAGTGTGTGTGTGTGAGTGTATGTGTGTGCACGTGTGTGTATACGTGTTATATGTTTCTGTTGACATTTTTAATACAAATACATTTCAATTTAATATTTATATCCAAGAGAAGAAAAGACACCGTAATTATTGGAACATCACTATGTGCAGAGACTCCCCTAATACCTGCACCAATCTACTCTCCTGTGCAGGGAAATATCTTTTAGTCAACAATGTCAGTCTCAGTGGGTTTTCACAAGAAGTTCTTCTGCACTTCACACTGTAAGGGTGGCGCCATATTAAAGCAAGAGCTGGATTGCTTTCTGGAAGAAATGAAGTTGAGTCTGGAAAGCAGGATTTGAGAGGGGAAACAGAAAAGAAGGGAAAGCTGCAAGAGACAAAAGGTGATGGTAAGCCAGGCATCGTGCGGAAGGTATGGCGGGAAACCCTAGTCATGGGGACATTTTTGGAAGCAGAGTAACAGAGATCTGAAGACAAACATGCCTCCAATTAACTGTGATTCTGTGGCAGAATCTTCCCCTAATGAATAAAGATTTCAAGGGACCAATCACTGGGCGAGAAGGAGGCGGGACTTCCGGATTGGAGAGAGGAAAAAGGGAGGCAGGAAAAGAAGACTTCCTTTTGGATGGCAGAAGCAAGAGGGGCAGACGGAATGTAGGCAACTGGAGGCTGTTGTTGTTGAGTGGTGGATTTATAACATAAAATAGCTTTCAAAATTAGGGTGCTAGATTCTGCACCCAGTGATTGTGTTACCTCTTGATTCTAAACTAAGACTGTGAGATGACTCAACTGGGTTCCACAGAAAGGTACAGTGGCAGAGCGTGGTGGGCAAGAGTCACCAGCTAGTCCCAGGTGCCAGGAAAGCAAGAGGCACCCAGAACCCAAAATGGATGCGATTAACTGAAATGCCCAACTAAGGGGAGGAAGAACCTGTAGAGACCATATGCAGAGGTTAGTCAAGGCCCCAGGTTGAGGGATGGGGCCACCCACTCATCTCCAAATTTTTAACCCAGAATGGCTCCTGTCTAAAGGAAATACAGGGGCAAAGACTGGAGGAAAGGCCATTCAGAGACTGCCCCACCTGAGGATCCATCTCATATACAGGCACCAAACCCAGACACTATTGCTGTTGCCAAGAAGTGCTTGTTGATAGGAGCCTGATATAAGCTGTCTCCTGAGAGGCTCTGGCAGAGCCTGACAAATACAGGGGCAGAAGCTCACAGCTAACCATTGGACTGAGCACGGGGACCCCAATGGAGGAGATACAGAAAGGACTGAAGATGCTGAAGGGTTTGCAACACTATAGGAAGAACAACAATATCACCCAACCAGATCCCCCAGAGACTAAACCACCAACCAAGTAGTACACATGGAGGGACCCATGGCTCTAGCCGCATGCATATGTAGCAGAGGGTGGCCTTGTTTGGCATCCATAGAAGGAGAGGTCCTTGGTCCTGTGAAGGCTTGAAGGTTTGATGCCCCAGTGAAGGGATGTCTGGGCGGGGAGGCAGAAGTGGGTGGGTAGGGGAGCACCCTCATAGAAGCAGGAAGAGGGGGATGGGATTGGGGGTTCCGGAGGGGAAATTGGGAATGGGGATAACATTTGAAATGTAAATGCATAAGATATTCAATTAAAAAAAAAAAGAGTGCACCCCAGCCTGGCACAGGAATTTGGAATCGCAGGGTGGGCGTGGCAACAGCCACCCAGGGAACTTAGTGAGCCTGGAGGAAAGAACAACTTTGGAGCTCCAGAGAGACAGAGCCAGCGTGGGTGAGACAGGCCAGGGCTAAAAGGAAAAAAACTCAGATTCTGCCTGTCCTCTGAGCTGGCGACAGACTGAGGCTGCCAGCCGGTGCCTAGCCAGCGTTAGCGTGGGTTTTTTTTTTTTTTTTTTTTTTTTTTCATACAACACGACTGACTTCCTGGCTGCTCCCACATATCAGGAGGTTGTTCTAGATAAGTAAACGCCTTGTGTGGGGGAAGAATGGAACACAGACAGAAAGGAGGCTGCGTTCTTTCGCTGAGTCAGGAAAGGGCTGCCTCTGAATTCCTCAGATCAGGTCAAACGTGACTCCGAACTAGAAATCTTGGCTTGATAACAACTTTGGGAAGGGCATGTGCTACACTCCAGGAATCCTCAGGTGCTAAGTTAGCGTTCTCTGAGTCCCACCCAGGAGAGCCAGGCCGACTTCGAACAGAGGCTCTCCCCTGAAGTTCTACCTTGTCTGCTCTGGACACTTTCTGTTTGTTTGTTTGTTTGCTTGCTTGCTTGCTTGCTTTTCCCGTTTTCTTTTTATTGTCTAAGGGAGTGGTGTTGGAGTTGGTCTTGTTTTCTTTGAGACAGGATCTCATGTATCCCAAGCTGGTTTTGAACTTCCTTTGTAGCCAGGATGGACTTGAAACTAATCTGGCCTCTGCCTCCCAAGTGATGGTACAACATCCTATCCCATCCGTGAGCACCGGGATTACGTGGTTTTCAATCTACTAGAAATACATTACAACAATAAGTACACTTGTTATTATGTATGCATCATGTTCTCATTTGTTTTTAATGAAGTCCCCTATTCATATGTTTTTAATTCCTTAATCCATGGAGAAGATTCTTAAATACTATGTTACAGCCACTGAATGTTCCATTCGATTAAATTTTTTTTTTTTGGTACTACGCAATGAGTACATTTGGTTCCCAACATAGAAAAAGTTGAATAATATTAAGTTCTTCTTTGATATTCTTTTCACAAATAACTACATTTTTTCCTATTTACGTAGAGCTCAAGGCATTTATTAAACATTTCCCAAAGACTTTTTTTTTCAACACTCTAGTTAAAGTGAGTGAAAAAGAATTGCTATTCTGATTCAAAGATGATTCAGGAATAGGGCCCACATCACATCAGAAGCAGAAAAGACACAGGACCTTTCTCCTTGGTCCTCACTGCCAAGACAGTGTGCCCGAAGGCGTCCTTATCGCTTCCTAGCTAACAAAGTGCTGAATGGATGTTTCTTTCACAGGCCTAAGGTGAGGAGCAAGAATGACTTCACTCCTGCAGCTGGCTTTTATACCAGTAAAACTGTTTCTTTTTACTTGATTAACAAGGGAAGATTCACACACCATCGAGGGTTCCCCCCTCCCCCCAGGTTCCTTATCACCTCTCCTAAACAGACCTCATGCTGTTGGGAGGTCTTCAGAGAATTTAATCTTAGGTAACCTCTGTTATTCATGCTGAGTGTATTGTTTGCAGTATAGAGGCATATAATTAGACGATGGGGAAACCTGCGTCTTCATTTTTTATTTTCGACTTAACACACATGAAAGAAAAAGTTCCAGAGCCTTTGGCTATGGCTAGGCTCCACGGGTCCTCACCCCTCAACACACACCCCAGCACTAACTCGGCAGCAAACACGCAACACTCCAGGCAACTCAAGCCTCCTCTCTACGATCAACTTAACTAGAAATCCATTTTAAACATGGTTTTTAAGATTTGCTCATTAGCCAGAAGCCAAGCTTTGACACCACTTACTGGAGCAAATGACTTAATTTCGGAGGTTTGCTTTTCTTGGGTCTAAACGGTGATAAAAATAATACCAACCTCCAAGGGTTTCCAGTGAGAACTCTGAGACAACACAGGCTCAACACAGTCTGTCACCATCCCACAAGGCTTAGCGGCAATGGGAGGACACAACAAAGCCCAGAGGCTGGCTTCTGTGCAGAGCTGGGTTACGGGTAAGTGGATGACGTCACTGTTTCTTCCCTTTCGCTTCTATACCCTGTTGCCCTGCCTTATATTGAAGGAGGGGGGGGTATTTCTAATATTCATCAGAGTCTGGGACAAAATAGATCCCTCATTTAGCGGAAAGGACGGACAGTGACCTTAAAATTAAGTCACCATGTGGAGCTCCCCTTCATACCCTCTGCTCTGAGGGTGTGACGTGGGAGTGCCTCACTGTGGACTCCAGGTCTAAAACATGTTTCCCAGTCAGCTTCTACCTAATTTCAGCCACTTCGGCCCTAATCAAATGGAACTTGTTTTTTTATTGGGCATATTTTCCTCCTTGGTTGAGAGTCCCAACACCAACATTCTTACATTCCAGCTGTGATACTGTCATAAGGGTCCCAAAATCTCATGCTGACTTCCTGGCTCTAGGCACTTAGAATTTTGTGACGGTCTCTTAAGCCCAGGGAAGGAAGGCCGGTGGTCTTCATCTTTCAGACCCAAGGGCTTACAGTCTTCTCACACAGCTTGCTGAACACAGGATACAAAAATGTTAGTCCCACTGCAAAGCAAGTGTCCTTAGGCCTTCTGTAATTGTGTCTTGTGTGCAGAGGAATTACAGTTAAGTTCAGAACCCTAAATCAAACTGTCATCGCCTCTTGGCGCTTGTGGTCAGGTATAGAGCTTAGCGCCTGCACTATGTCCTTTTGGTTTGGCCTGTGAACCCTCTATACCTTACAGCATCCTAGCGTCAAGCATTCTGAGATTCTGCTTTCCCAGACATGCTGGTTCAGGGACACTCTGAGCTGGATCTGAAGCCTCTACATGAAAATTCTATTACATTTTGCATGCACGAGTGTATGAGTGCATGTGTGTGCATATGTGTGTTTGTATGTGTGTGTGCATGTGTATATACAAATTCCTATCACATTTACAGGGAGTTGGGGGCAAGTTGTAGGAGCGGTTTCTTCCTTTCACCATGTGGGATTCTGGGGGCTCAGGGATCTAACTCAGATCCTCAAATTTTTCTGCAAGAGCCCTTATCTGCTGAGCAATCTCCCCTCTATGTTTTCTAATGACTTGCCAGATCACTGTTAAAGTTGAAAACTACTACCTTCAAGTTAAATGTATATTTATTATTTATTTATATGACTTATATATAATTTTTACATATAAGTATTATATATTTAATTGGAAGCTTTTATTTATACATTATGACAGGATAAAACATTACCGTATTTTTAGAAATTCTAAATATTCACCCATAAGGGTGCTTTTCCTGCCAGTCTTACCTCTGTTAATGCTTAGCCTGAATCTTCTCTAGGGCTGCTTAAATACCAAGCATAATTCTTGGTTAGGAAGAGTCATGTTAGCATTGGATTACAATAAAGATTTTATTACCAGACTTCACTTTTAAAAAAGAAATACATTATTACAGGGCTAACCAGGGCCATAACTCACACATGATGCATGTTCAGTTCCCAGCTCAAGGGCCTTTTCTCTGTGTAAATTATCAGAGCAATAGCTCACACCGTTAGGGGTGAGTTCATGTGTTTTCTGTTAGAAGCTAGCATGGGTCTTGCTGCATTCTGTCCAGTGGCTTCAAGAGTGTTGTCACCAATGTGCCTTTTCTCTTTCCCCACTCAGTCCCTCCCCTGTCATGCTGCAGCTGAAAGTCTGGCTTCCTTCCTTCTTCCCTTTGAAACCTTTATAGAAATTGACTCACCCATGACTTTCAAATCTGTCTTATCTTCAAGACAACAGCAGGCTCCCCGAAGACGTTCTTAATCTTGTGTGAGGTTCTCTGCAATGTAGGTTACCATGTTTTTTATTTTTATTTATTTTTGTTTTTAAAGCCTTCTTTCAAAATTATGCTTTTCAAAAAAGTGACCTATTGATGGCTTCCAAACTCCTGAACCCGTATTTCCCCTTTCCCCTGCTCTGTAAGTGCTGTATCAGTCAGGATAGGCTGACTCCTGTGTACTTCCTAGCCTGTCTGTCTCTAACTCTTAGCATCCTAATGCAACCAAGGCTACATTTATGCAAGTGATATGGTCATTATCCATTAGCAGAGCCCATAGCCCTCTGAACCAACGCTGGCGGCTAGAGCTGGAGGTAAGGAGGTCTCTGGATGCGCATTAGAGGTGACATATATTGACCTGGAGGAGACATGGGACACTTTCACTCCCACTCAGTCATTAGAAGTAGTCACATGGCCCACCCAACCCTAGTTGAGCCAGGGCAGGCAGTTCTGTGACTCCAATGAGGGGAAAATGGTTAAAAGCACTCATGAGCAGCAAACATCCTTTTTGCCCAATCTTTTTGATATTAAATACTGAAGTCAAATCATTCTCTTTTTCTTCTCCAGCAGAGCCCAGCTGGATGGGAGTGGTCTCCTTTTTCCTTTGTTCTTATTTTCTGTTCCATTTGTTTGTCAGACTGACGCATATTCTAAGTAGTTATTCTCTCATGTATATATGTCGTATATCCCCTGAGACCAGGAATTATATCTTTTTGGAAGTCATTCAACCACAGTTAAGAACCCATAATAGATATTTAATAGCACATCTAGGCATTGATCACCTTTCTAAATCACAGTTAAAATCTGACATCCATAATACCACACTTTCATTTCCTCCCACTGATACAAATGTTCACGGTTCCTCGGAGCTGGAATCCTTGAGTAGTCACTTGAATTCTCCTGGCAGTCTTTGCCAACGCCAGTTTATGAAGCTCTTGTTAGAATTTCACATGTATCTCAAATACAATGCACAGCAACCGACAGGGAGTGAGCACAGGGCACATGTCTACCGGCTAATGCTTTCTGTGTTCAGAATTGCTCTACTACATTCAATAATCCTACAGATGAAGACACTGTTGTCAGTTAGGGAGCTGTGGGTTTATTTTATTTTTTTTAATGGAATACAAAATTCTAATATAACATTAAACTTTTGTCAAAATGATTGAAAGAACTGGATATGAGGTGGCTTATGCCTACACTTGGGCAACAACTGGAAAGCTTAGGGAAGAGTGGTGCTGAGTTCAAAACCAGGGCAAGCAACAGGGTGAGCATCCTGTATCAAAATGCAAAGAAAAACAACTGTGATCTTTATCCATCTAAAGACTCTAACTCTACTTAGCCTAGACAATAAATGAATATTTACGTTTGCTGTGTGAGAGAGACGTAGAGAGACAGATGGGCAAGGAAAGGGGAAACTGTGGGATTGGAAAACTGGAAAAGAATGAAATTCAGGAAGCAAATGAAGGCGGAAGGGGAAGTATGGTGAGGCAAATTACACCTTGGGATTGGTGACAAGGGATGACCATGTCCCAAGTTACTACCCACAAGGCACCACAAGGTATATGGAGTAAACCACAGCCACGCCCAGTTCACAGGTCAGACTCAAGATCAGCACGTGACAGACGGGTACATGCCAGTTAAGTTGGTTCCCAGGGGGTTCTTAGCGTATAGCTCCACACTCCCAAGCTTAAGTCCACATTGTGCACAAGTCTGTGTCAGAGGCTCACCTAGGCCATGTGACTTCATCCCATCCAATTGCCTACATCAGCCTTGTTTCCAAAGAAAACCATATCTCAGAGTCATAGACACTAGTACTTCAGCATAGGGGTACAAAGAGGCCACCATGTGACTGCCCGCAGTGACTCTGGAGGGGATCCGAGTGCCATGGGGAGGACAAGATGTGGCACTGAGGTTGACCAAAGCAGCCGTGTACATTTCTAGTGCTTTCCTGGAAACTGTGCTCGTGACTTCCAAGGAGTCATCTATGTTCTTCACAAGTGATTGAGATTGTCACCTCCACTTTCCAGAAGCTTGGAATTAAAGGCAGAGAATCTAAGTTCCTACACCATGAACTCATGGCTGACTGAAACAGATGTCATGCCATGTATTTCTGACCCAAACCCTTTGCTCTTAATTTTTTTTTACGAGTTTGTTCCAGTGGGGAACCCCATGAGAAGGGATCTCAGGGCAGTCATCCTGAAGACCCAGACATAGCAGAAGGCAGGTTAGAGAACATGTAGACTTGCTAGAATGTCTACAAGGCTGAGAACATGTGAGTCTCACATGAACCCGCAACTCAGCCTTCAACAACAAACTGATTCATAATTATTAACCATGCACATCGGTCAGCTCATTTGCCTGCCTAAAACCATACTCTGAGATGATTGGTTACTAAGAGTGTGCATGCTGAGTACATAGGCACTTACAACTACTGATGTCTTCAGTCCACCTACGTAACTCTTTTATAGCGTTTGCTTTGATGTTTTCTCAAGCAGATTACCAGACTGTAGCCTGACTGGGCTGCAGTGTTCTTTCCCATGTGGTCTGAACTGCTATTTGCTGGGGACAGTTTTCTCTCCTCTGTCCCGTTACTCTCAGTGCCCATAAATCTGTGTTCCAGGGCGTTACTGTGCTTTATCCCAGGCACCTCTTTAAATACTGGTGTGTAATTCTGGATTATACCCTCTTGGATGAAAGGGACTGGGTCTATTTGTTTCTCCATGTGTCTCTAAGATCTGGTGACTATTATACAGGTTTCTGTGAGTTTATGAATATTAGAAACTAACTGAACATCAGTTCCCCGCTGTTCTGGGGCTTAGAAATTATTTAAATTGTTTTGTGAGGAATGTGTTGGTGAATCTCTGGGTAAATATTCAGTGCCCAGTTTTCTTATGTGTTCTGTTTGCCACCCTCATTCATAACGTGGGATCAGCCACAACTTAGTGACCTATAGAAACATTCATAATTCCACACATTTCTAAGGTGAACAAAAAGTTAATAGAGGCCCTGAAATAGATTTTTTGCAACTTTCTTTTAAAGGCTAGGACCGTCCAGACATGTAGATATCACAAACCATACACAGAGTATTAGAGTCCCTGCATACCTGGAATACAAGTGTATGGTTTCTTCAGAATTATTTTTAATTGAACGTCATCTAGATATAAATGTCAAACAGTAACTATAATTTGGTGAATGCTGTCTTGGCTCCACAGTCACTATACTTTTATGGAAACTGGTTGCTACAGTGCATTAACCTCTTATCGGGGACATAGGGAGAAATACTAAGGTCTGTATTTTGCTTCTATAGAAAAACATAATTTTTTATATATAATTAAATCTTCCCTGCCTTGAATGAAAGATGGAGCATCACAGTCACTGTCTGTTTTAATAGGGGAGAAAATGTAACACTGAATGTCAATGAAAAGCTGATTCAAGAGTTTTTGGCACACAGTGAGATGTAGCTGGGATGGTTCATTGTGCTGCCATCATCACCATCATCACCATCATCGCCATCATCACCATCATCGCCATCATGACCATCATCGCCATCAATCATCTTCATCATCATCATCATCACCATCACCATCATCATAGTCATCATCATCGTCTTATTCGCTCATTATTTTGGATCGTAACTCTCTAAGACAGTACCTAGTTGGCGTCATCTCTGAGTCCTAACTCTGATCAAACACCGCAAAAGCTTCTCTATCAGTGAATTTCTCCATAAAACACTCAAAGTGGCTCCTATGGTTTCTACTGCAGTCTATCTTCCCCTTCCCCTTCTTACTCAGCAGAAAGGTGCACAGAAGGCAGGACCCCAAGAGAGTGCAGACAGACGGAGGGGAGAAGGAAAGGATTCCCGGATTGCTTCTCAAAGCCTGGGCAACCGCAGAATCACAGGGCTTACTGACGGAAGGAAGGAGTCTGATATCCTGATATCGTTATTAAGAAAGACAAGTCATGTTCCCTTCATTCCCAGCTGTGGCCATGATTAATTTATGGGGTTAATAAAGAGAAGCAGCCGGACACAGGGCTGCTCGTTCACAGGGAATGAATGAGTCTCCGTGCACAAGAAACACAAGTTTGGAGTAAATCTCTCCCAGTCTCTGTCCTTAAATATTCAGGTGCAGACCGCTCTCCCCTTCCTCACACCACCCAGCCTCAGAAGGCACGCAAAGGACCTCTGGGGTTCGTTCCATGTACCCCACTTTTCTCTACAGAGCACAATTCCCTATGTTCTAATTAACTCGGTTGCATTATTCCTCCAGTGACTATTGCCCCCACCCCACTTCCGGCCTCACATGAGTTTGTTACTCTACTCCAAGTCTTACTCAGCACAACATGGAGGAACCCCCTGGAGGGATGCAGAGGCAGCAGCTGGTTTGGATGCTAGCTTTCATTCAGAGGACCTGCAGTTGTTGAGAGCAGGGACACCTTACCATGACCCCTTTCCTCCCAGCATGATGTCAGAAATGTCTCTTTAGGAGAATCCATTTCTACCTCAATGCAGAAACCAAAGTATATTGCATCTCATTAAGTGCTTGTTTAACTATATTATGGGCTAAAAACAGAATCATCGTTTCCCCCACCATCAAGATTCCAGATGCTGCCGTTATTCAGGCCCTCGATCAAAATCTCCTGTCTACATCCTCTCAAAACCGGACATAAAACTATTAATACAAACCAAATTGTGGCAAGATTTCAAATTCACACATATGTCTGGTTCTTTTTTTCCAGAAAAGCTGAGTCCTAATTTTGCCTTTAACTCTGAGTGTGTGTGTGTGTGTGTGAGTGTGAGTGTGTGTGTGTGTGTGTGAGCACTTTATCAAGAGAAAAAACAAACAAGCAAAACACTTTTTTCTTACCGGTTTGTGCAAAGTCATTGTCACCCGCCCTCTGGGCACAGAGAGGATTAATGGCTCCTGTTTCCTCACAATCCTCCAGTCCCTCCCCGGTAGTAAGTCAGGGATAGGAGCCCATTAGCTGCAAATGTTGCCCCAGTGGCCTTCAAGGATTGATGTACCTCCCAAAGCCCAGAACTTCCAGGTACAAACATGGTTCAACGAGTTCATGGGCTAATTAGGTGCTTGTCAACTAGGCAAAGATGAGAAGTGTTATTGTTTTTGTGCTTTATTCCAAGAAGTAACAACCATGGAGAGTGAACACCCAGAAGAGTCCAGAAAGTAGACAAGTGCCATCTGCAAAAACAGGAACTCACTCTTGTCCAGCATGGACCCAGGACAGAGAAGACAGCACCGAGGATGTCCCATGGGTAACCCCAGCACAAGAGAAGTTGGGAAAAGACGGGGAGTCACTATTTAAAAGTCCTTTTGGTGTGCCTGTCATAAAGAACAATTCAAAGTCGGGAAGCAGAGCCGTAGTCTATTTCCCAGTTACCACTGCACGAGAGGTTACGTATGACGTGTGGGCCAGGCACAGTCTAATGTGCTGTGTAACCACATGGGAAGCACAGGCAGTGTTTCACAGCGAGGCATCGTGGTGCCTTTTGGAAATGAGACTGTTTTATGGGCTCAGAGAAGAGCAAGGTGAGCATATTTGAAAGTGTGAATTTTCTAAAAATAAGAGCAAGGAGAGACTGGTGCAGAGCATCTGAGTCACTGCTGCCATTAACACGGGGAGTCTCGGAACATGCTCAACTGGTTGGTTACCATCGGGGATTACACAGCTCAGACAACCTGTTTCTAAGGAGAAAATTTAAAATTGCATGAGTCTCTGGATGGTTTGGGAATATGTTCAATCCCTTGACATACCAGCACGTTTTGAAGAATTGGAAATCCTACACAGAACAGTCACAGACTGAATGATGGATAATTAAACATTCCTCGTTCCATAGGAAGCATGTTTAATTTAAGATTCTTGCCAACATAATAGCTAATAAGATTTCTGGAAAGAGAAAAAGCATGTGTGAAGAGCTGATGAAAAGTTTTTCTCAGAAAATGAGTTTTGGTGAGAAAGAAGTTTCTCAGTGGGACACATGAATCCAAAGGTTGTTCTTACTATACAATAAAATCTCCCCTTGGCAAGCATGGCTGCTTTGGACTTTGTGGGGATAGGGCTGAGCCTCTCTGCTGTCTCTGAAATAGTGGTAGTTTCTTCTTTAAGAACCTCGTGTCCACAAATCAAGAACTCTCGATAGATCTGAGATATTAATGATTGGTCATTTTTATAAAATATCGCACAAAGAGACAGCCAGGTCCGTCCAGGAGATATAAAGCAGTATCTACTTAAGGAGGGACTTTCTTAACCTTTCCTTCCTGATAAATATCTTGTTAGGAGTCCATTCTCAAATAAAATATTTTGAAGTGTTTCTTAAACTAGTCCAACTAACTTGTAATTATAAGGAGAAATGAGAAATGAGGTTTTGAAAAAACAAAAAGATATTCCCAAGATATTGGTCTGGCCATGATAAATATGTGGACTTCTGCTCATATAAGATTATACATCTCATTATTATTGAGTACACTTGAGTTCTCTGTTGGCAGCTAAGACAGTCTTATAATTCAAGAGATAACTGTGTTCAGATCCCAAATCCCATTTGTCTCAGAGATATTTTCAGGTAAATCTACATGTTGACCAATCAGAAATGGTATCAGGCATAGGATCTGATCCTGTTTGCTGACAGCAAAGACTCAGGCAAGTCAGTCAGACTCTTTGTATAATAGTCTCATGACCAGTGAACTGGACGCCATCCATAACTTTCTCTTGTTAATGCTATCCTAGTGAGGTGTTCTCACCTCACTCATAGTTACTGACCAGACCATAGGAACATTTATACAACTATGTGGGAGAATGTTCTGGAAGCCAAAGCTTAATAGTAACACACAAAATACAAACACATATATGACACAAAAGCAAGTCCAACAGCTGTTTTCAAATAGGAAATCAAGTGAGAAAATAAACACCACTCAAGCAGCAGGATAAATAAACCTTGAAAGGCATATGGTATATAGGACAGCATCTGTGCTTATGATTTAAAGCCCACTTCCTTATACCTAATCTATAATTAAGTGCAAAAAAATATTAGTATCCTTTCAGACCTCTTAGGGAGCTGGACCCTGAGTTTTCTTCCATATTTGGGGTCACCGAGATTATTAGAGAAGGAACAACCAGACAAGGGCAGCTGGAGTGGCCTGGGGTGGAGGGAGGAAAAGAACAGATTGGACGTGCTGACTCAGAAGCCAAGCGAAAAGCTCATGGAGCTGGAGTTGAGGGCCATGTGCAGCCTACTGCTCCTGAAACAATAACGCAAGAGCGGAGGCGGCCATGAGGACTCTGTGAAGAAGGAGAGGAAAACATGATTTATTGTGCTAAGGCACAAAGGAGGCTGAGAAACTGTGTGTAGCTACTGCTACACACACATTTTATACTTTGCTAAGACGTGATAAAAAGAGATACAGCCATGATGAGAACCTCTAGAGGAGATGGTAAGACATGCCTGTGCACCATGCAAATGATACAAGGATGGAAGAAGCTGGTGTATCAGAGAGAAGCAAGATGGTGACAGGAAACCAGTTCTTGAGAATGGAGCTAACTATGCAGTATCGGACCTTCAACAGGGTTCAGAAACCATTATTCATTATCCCAACATGGGGTGGAGGCAAGGTGCATTGGTAGAGAGGTAAACTGGAGATCTACTGATGAGACTCTAGGTGAGTTGTCATCTCTGGACTGCTATCCTAGACAATACAATGAAAAAAAATCAACCAAAATGAATTTCCCAGAAAAAAAACAAATATCTTATATATTTTCCTTGGTGTAGATTTTAAACTATTGACCCTTAGATAAAAGCACAGAATGGGATACAATTTGTCTGTAATTGGAGGATGCTCGAGTTTACTCAGTGAGCCTTTAAATAGAAAGCTTCTTTAGAATCAATGAAGTATATTTTGGAACAGTAAAGTCATGAACTTCATAAGAAAATCAATTCTATGATCACTGTTGGAATAGTTGATGGTAGTGCAACGGGAAGAAAGCACTATGGGCTCAGGGGACACGAGGTGCACACCCTCCCTCAGACAGATATCGTCATCTAACATATGGGTTCAGGAGACATGAAGTACACACCCTGCCTCAGACTGATACCGTCATCTAACACTGATGAAACATTTATCTTGTCCCTATCTTTCCCCCACCTGTATACAAATTATTAAAACAATAATTTCATGTTAGATATTTGATATGAAGATCAAGTTGTGTGACAACAACAGCAAAAATAATACCCCTGGAAAGGAGAACAATTATTACTTGTCTGATATCTGCTATGAATAATAGTTCTGAACTGCAACACATTTTTTTCTTCCTCTGCAAATACACATACCACACACTCACAGACACACAGTATTATAAACTCAACTGTGTCCTTCAAAAATTCACATTTTTGAGGTTTAATTCTCAGTACATTAGTAAGTTACTGTGTTTGAGATGCCTTAAATATCAGAATCAATCACTATGAAGCTATTAGTTGTGGACACTAATCTCATGTCTTGTGTGACCATATCAGAGGAACAAATGGACACTCAGAGACATCAGAGATATCAGAGCAAAAATGTGCAAGAACAGATAATCCCATGAAGACACTGTGAGAAGCTGGTTACTTACAAAGTTAGGAGAGGAACTTTAGAAAGAACAAAATCTATTGACACCTTGATCTTTGTCTTCTAGCCTCCATAAATGCAATATATTACTATATATACTTTATTAATATATGTAATACGTACTATTTAAGCTTTCCTATGATAGTTTCTTATAGCAGCCAAAGCAAGCTAATGCCTCTCTCTCTCTCTCTCTCTCTCTCTCTCTCTCTCTCTCTCTCTCTCTCTCTCTCTCTCATCTCTTCATAATCTTACAATGTGGGTGTTAGAATTCTCATCTTAGAGTGAATGAGGACATCATGGTTCAAAGAATTAGGCAACTCCCTTGGGATTAATATGCCCAGTAAATTCTTACACAGTGCACTGTAATAATAAGTTATCCTTTAGTTAAAGATAATAATAAAACATTGAAGCTGTGGAAACCCAACTTTCTAGAAGGCTGCTTAAGTTATTTCCAAAAACTATCATCTTAAGTAGGATCCCAGCTAAGGTGCTATGATGTCACAGGCTCCCAGCTAACATGCTATGGTATCATAGCTTGCTGCTGGTGTTGTTGTTGTTGTTTGCAGGGCTCTAAAACCACTATCTCAGGCTTATTAGCATTTTGAAATGTCCTTCTTATCACACATTCTATTGGTCCCTTATTGAAATTCTCTTTCAAACTCAATTAACCAAATTGTTTATTCTTGCAGCCTTTGCTCTCATCTCAGACAAGATAATTCCAGGGAACTACAGCTTGACAGTAGAGCATCCGAGTGCTCAGCTGAGGACTCCAAACAGGGCCACACTGAACAGGACAGTGCTGCCATCAGACGGTCCTGGTTAGCGCAGCTGTATACTCTATGGCCTTGCAAACATCTGGTCTCCCTGGTTTGCCCTGCAGCTTTCTACTTCCATTAAAAAGGGAGCCAAAAACCTCCCTTGTGCATCTTCGCCTGGGAACTGGGTGACTTCCAGCGAAAGGGTCAATAAATATAATTAAAAGGCTCATCCAACTGGATCTTTCTCTGAGTGTCTTCCCTTGGAGGGCCAATCGTCTCCAACTCATAAATGGATTTTTAGAATCTCGAGGCCTGTGAGAGGTTGCAGGTGTCCTCAGCCTATCGATTCGCCTAGTTTGATGTTTGGTTGGTTGTAGTCAGTCCTCAACCAATGAAGGACATGCCTCTATTTGTAGAGAGTGAACAAATAATCTTCATCATGTTACTGTCTAATAGGGCCTCCCAAAGGCCTGCCTGTCCACTCCATTGTTATACAGTAACATTGTAACAGTGCGATGATTCAGGCAGACAACAGAAGGCCACCCTCTTGGCTCGATACTGTTGGACAGCTCTCTGCCTTCTTCCAAAAGCCACTCCCATTCTTGACTAGAGCTGTCAAAACTGCCAACTATAGTTTCTTTCTCATTATTAAGAAACCCCTAAACTCCATGAATTCAAGTCCTATCACTCAGTTAAATCACATTCTAGCCAGTTGGCACAGACATTGTATGCATTTATTTGTTTAGAAGTGTCTCCACATTGCATGGTGCTTCTGCATGGCAGAGACTGAACTGTTGTCTATTTTTGTAAGTCGAGGTGCCCAGTGATCCTGAGAACTGCTGCCTTATTTTCATATCCTTCTAAAGAAATGACAGTGTGGTTCATCTAAAAAATGTCTTCTGTGTCTGAAGTCCCACTGAGATGTGTTTATTACTGTCCCGTGAGAAGGAAAAATTATGAGCAGGCCTGAAACCTTCTCTTCCACATAAGGAGTAGCAACAAATCAAGTCAAGATTTAATTCTCAGTGATCGCCTTAGATTAAGTAAAGGCTGTTTGAATTAGATGTGTTGGCTGTTGGTTCAAGTGGATCGAATCTTACTACTTCTGAAAGGCCAGAAATGGGAGGGAGGAGATCTGTCAGTGCTGGTGGTAACATCAAGGAAAAACCTGAGAGTAATTGGCTTGATGTTGTTTTTCTTCCTTCTAAAGATCCCCAAGTCTACAGATGTGCCAAAGAACAGACCACAGCTGGACATGCAGTGATGGCCACTATGCTAGACCACTCTGCTTCATTGCCATGGAAAAGCAGCCCCTCCCTCCAGAAATCAGCTTTGTGACATTTGGTGGAAATTGCACAGGGGATGCTTGTTGCCATGGGGACGGGAGTAGAAAGATAAAGTTCTTCAATGAAAACTGGTCTCTCAACACAAAATCTTTTCCTTTCACTGGGCTTCTCTTCAGGCTCTCTGGAGACCATACTTGAAGTAATTTCCAAAAAATAAAAAGCCAGAAACTTGAGTGAATGCAAGCACAGCCTCCACACAAATTCTCTAGAGTCACATTTTATTGAGTGTTTGTTTGAAAAACCCAAGGGTGGTGTTAACGAAGGAGTAATAAAGTGAGCGTGTTAGTGCAATTTCGATGCGTTGCAGCTAAGATGAGCTGAGACTAAAGAAGACCAGCCCTCAAACCCAACCTCGGTCCATTTTGGCTGTGTGACCTTGATGAAGTTACTTAACCTCCCTTGTCTTCCACCTCCTCAGATACATAATAGAAACAAGCGTGTTTAGGGGATGAAGCTGGTTCAGTCAAGAATGTTTGCTGTTATCCCAGATCTGAGTTTGGTACCTAGCACCCATGTTGTTAGCTCACCACTGCTTGTGACTAGCGCTCTAGGGGAGCAGATGGCCTCTTATGACCCCTGCAGGCACCCATATACACATCAGTGTGTGTGCACAACATGTACACACACATGTTTAGCTCATAGAAGGAGTTGAGGAATTAACATTTTATAAGCAGCCTGCATATTCAATGTACCTAGAAATAAATACCTCAAAATAGATTTTAAATTAGATTAGATCATTAGATTGGATGATTAGTATTAGATCCAGCTACTTTGATTAGCAGTGGGTTACAAACACAGGGCTATGATACGTACTTGCAAAGTTACCAGAAGTGTGAGGGACTGAGAGATAATGAAGGGGTTTGTACTAGCCGGACTTTGCTATAAATAGTTTGGGGTGAGGTGGGTTCTTCAAAGAAACACCCCAGTCAGGTCCTAAGGTGGAAATCACAGACGAAAGGCATTAAGATTTGACAAACTATAAATAAGAAAACCCATCCACCGGAAGAAGCTTCGCTACAGTGTGGGTGTTGCTTCCATCTGGAAGAGGGATGCTAGAAAGACGCTTAATATTCACGACTGACACATTTTCTTTGTACTGTCAGTCAGCTGGAACCGAAGTACACAGCTGGTTAGAAAGCACAGCTCTGCTTCAGGTGTCTTCTGGTGACCTTAAGCAGCAAATCAGGCGTGGAGGGCTGAAACACTGCCTACTGGCTTACTTTTTCTCTTCAGAGGTGTGGCAGTGACCAAAATCTGCCCCGGACTAGCCAGTATCCTTTCTTCACCTTTCAAGTTCTTATCAGAAGCCGACACCGGATCGGGAGGATCTAAATCTAATTATCAGTCTCCAGAATAGAGGGGGAAAAAAGCCCTGAGTACCCGGTAACATTTCTTATTTGCAGGCAAAGTAATTTGTCAGATAGACGCTTCAGTCCTGGTTTTACAGCAGCGAGGTAATGCAGAGATACTTGGAAAGCCATTCTTTGAGAAAATTTGCCATAAATATTCAGGAAATCTAAACGTTGGGAAAAATCATTATTAAAATACGTCTTTTTTTTTTTTAAGACTACATTTCTTGAGTCAGATCCTACTAACTTTTACGACACACTTTCCTAGAATCATAATCTGCACAAACTGATATTTATCAGAGATTTTTGCACACACATAGGATATAAGTGCCTAATTACAAACTCGGGATTTTAGCTTTTTATATATGAAGTGAACATCCACAGCTTTGCACTTCATTCTCTGATCAGAGATCGGAACACAGGCGCCGACACACGGGAGGACGGCTCTGATACGCTTTACTCTTCCGGAACAGAAAGTCAGCGACCCACTGCCATTTCTTCCGGGAGCTTGAAATCTGTCAAAAATGTGAAATCAGAAACAGAAGGAAATGCACGCCTCAAATCTCCTTCAATAATTCTGATTCTCCTTAGCACACCGCAGCAGTATTTAATCAACAAGAAAATATTTGGGTGAAGAGGACTCAACAGAAACGAAGCACATTATTACTTTTAGACACTATTTTATGGGTTGGGTGATTCTTAGGTCCATAACAATGCCCCTATTCCAGCCTGAGGGATCACTTAAAACCAGCTTATATGTCCCAGGGCATCGCCGTAGAGATAAATTCCCAGCCCTCTAGCCTTCTGAGAACTGATCACAGATTTATACATCCCTGCCTTTTGGTTATGGAGCAGACTCTAAAGATCCCAGGATGACAGAATGTGCTTGTGATCCTGCGGTAGAAGAGACTTAATTAGACATCAAATGTGCACTGCCTAATGATGGTTGTTTAAATTATGTAGGCACACACTACAACTCGCAGACTCACACATTGGAAGGAAGCATGAGGTAAAAATACAGTAAATCCCCCTTTGACACAACAGGATGCTGGGGAGGGGCGGTGGGGGATACCACGTCACCGCTGGCAGCCTTCCAGGTTGCCCCTCTCTTCTAATAGTCTGGGCTGTTTCGTATTTCACAGTTCATTGCTGCTCGTTCTGTCTCCCCACTACGAAGTCTGCTCCACTTCGCATTTATCAATTTAATACCTTAGCTAATTTCGTCCTAGAATAATGTTTCTGTTTATAGAAGTCTGGCCCCCCTTGGCAGGCAGCGAATACTCAGGGGTTTCCAGGAAGCGATGCTAATACACACTGGAGTGGTAGGAGAGGTTCTCTAATCAGGGCCCAGCACCCGCTTCCACTGCCTAGTCCGCCCCAGCCTTGGGGATGTGATTAGGATCCTGCTGTCCGCAGCTGTTCTCAACACATCCTGGGACTGAGAACACAGAGGGTACCTCAGGACCAGACCTGGCGACCCTAATGAGACGAGTAACAAGTAATTGATTCTTTCAACTGAAGGTCAAGGGCTACGGTTTGTTTTTAGGACGCAGTGCACTGATTGCTCAGGGCCAAGGACGTGTTCCATTCCCCTCTCCGGCATGAACCACACATGACCAAGGTGAAGTAGGGTTTGATCTGCTCAACAAATTGGTGTGTTGCCGAGAGGGAAGAACCCTGGCTGATTAAAGGAGGATTGATGACCGCGTATGTTCCCAGGTAGAACCATCTGGGCAGGTGTCTTTTAACTAAGATTAATAAGCATATGTCACCACACGTTACGAGAGGCGCGATGGTGGAGAATCAAAAATTTCTGAGTCCAACTGACACGCTGCCGCTGAGCAATTTGTTTTCCAGATAAACAAAAACGTTGTTCCAGCGTGGATAGAGAAAGGTGACCTAGCTGCACCCAAAATAGTTTATACCCAAGGTACATAGTTCTCCTCTTCTCTGGAAAAGTGGACATGAACCAGAGGCTTTTCTGCCCAGGCCAAAGCACAGAATGTAAGATTTCCTCTCAGCCAGAAATCCACATGCATATGGCCCCATGTCAACACCCGAGCTTAGCAGGTTCTGTCTGCCCACCAAGCATCAGGGCATTCACAGGTTCTTTTCAAAGATGATTGGAGGATGAGGGACCACAAGGACCTGTAATTGCCAAGGACAACTGCAGAAAAGTTGTAGGCCATGGTGACAAACTGGGAGTGTCTCAAAGCACGCCACAGAGTGCCACACGCTGCCAATTTAAAGTTAGTTTCTTCTGCAATGTGAACATGGGCCAGGGTCCTGAACTAGCAAAGAACTATCTGAGCCCACATTTTGTTTTCAAATGCAGGACCTATTATGTTTCCTCTCTGTAGCTGATGCGTGGGAACATTATTTAACATCTTGCTGTGAAACTGTGGGGAGTGTCTTCTCTTGATGACTGCAAAGTCCCTGGGGAACAGTATCTAATTGCCTTGTCTACAAAAGATGATTATATTCATGTAATGGAACATATATTACTATATCTACAGCATGATATGTTTGTGTAAACAATATATTAAAATAATAAAGATACAAGAAATAATAATGCCAGCTGTATTCCCTGAAAACTCTTTATAACAACGAAGACAGATGTCTCGACATACACCTGTATGTCTCTATGAATTGAAAACAGTCACCCAGAGCAGAAGGTCAACCTGAAGTCCAAGCACATCAGAGAGAAGAGGGGACACAGGAATGTCTGAACAGGGCTATGTTTCCAAGCTAAAGTATATTATTTTTTTTCCCCACCAGGTTGCAGTCATTAATGTGTCTCACATGAGACACAAAAAGGTGTTATTTTCCCGGATTATATACATTTTTACTCTTTATACTTTGGCACAATTCACTCATGTTTCATGTTTGATGGCTCAGAACCAACCACCTGTGTTTGGAAGGCTTCATCTAGGTTATCAGAGACCAGGGACAATCAATCAAGAATCCCGTCATGGGCAAAAGGTAGACAGGTAGCAATTACATAGCATGCACCTGCCATGCCTCACCCTGCACAGAACGGAGAGTCATTAAATATTTGTTATTGATGAAGAAGGAGTGAGAATTGGCAGGGACTGAAAGACCAAAGGTCACAAGGGCAGAAACCAGCCCAGCAAAAAGAAGCAACTAATGAAATGAAAGTCCTGCAGGGTCCAGTAATTTGGAGATGCAATCGCATCTCGCAACCTAAGCAGAATCTGTTGTGCTCTTTCCCATTACCAAACGTAGGACCTGCTGCTAGGGATGCCTGAAGGGTAAAGGCATCTCCGTGAAAGCATCTAATATTGTCTGGAGCAGAGAGGAAAGAAAACATCTAAGCACTGACTCACGACTGACCAGTCAGGACATCTACGGTGGTCGCCCCTGCCTCTCAGCTATGACCACATTTCTCTTTTCCTCTTTCTCCTTTAAGACCCATCCATATACTCACATCACTCCATTTCTTTCAAATTCATGGTCTCCTTTTTTCCTCTCTCTCTCTCTCTCTCTCTCTCTCTCTCTCTCTCTCTCTCTCGGTGCGTGTTCTGGAAATGGGGGGGGGGACAGTAACAAAATTCTGTGGGGACTAATGCATAAGCCAGTTAAAGTCTTTGTGAATGCCCTGGTGTCAGCTAGTGAATCCTGTTACACAACCCTTCATGCCCAGGGATAAAGGAAGTCCACTTCATTATGTCCTCAAGACATACTTACCAAGTAGACAAGACTGAAAGGCCACCTCCGGCATTGTTTTCTTTCATTCTTTCTTTTGTAATGTGTGTGCACACATGCATATATAATGTGGTTTTGAGTGTGATGTGTGCCACTTCACATGCTTATTGAGGTTAGAGGGTCACTTGTGGGGACATGGTTCTCAATGTCCACCTTTTTTGAAGCAAATTCTTTCTTATCTGTCAGTTTGTCCATCCTCTAGGTAAATGGTGAATGGACACTTGGGCAGGATTTTTCTCCTGTCACCCGTATGGCCATCCAGGGCATTTCATCACCTGATGCTTACAGCCATTACTCAGTACTGTAAGCATCAAAGTTCTAACACAATGTCTTCTGAGGTTCAGTTAAGAGGGGTAAGGTTTTAGATAAATTAACAAGAAAGTAAGTAAACAAATAAATGGAAGTAAGTAAATAAATAAAAATACTTATGACCGTTTATATAGTTCTCAAAAGTGGCAGAAACATAAAACTGGCTAGGTCTGATTATCAAATTACATTGTCCTCAAACTTTCTAATTTTAGTACATCTCCCTCAATTCTAGCAATGTTATAAATATCATATACAGCATGTAATTGATTGTGCATTAGAATATTTGTTCAATTTGAATCCTGATTTCATTTTTAAGATTTAATCATTTTAGATTTCTAATTGAGTTAGTTTCTGGTGTTCTTTCACTTTTCACTTTTTTATTTCATCAGATTGTCTTATTTTCTAAGGTTTCCATAATTTCCAACAATAATTTCAAATGTTGCATACAGCCCTGAACAATATTTCTTAAATGTGTGCTGCCAACCCATTTGAATGTGCGGGTCATGAAACTTTGGCGACAGTGAAAGGTTTTTTGTTTTTTTTAAATGCAAAACAAGCAAAGGTCAATTCCAAATTAGATGTATAAGGAGTGTTAGATGAATCCAGCAGCACCTGCCTGTGTTGTGTCAACATGCAACTTCACGGGAGGCCTGGTGCTGAACATGCAACTTCACGGGAGGCCTGGTGCTGAACATGCAACTTCACGGGAGGCCTGGTGCTGACCATGCAACTTCACGGGAGGCCTGGTGCTGAACATGCGACTTCACGGGAGGCCTGGTGCTGACCATGCGACTTCACGGGAGGCCTGGTGCTGAACATGCGACTTCACGGGAGGCCTGGTGCTGAACATGCGACTTCACGGGAGGCCTGGTGCTGAACATGCGACTTCACGGGAGGCCTGGTGCTGAACATGCGACTTCACGGGAGGCCTGGTGCTGAACATGCGACTTCACGGGAGGCCTGGTGCTGAACATGCGACTTCACGGGAGGCCTGGTGCTGAACATGCGACTTCACGGGAGGCCTGGTGCTGACCATGCGACTTCACGGGAGGCCTGGTGCTGAACATGCGACTTCACGGGAGGCCTGGTGCTGAACATGCGACTTCACGGGAGGCCTGGTGCTGACCATGCGACTTCACGGGAGGCCTGGTGCTGAACATGCGACTTCACGGGAGGCCTGGTGCTGAACATGCGACTTCACGGGAGGCCTGGTGCTGAACATGCGACTTCACGGGAGGCCTGGTGCTGACCATGCGACTTCACGGGAGGCCTGGTGCTGACCATGCGACTTCACGGGAGGCCTGGTGCTGACCATGCGACTTCACGGGAGGCCTGGTGCTGACCATGCGACTTCACGGGAGGCCTGGTGCTGACCATGCTCACTTGGCACTATGCATGCTATAATGCCACAAGACACCAACACACCGGTGCTTTAAACATCTCAGCTCAGACCCAAGACTATTACTAGTTATGAACTGTAGTGATTTTACTATGTACAGGCTTAGGATTTGGACATAACTTCCAACAATTTCTGAAACATAGTGTTAAACATACCTCTGCAGTTTTGAACTAAATATTTGAAGTGGCATTTTTAGAATCAGCAATTTTAAAATCAAAATATTGACCCACTCTGAAAACTGAAAAGGCTCGCCATCCCATAGGGCCCGACAGTTAGCCCAGGTGATTGTTTTTGTAAAAGTAAATGAGCACAATTCTCTCATTTGTATGCAAATTTGCTTTCATATTTAGTAAGTGCTAAAAATTTATGTCTATAAAAATTGTTTGAAAATGTGCTTCTTTATGATTTATCATTGGTAAATGTTTATTTTGTATCCATTTTATATACCTTTATGTATACCTGTATAGGTGAGGTTGAATAAAAGTTTCTCAGGCAAAAACAAGTTGTCAGAATACACGGTATAGAAGAGGGTGTCTGTGTGTGCTTGTGAATGTGTGTGCTGTGTACGTTTGTGTGTGCATGTGTGTGCATGTGTTTGTGTGTCTGTGTCTGCATGTGCGTGTGCATGTGCATGTGTGTGGGTGTGCATGTGTCTGCATGTGTATGTGCAAGTGAATGTGGTTTTTGAGTTCTCTCATGAAGTTTGTGCACAGGCAGGAGGGCTGTCCAAACAATGAATTTTAAAGGACTGTATCAGTTCTGGGAATATACCCAAAAGATGGCCCACCATACCGTAAGGACATGTGCTCCACTATGTTCACAGTAGCTTTATTTGCAATAACCAGAAGCTGAAAACAAACCAGATGTTCCTCAACATAGGAATGGATACAGAAAATGTGGTTCATTTACACAATGGAATACTATTCAGCTATTAAGAATAAAGACAACATGAATTTTTCAGGCAAATAGATGGAAGTAGAAAATATCATCCTGAGTGAGGTAACTCAGACCCAAAAGGACATGCATGATATGCATTCACTGATAACTGAGTATTAGCCAAAAATGTACAAAATACCCACAACCCACAGACCCTAAAAAGTTTAACAAGCAGAAAGGCCAAGTGAGGACGGCTCAATCCCACTTAGCAGGAGAAGAAAATAATTGTGGGAAGCAGAAGGAGGGAGGGAGCTGGGCGGGAGGGGGTGGGGAACAGGATCAGGTATGGGAGGGGGAACGGTAGAAAAGACCAGAAGGCCAGGAGAATGAATGAAAATATGCAGCCTGGGGAGTGGATGGGAGTGAGAGTACCCTCTAGAGAGTACCAGAGACTGGGGAGGTGAGAGACTCTCAGGACTCAAAGGAGTGACCTTAGCCAAAATGCCCAACACTGGGGAGAGGGAACCCGAAGAGTCCACCTCTGGTAGACAGACAGCGCCTCAAGTGGAGGGACAGGGTTACTACTAACCCACAGTCAAAATTTCTCAATCAGAACTGTCTAAAAGAAATTCAGCGACAAAAATGGAGGCGAGACTGAAGGAAAGGCTGTCCAACGACCAGCCGAACTTGGGATGCATCTCATGGAGGGGGTGTGTGTCACAAAGTCCTGACACTGTTGCTGATGCTATGACGTGCTCACAGACAGGAACCTAGCATGGCTGTCCTCTGAGAGGCCCAAACTTAGACCCAACCAATAGACTGAAGTCAGGGACCCCTATGGTTGAATTAGGGGAAGGATAAAAGACTCCGAAAGGGAGAGCGACCCCATAGGAAGACCAGCAGTCTCAACTAACCCAGACCACAGGTAGCTCTCAGAGACTGAGCCACCAACGAGGCAGCACACAGGGGCCGGTCCTAAGCCCCTGGCACATATGTAGCAGAGGACTGCCCGGTCTAGCCTCAGTGGAAGATGATGTACCTAAGGCTCGAGAGACTTGAGGACCCAGGGAGGGGGAGGTGTCCTCTTGGAGGTAAGAGGGAGGAGGAATCTGCTGAGGAACTGTGAGGGTGGGGACAGCGTGGGGGCAGCCTCTGCAATGTAAATAAATAAGATAATTTTTATAAACAACTGACTCTTGCATGGCTGCTCTGCAGCAGGACACTGCTGAGGACGTTGATGTTGACCTTGTTCAGAATGGCGCTCTAACTTGAGTATGCAGAGTTGTGACTTGGACTCCCCGACTCAGGCAACTGCTCATTTTCTCTTCCTGGTGATTGGCAGGCCCCAACAACCATCTATGCTGGTTCCAGAGCTCATTTGGACTCAGTCTGATATTTTGAAGGTTGTATCTAGTTGTAAAACACAACTTACTACGTTTTACTTGAGGTCTTGCCCTTAACTAAGATGGACTTAATAGACTATGCATAGTCTCTTACCTAATGTAACTGCAAACATTGGACAGAAGGCGCAGAAAAGCCATACAACAGTTCTGAAGAGTTGATAATGGTCGAGCTGGCTTGAGAAGCAGAGCTCAGTAGAGCATCGCTCCCTGTGTATCTTGGTCGTACGTCTCTTCTCACGTGTACTCAGAGCTCCCTCATTCACCCACACAAACAGAATGTTCTCTGAGAAAGCAGTGTGAGCGCTGAGCCCTGTGGGACAGATTGTAGAGGGAGACTTAATTGTTGTCGCTGTTGTTGAAATTGTTGGTCTCTCCTCCCTACGCATTCAGAAAATGTTCCAGTTCGGGTGGGAGCCAGAAATTGGAGAAAGAAACCTTTCTTCTAACTAAGGAATGATGAACCTAAGAATCCAAATGGGGATGGTTATTGTGTTTACTTGGTTTCCTGGATCCAAATCAGGACTCAAACAGAGCAGTGAATCCAGTCCTGAGTTTCTTACCTCCCCGGCATCCAAGGGAACGCTTGTGAGCAAGAAAGTATGAAAAGGGCCTGGCTAGAGAGAAAAGAGCCAGCTAAAGCAATCTCAGTGAGCTGCACATTAACTCCGGGCTCACCCCCAAATAATGTATGAACATAACCGAATCTAGAGAATATTGAAGAATCAAAAGCTCTGAGACCTGAAGTATCAGGTAGACAGTTGACTGTCCAAGACAAATGGTGATGAAGATTTTAAAACCTACAGATTTTGAAAACGGTCAGGTATTACAATCACGAACTCAAAACGGTGCATAAGTACATTTAGCCTCTATACAATAAAACAACTTGCCTGTTAAATTATATATTTTATTTCTTTTTTATTTTTATTAGATATTATATTTACATTTCAGATTTTATCCCTTTACCCCATTTCCTCACCACCCAGGAACCTCCTATCCCATCTCACCTCCTCTTGCTTTTATGAGGATGTGCCCCCACCTACCCCCCACTCCCACCTCTCCACCCTCAAATTCTTCCCCTCCCCAACTTGGTGTCCAACCTTCATGGGACCAAGGATCTCCTTTCCCACCGAGAAGCACCTTAAGAAATGCTCAACATCCTTAGTCATCAGGGAAATGTAAATCAAAACAACCCTAAGATACCACCTCACACCAGTCAGAATGGCTAAGATCAAAAACTGAGGTGATAGTAGATGCTGGCGAGGATGTGGAGAAAGAGGAACACTTCTCCATTCTTGGTGGAATTGTAAGATGGTACAACCACTCTGGAAATCAGTCTGGCAGTTCCTCAGAAAATTGGACATAGCACTACCACTCTTGGGCATATACCCAGAAGATGCTCCAACATATAACAAGGACTTATGCTCCACTATGTTCATAGCAGCCTTATTTATAATAGCCAGAAGTTGTAAAGAACTCAGATGTCCTTCAACAGAGGAATGGATACAATAAATTATATTTCTTAAAGGTCAACAATCTCCATAGAGTTCCATAATGTGGCATTCGAAATCTTTAGGGCCCAATGATAGATTCTATAACATGTAAAGAATCATGGTATGTCCCTAAATACTTCAAGGAAAAAAATAAAAAATGAAATCTCATGGAAAAAATGACTCAATTTATCATGGATTCAACTAGAAATAATCTTAAGATTCAAGAAATTCATGAGTTCCCAGAATGATAATTTAAAACAACGAAACAAAAACAAACAATCAAAAACCCTCTACACCCACGTACACTTCTAAAAATTAAGGAAAAGAAATCTTACAGCCAACCAGAGAAAAATATTCAATGATATTTATAGAAAGAATTATACAAATGGTCATTGGTTTTTTGTTTGTTTGTTTGTTTTACCAGAAACTATGGACAGAAGAACACATTGTTTAAATGTGAAAAGAAATGTGTTGTTAACCTAGCCGTCTAAATCTAGCAAAATAAATATATAGCGTAGGAATAAAGTTGAAATACAGATTATCTCAAAAGAAGGAAAACTAAGAATATACATCCTTGGCAGACCTGTTCTAAAGGAATATAGTTCTTCAAATGGGGAAAAATATCAGTATGAAATCTGGAATGCCAGTAACACAGGAAGAGCAAGAGAAATGATGATGTCTGGATGATATAATATACTGCTTTTTCCACACCAAGCTTTAAATTTGAAAGATAGTTGAAAGCAAATGTTATAAGAGTGTGGCCAGCATTGTACATATTACACACACACACACACACACACATACATTACAGGTTCAGGAGGAAGTTGATTATTGGAAACACACACATCCTTACAGGGAATATTGGGAGCCTAGTCTCCTTCCTTGCTCTGTATTTCTTAGGGACCATTGGGGGCATAGTCTTGCCTATCACATGCTCACACTGCCATGATGTGTAGCTACACTACAGGCTCAAACCTTGGACGGCTCCAGCCCCGTATCAGTCTTCCCTCCTCTACCTTGATCTCAGGTATTTTGTCAGAGCAGCGGCAGACTGAGCAACACGCTGCTTTCTCACACAATGACTAAGACTGGATCACCGACCAAAGTATAAAATGCAAAATTAGGAACTTTCCAAGCTTGGTTTAGTCATAGAAGAGCCGCAACATGACACGTAAGAAAAGCGTCGAGCAATTGAACATCAAACACCCAAATCTGGCATTTGTCTGTGAGTTCTGCTGTCAAGAGAAAGAACAGATAAACTACAGCCTGAGAAAAACAAGTGCAAATTACATGTCACTCAAAAACCTTGATTATGATATAATAATGAGCTCTCACAAGACAATCTTAAGACAAACAACTCAATTATAACAGGCAAGATATTTGAGTGGACACTTAATAAAGATACACAGATGAAAGTAAGCATGTAACTATTCCCCAAGTTAGTAACCATTAAATAAATGTAAATCTGAATCATGATATGTTGTTTCACAGCTGTTATGAAGGTTATAAATAAGCACCTATCACGTATGTAACACACATGAACGCATACATACACATGAGAAAGACAATGCCAGGTGCTAGCAAGCTGGGAGGTACTGTAATTTTCACACTTGGCGCCCACAGGGTGGAAACTGGCACAGCTTTTTTTGAAGAAAATGTTGGCAGCCTTTTAATGCTAAATGCAAAACTGCACTTGCTACTTCTTGGCCTGATCCACCCATCTATTCCTAGGTATGTATTTCAGAGCAAGGAGAACTTTGGTTCATGTACAAATGCATCCACAAATGCTCGTAGCTATCCATCGGTAAGGGCTAAAAAGTCAGAAATATCCAAGGGTCCAGGAATGACTGAAGAAACAAACACCACGCCCTCATTTCAATGCTGATACTTCTCATTTGTAACATGAAATAATCAATCTGTACAGAAAATTGGATGGATTTCAAAGGAACTAAGCTGAGTGGAAAAGAAGCTGACAATGACATACATTGCATTCTTCCAGTATTATGAGCGCGTGTTTCAGGGCCTAGAATGTGGTAAAGGTGTGACTTAGGATCAGCATAAGGGATATTTCAGAGTCATGAAGCACTTTCCTTTTCTGATTGTCAACGCTGTTACAAGAATCTTCAGCAGTACAGTCAGTGAACGGTGTACCCCAAAGAAGTCAACATTACCACGTACAAATATAAACAATTGAAAATAAAGTCCACTGTCACCTTTTCAAATTAATGCTAAATTTTTAATTTTATCCCAATAAGCATGAGATGTGTGTGTGTTTCTCTGTGTGTGTGTGTGTGTGTGTGTGTGTGCCTGTGCACCTGTGCTTACATTACTACTGTATGTAACTCTCCATTGGTCTCTAACCAATCATAGGGGATCCATATAGTGCCAAGTACCTGTCATGATGGTCTGCATAAATTATATTTTTATTTGACATTAAGACATCTGTAATCTCAGGGAAAGAACTACTAGGAGACATGCCCTAATGAACTGCAATTGTAAGTGTTATTGATGGGGGCGTGCTTGAAGCAGCTACTGGGGAAGTTCTGCTTCAGGTAGAGAGGTCTGCAGGAATGGGGCATTCAAGACCAGAAAGAAGCAATGAATCATCTGTGCACAGAGATACCAAGAAAGCATGCACATTTCAGAAAACAGCAACAAAATGTAGCAAAGGTAAGAAGGGCCTGGTGCCGTGGAAGCAGGGCCAACAGGCCCTGATGGAGAGGCAGTGGAGTTATACAAGCAAGTCCATCTAGCCTGCTCAGTTCACAAGGTTCTAGTTTGCGTGCTATGCTGTCAAGGAGATGTGAGTTTTTATTTCATGAGTATGTGCGTGGGGTGTGCATGAGTATGTGTGCATGCATCTTTGCATGTGTGATTATACATGAGTGTGGGTGCATGTACGTACATGGAAATGTGTGTGTATGTCTGTGGTGTGTGTGTGTGTGTGTGTGTGTGTAAGCCTGAAATTGACCTCTGGTTAATTTTAAAATCACTTTTCACCTTATTAAAGCATAATCGCTTGACAAACCTAGAGCTCATGGATTACTGATCGAGTAGCCATCTTGACCTGGACACATGTACATATGCATGTAAATTCTCACTCTAGTAGCCATCTTGACCTGTACACATGCATCTCTTCCTGGTGGCTGCCACACATGCCAGACTTTCCCATGGATCTGTGGAATCTGAACACCAGTCCTCAGCTTGCAGATCAAGTGACTTATACACCAAGCCTCCTTCCAGCCTGGTAAACCATGTTAAGATGGATTCTGTTTTCTGTTTGTGCCATGCTGGGGACAGTCCTTACAAACACTGCTGTTTATTCACACATGGTTCCTTGGACAGCTGCACACGTGTACAGAATGCATTCTGGTCTTCTCATCCTGTCTATTTTCCCCTCCCCTCCGCCACACCCTCTGCTCCTCACAGATCTCTCCCATAGTCCTTTGTTTCTATTTTATTCTGTATCCCCCAGAGTATAGCTAGGGTCATCTGGTGATCTGAGTTTGGAATTATCCATGAGACACTGTAGAGGTCATCAGCAGCACACAATGGAAGCTCCGACCCGCCCTAGAGTGAGAATTTACATACACATGCACGTGTGTACAGGTGCATATTTACGCTCATACATATTTTATATACATATGCATTATATTTGTGTCTTTGATGCCTTAGGTATGCAGGTTGTGTAGAAGGTGTTGGACTATGTGTCCTTCCATTTGCCTGTCTACTCTTCTCTCTATGCCTCCTGCACTGGTATCTGTGAGAGGTTCTCAGTTCTGTGTCTTTTCTAACAACCTGGCTCTTCATCTGTCCGATCTAAAATTGCCAGCCATCACCCATAACGTGGATATTAGCTGCTAGTGACAACTCCAACAGTGGATGAGGAGGAGAGTAGAGCAGAGTGGATTTGGTAGTACTTTCATTACTCGTTAGTTTTGGAGTTCACAACCAGAAGAATTAGGACGATCCAACCTTTGGTGGAATAGAGAAGTTTGCCCTTCACTTTTTTGACTTGTCTCTACCTGATCAATGACAATTAGGTATTTGGGGACAATCCCTCCTGTGATTTCAACCACACGGGTTTTCATCGAGAGCACACACTTTCTCACTACTGCAAATGAACACACATCTCTTTGCACACTGCTCTCTCAACAATAAATTGCTTGAAGATCTGTTTGTTTTCTTTTTTTTTTAAATCAGTACCAATCTTCAAACACAAGTTTTCAATATGGGGGTTATGTGGGAGGATTTGGATGGAGGAAATAGCAGGGAGAAATGTAATTAGAATCTCAAATACAACACAGTCCAACCAGCGACCGAAAGATAACCTTGCTGAATTCTGTAGTTAGAGCACTTAGACCCTCTTATCTTCACATTAGGGGGAAAAAATCTATGGTTTCAAAATCAGAATCACAATTTCTTCCACTTTTCTGAGTATCGGCTTGCTGGAAGGTGCATCCAATTAGAAAGGCAAGGCCAGCAATGTGGGTCAGCTGAGTTCTGAGTTCTGTTGTGGAGGCTCATTTATGGCTTCTTGAGGATAATAGGTAGCATTCGCCAAATGCCTTTTCAACAATACTTTTAGCTGAGTAATTAGTTGCTTCAGATGGAAATCCATTTCTCCAATGTTTCCTATGTGTGCAATGCCAAGTCATCTCATCTGTCTACAATAAAAGAATAATGTCATGACCACGCTCTGGCCAAATTGGAGCCTAAAAGCCCCACCATGCTCCATGAGCACGTGAATGCCTGTGATGGCACATATGCATGTGGTATTTTATTCATCTCTCTCACTACTGACAAAGGGTCTTATGGATCTCCGAGGCCCATTTCCTGAGGAGTGGGTGGCTCTCTCTTCCTTCTCTCTGTTGCTATTTCTGCTCATCGTGTCTTAAAGCACCAACTTTGGGCTTTGAGTCAGGTTAGTCAGGTCGGCCATGTCATTTCAAAAGGGTTTTCATGACGGCAATTAATAATCTCCCTAGACCCCCATAAGAAGGCCCAGCAGATATCGATACAGTAAACATCCACTCATTTATTCATATCAAAGTGCCTTTTTCTCAGCGAGGAGTGAATTCTAGCCCCAGTCTCTGATCTCCCAGTAGTGATGAATCAAAGCACCACAGCTGCTGGGAGAACTTGGAAATATTAAAACCAAGGGAGGCCTCCAGGGCCTCGCTGTCCTCTGCTCTTTCAACTGAGTCTTTCTTTCTTCAGGGTATTGTTAAATTCCTTGATAAGCGCCAAGCTGTAGCCTGGTGAGATCTTCTGAAGATCAATGGCATGCTGAGTGCAATGGTTTTAAGGTACACTTTCCTCAAGCTAATCAATAGTTGCTTTTGTGGGGTCCTGTGATGCAAATTTCTCACCCGCTAGGCCCTTTCAAAGCTTCTCTGGTTTTTCTATTTTGGGGTTCTCATTTCTAGGCAATCATCTCCCAGTAAAACAGATTGCTTTGCCTCCTGTTGAATCCCTGGGCAAAGCTGCATTCGTTCCCATTTCTCTATAGACTAGAGTATCAATGACTATGCACTGGAAGACTCTCTGCTTCCTCACAAGGCAGAACGCATGTCTCTATTTCTCTAATGTCCCAAGGTAGAAGAGGACACCAGTGGTAATCATTTGAAGGCCTTGCAACTTCCTAATAGAAAAATGTAACCGATTTCAGATTTGAAACTTAAAAGCAACAGCAGTTAAGATAAGGTAAAAAAAAAAAATGTGAGTAAGTTACTATAAGCCTGTGTGACATTAAAATACTGGATCAAACATAAAAAAAAACCAGTCATCTTTCTAGCATGTCAGACAACTTCATAGCATGAGAAGTAAAGAAAGATTCATCACCTTGCACAGGGGCAAAGCCGCTTAGATCAGGAGACTGGGCATGACCCCTGGATTCCTAAGATGAAAATGGTTCCAGTATAGCTCCTAGCATGCAGAGAAAGTGTGGAGCAGGCTGGACTCTGTGCTAATCTCACACTTCAGAGTCCTCTTTGATTCCATCTGATGCTAAGTTTCTAAAATTCCTTCTTTCAATAAATAATAACCTCCATTTTGTACTCATTTGATCACACGGCTCAAAATAATTTCCTAAACTATTTGTTCATTACTTCCGGTCTGGTGCTTCTGTCTGTTCTTCCAGGTGACAAGTTCTGGCTTCTTAGAGTCTGTCTTTCCTGCCATAGTTAATAACTGCTCATTTTCTTCTTCTTCTTCTTTCTTTGCTAAGAGATAAAAAATTGCCCACTTGAGGTGCTTGTTTTTCTTTCTCATTTGGACTGAAGCACTTTAAGTGAACAGCAGACAAGCTATCCTCTACAGGCTAGAGGTGGACAGGAAGGCTCTCCCTGATGTCCCACCTCTCTCTGCTCACTGGCAGAGCTAACCACTGGAAATAAAGCATCAGGAATCAGGAAGTGATGATAAGGTATTTATGTCTCACCACAGATAAACTTACCCAGTGGCAAACACTGTCCCAGTGGAAGGGACAACCACATATAAGGAATTTAAAGGCATACCCAAGACAAGAATGTGTTCTATTTCTCTATACGCTATCCATTTCAAGTCCAAGCCCTTATTTTAAACGCCCCTTGAGTTCCAAATATCCCTCAGTATAGTCTCACTTGAACAGCTGGCCGGTGGCCACTTAGTAGCTTTCAGCATCATGTCTTCGCAAAACGAAAGACTATATAGAAGGAACAATGTCTGTGAGGTTGGACTATGGCTGCCGTATGTGGAGGATATAGAGATGACTGCAACCCTTAACTCTGGGATGATTTTCATTCCCTCTTATTTCTTAAATAATTCAGAAGTCACATTTGTTTGATCATTAACATATATTACTGAAGGAAATTGGGGGCAGCCTCAGGGCTCCATTGGTAAATTGATTATGTTCTCTGAAGAAAGCCATCAGTGCTTGGAAAAGGGAGAAGAAACGTGGGGCTTAGGCAAGCTCGAAAGTTCACAATCGATGCTGAAGCTAATATATTGCAAAATATGCCTTATCCTCCCTTCTATCTGGTTTTCTGGCAGATTTCAAAGCCATCTATGGCCATTTCTGTTTCACATGAGAAGTTTACACTAAAGCAGAGTGGATATTGGACATAATTATTTGGCAACATATTTATGAAAATAAGATTACTTTTTCCTGGGTTTCAGTCCATGATTTTTCCTTCAAGGTTTGACAATGACTAATAATAATGCCAATAAACACCAGCAATAATGGGTTTGTCATTCCAATATAATAGCTAAGTGGAAGCAATTTTAGCCAGACATGATCATCTTTTGAAAACAAGATTTGAATTTACTAGAAATGAAAAAGGACTAGCATTTTCCTTAATAATGGGAAGGAGATTATTTCTGAGGCCCAAAGACAACATAAGTTGTTTTGAATTGCGTTTCATTTCATTATTGATATATTTCCATTTGCTGAACTGCCTCCAAGTTACAACCTGCCCTGGTTTTCTGTCGAGAGCCTTATCTTTCCATTTTTATAGTGCATTCTCTTCAGAAGAGGAAACTTTCAGAGCAATTTGTTTAAGAAGGCGCAGATAGAGAATGTCTAAATAGATGCAAGACTGGCATCATCATGAGGCAGTCTTCCTCGAAAACAAAGCTCGGTCCTTGGCTCTGTAAAACCAACAGCTCTTGGAGAATTTTGTTCAGGACTACTGTGTGAGGCTGGGCAGGTTTGTTGCTTCAAGAGGACTGAAATCTGTCCCATGCTCCACTTGCCAGCCATGTGACTTGGCATAGGGTGGCATCCACCCAGGAGAAGTGCCTTTTTCTAATTCATATACAGGGCAGCGTCAGCCCGATTCAGTTTGGCAAGTAACCTGGAATAGGAAAACCAATGCTAAGATTAACATTTATAAAGGGAAAAAAAGAGACACATTCCTGCATGAAAGGAATGGGAATTACTGAACAATAAACCTCTCTACAGCTGCACAGGCATAGGTGTTTGGTACAAGAGTATTGAAGTCATCTTTCCCCAAATTCAGCTTGTTCACCAATAAATTCGGTTAATAATGTCTACAGAGAAAGGTAACTCATATAAGGAAGCAGCTGCCACTTACTAGGCTATGGTGCTTGGCAGCTTTTGGCATTAGCTGACAATTTGTACACAATGATGTCACCTTCCTTTCCTGCCCAGTAAGAATTCCATTCTGTGAGAACCAGTGCAGCTACATACACGCATGCAGCCAGGATTACTCATAAGGCTGCGATGCCAGCTCACACACACACACTGCCTTCTGCCTGCTGCTGCACACAGAGAACAGCGAGGTGTGGCCTTGACCTTTACCCATGAGCAGTGGTCTTAAGCTGCAGCAGAAGCAAACTGTTCTCATTCCATACGCATGTTGCCAGCCCATTGCCAGAGAGGAGTCGGTGAACTCCAGTGATTATGGGAAATAGTGCGGTAGACATGTGTGCAGCTCTCTGCTGAGTGACTCTGCAGCACTCACTCACTCGGGTCTCAGAGTGAGCCACTCCAAGGCTAAGAGCTACTGCTCCAGGCGGACAAAGGAAGGAAATGGGTTTCAGGAGGATGACTTCAGCTTGGCCCTAGAAAATGGACTTCTTATCAGGAATTAATGTCAAGAACTGCCTTGTCCAATTCTGTGCCTCCATTCATTTCTTCCCATAACAGCTGGACTGAGCAACTAAGGCTGCCAGCTGCAGGAGGACATCACTCCTGACGTGAACTGAGGCAGATACTTAGCACACTGTATCTTCTAGTAGCTCATCGTCTCTCTGAGCCCGGAGCCCATAGCTCCTGCTCTGGCCCAATAGTAAGAATCGTACTCTATGCCTGCCACAGAGACTAACCCATCACACAATGACCTCTGTCCACTTTGCTTCTGATCTCTTTCTCCCATTCCTTCACCCTAACATCCTTTTCTATTCATCCTGATAAGATCAGATCAAAGCTTCAGGATATAATCTTGTCACTTAGTAAAATATTCTAATAGCATTTTCTGTCTGGAGTTGGCCAAAGGTGTGAGTTTAAAACCTGTCGTGGCTCCTTTTCAGTCCTCAATTCGGATAAAGGTCTTGGTAAACAGGATAACAGGGAATGTGATGACATGTTGGCAGGACTGCAGTTTCAGAAAAGAAAATGTACATGGTTAATCTCAGGATATACCCCAAATGCAAGCAGTCAGGAGTGAATCCCTGATGCTGACTGATCTGGGCATATTCTCACAGTTGGGTGACACATGCTGTCTTCTTCAGGTTACTGTTCCATCTCTGTCCTTTCTTTCTACCATGAGGTTCCACTCTCACATCCATCCTGGCAAAGGAAATATGTCAGCTCCTTACAGTCAAATGGGACCCAATTCAATGTCTTCCACTCATCTTCAGTGGCCTTCAGATTAGCTCTGTTTATCTCTATACACAGGGGTGTTTTGCTAACGTGGAACTCTAATATGGTTGTTGATGTCCTCACAAGGCTTCAACCCCCCTCCTACTGAACAAATCTCCATGCAGTGGGTGCTATTTTTGTTCCTATAGAACGAATCCTCACTGAAGGAATTTCACATGACTCTCACTACCTTAGAGCAAATTCTAAACTTCTCAACATGGCACTTGATACCATCATCTTTGTGAGGGAGAGGAGCCACCTTTGAGACAATGTTACAGTGACATTCAGCAATGTTTTTCACACCCATGCTATTTTTTACATTCCTTCATAAACAGTGACATGCCTGTATGTTTTGAAGTTTTGCTTGAACATCTATTAGTCACTGTTTTATGATGCTTGCAGGACTACCTCAGCGGGATGACAAGAGAAGATGCTTGGTAACCACCCCTTAGTTTCCTCTCACTGGTTTCCTTGGAGAACTCTTAAAATAGACTTTCCTAACAGTTTAGAGATATTAGTGCATACACTAAATTGATCTCAGATTGATCTCAAATAACCTAATGAGATATCTTAGGACCTTGGAAAAGCTAAAATCATCAACCACAAATTAGTATATGAAAAAATAGCAATTAAGATCAGGGAGGAAATTAGTGAAACGGAAATGAAAAACAATACAAAGGGATAATGAGACAACGTTGGCTGTTTGGAAAGATTAAAATGAACGTGCAAATGTTTGGTCAAACTAACAAAAATGTGGAGAAAGAATATTTAAATTAATAAAATTTGAAATGGAAAAGGAAACATTACAAAATATTGCTGTGAAATTTAGAAAATCACTACAATATACCTTAGAAATGTATATTCTAATAAATTGGGGAATCCGAAATGAATGGTGAATTTCTAAATATTTATGACCTAATTAAACTAAACCAAGATAATATAAATTACTTAATTAGATCTATAACATACAATAATATTAAAGGAATAATAAAAATTTATACCTACTACAAAAGTCCAGGCCAGGATGTATTTACTATTCAGTATTACCAGATCTTCAAAGAAGAACTATGTCCAGCACTTCTCAAACTATTGCATAAAATAGAAAAGGAAGGAGTCCTACCAAACTGCTGTTCTGAAGGAGCTAGCTAGTATCACCCTGATTTTAACACCAAACACACACACACACACACAATTATTTGCCAACATCCTTAATAAATATAGAAGTAAAAATTTTAATATAATGTTTGAAAGCTGAATTAAAAAACACATCAAAAATGTCATTAGCCATGATCAAGTTGGATTTATTCCAAAGATGCTAATCTGATTCAACATATGCAAACCAATAAGGGTGATGGATCATACAACCAGAACAGAAAGGCTGTCAGCAAAGTCCATTTATGATTAAAGTCCTGAAGGCATTATGAAGAATTGAATACAACAAATCCTTATTCACTATTGTAATAAGTGGGAAAATATCAGAGAGTATCCTCGGTAGAATCAGAAACACAACAGGGATGTCCATCTCCTCCAATCTTGTTCAACACTGGTTTCAAAACATTAGCTGGAGAAATGTAAATGGATGCAAGTAGAACAGGAAGATGTCAAAATATCTTCATTTGCAGATGGTAATGTGTTAGGCATCAGAGACTCTAAGGTCTAATCCAGAAAAGTCAGAGCTCTGTTAGACACATCGCTTTTCGGGAGAATATAAAGTGAATGTATGAAAACCAGCACTCCTCCTATATACCAGAAACAGTCGAACTAAGAAAGAAATCAGCAAAACTAAGTGTACTTAAAAATGCCTAAAAAAATACCCTAGAGATAATGTAGACAAGAAAGTTGAAGACTTCATAGTGAATATTTACAGCACTGAAGAAAGCACCTGAAGAGGGAAAGACCTTCTTCTTCATGAATCAAAAGAGTTAATATTATGGAAATAGCTGTAATACTAAAACATGTAGATTCAATAAAATCTCTACCGAAGTCTCAATGTCATTCTTTAAAGAAGCAGAAAGTACAAACTTAAAATATATACAGAAGAACAAAATGTCAAAGATGCCTAAACACACCCAACAAAAAGATTCATGCTGGTCGTATCACCACACCTGAATTAAATTATACTTCAGAGCCATAATGACAGAAACACTGTGGTAGTAACACAGGAATGGCCTAGTGGAATAGAAGAGAGAGTTAGATATAACCCATACATCTATAGTCTTCTGTTTTTGACAGAGGTGTTACAGAAGATACACTAGAGAAAAGACAATTGTTTTCAACAAATGGTGCTGGAAAAACTGTATAGCCATAGGCAAAACAATGACACCAGATCCCCACTTTTATTCTCCAGTGCCTACTAGATCTAGGAATTCAATTTAAGACCTGAAATTCTAAACCTTTCAGAGAAAAGAGTAGGGGAAATACTCTAAGATATAGGGAAGGGCTTTAGAATACGACTCGAGTTGACCCAGAGACAAATTATTGATTGACAACAGGGATCTTATAAAATTGAAAAGCTTTTGATCAGGAAGAGATACAAGGAAATGAAGTGGCAGTCTGTGAAATGAAAAAGAAATGTTTGCTTCTTATGTATTTGGCGCATGATCAATATATAGACTATAGAAAGAACTCAAAATGACATATAAAAGAAGTCAAATGACACAATGCACGAGATGATGAAATGAACAGACAATTCTCACAGAGGAAATGCACTCGGCCACAGACATGAAAAACAAAAATGTTATACGTCTCTAGCAAAGGAATGATTGGACCACACTTCACTGTACAAATTTATGAAATGGCCAAATAATAAATTAAAAGAAACTACAAAGACTGTGACTAACCCTTGTCAGATGGCAGTCATTAAACAAGTGGTGTTGAGGATGTGGACAAACACAAACTATTATTTATGACTAGTGGGAACGAGAATTTGTCCATTCATTGTGGAAATTAGTACAGATATTCTCAGGAAAGAAATCCTAGATCTATCCTTTGGCTCCGCCATATCATTCTTGAATATCTTTTTAATGAACTTAAAGGCGACATATTACAGAAGTATTGGGACCCCATGATCTATTGTTGCTCTACTCATTATCACTATGGAATCTACACTGGTGTTCATCAGTGGAGAACTGATAAACCACATGGCTTATATACAAGACTGAATCTTTTTAGCCATGAAAAGTATAGTTAGAAGCTGGAGTCATAATACAGTAGTTAAGAACATATTTTTCTTGCAAAGGATGTGAATTTGAGTCACAACACCCAGGTTGGGCACTTCTGGCCTCTATTGGCTCCTGCACCCATGTTTACATAACCACAAACAGACATAGATACATACACATAACAGAATAATAGGTTTTTAAAAAAAAATAACATGTCATGTGCAGGAAAATAAATGCAGGTAGAGAAAAACATATTAAATGAATTAAGCCGTTTAAAATGGAAAAGTATTAGGGCACAGTGACTAAAAGCATCTTACTCTTACAAAGGACTTGGGTTGATGCCCAGCATCCAACCAAATTAGATGGCTCACCACCACTTTAGTTCCAGCATCAGGGGATCCTATAGTTCCCTCTGGATTCGATAGGCTGTGTGCAAATGTACCTCTTCCCCACACAAAGACTTTAAAGAAATCTTTTAAAAACATACATAAATATTAGATGTTTTCTTTCATTTGGAAATCCATATATATATATATATGTATATATGTATATATATATATGATTTCTTATATATATATGCATATATATATATATACATATATCTTCAAATTCATATCCTCTGCAAGAGGAATGAGATAAATATCTTCTCAATGAACTTGAAAGGCGACATATTACAGAAGTACTGGCACCCCATGATCTATTATTGCTCTACTCACCATCACAACACTGGTGTCCATCAGTGTGTGTGTGTGTGTGTGTATGTGTGTATGTGTATATATATACACATACATGAGATTATGAAATGTCTCTATGAAACCATGCACTATGTATAATGAATACACACCAATTTAAATTTTATTGAATATGTACTTCCAACAATATAACCTTTGACTTGTTCCTATTTTTATTTATTGTAACTATCTTTGTACTGCAATAATCTATAGATAGGATGATGGCTTTTATTCTTCTGGGCTTTTATTCTTCTGGAAGGATAAACTAAATTTGCCAACTAAAGTAAAGCAAATTTTTTGGCTCTGGAAAACAAACATCCAGATTCTGTGTGTAGAAGGAGAAAGCAGCTGATTTACATGGTACCAGTTCTGAAGTCCTATCCAATTTCACACTCATCTTGGGTGTGTCTCTCATTTGGATTTAAAGGGCCTAAACTACAGGTTGGTTGTGTTTGAGGGTGTTATACGTCTGTGTGCAGCTTTGAACAGACCACTCAAACGGTTCCAAGAGATGTGGGTTATTTAGGAGATAGTGCAAAGGTGGGGGGAAGAAGATGGAAGAAGAGAGGAAGAAGAGAGAGGGAGAAGTAGAGGACGGCCATGACCATGTGGAGAAAGGGGGAAGAGAAAGGGGAGGGGCGGGGGGACAGAGAGGAGCTAGAGGCAAGAGATCAAGAGAGTAAGAGAGTAGGAAAGAGAGGAGGGGGCAAGCAGCCCCTTTTATAGTGAGCCAGGCCTACCTGGCTGTTGCCAGGTAACTGTGGAGGTGCAGTTTAGACAGACTACTAACGGGTTGCCAGAGGTTTATGTCCAGTATGTGGAAATCTGTCCCATGTGTGAACTGAGATGCCCTTACCTGATTTTCTTTAGCACAGCTCAAGCATGAGCAAAGGGAGAAAAAAAGACTTGACCAAACACAAAACACACGAAACATACAAATTTCAAACCAGACAGTAGAAATATGTTAAACAGAATCTGATGAAACCATGTAAGTTTGTGATGCTGTGCAGCTAGATTTCTTAGTATCACAAAGACCCTGAAGACCCTTGTTATAGCTACAAGACAAAGTCAGAAATGAAAGACTGTGTGGTTAATGTTGCTGGTGGTGGTGGTGGTGTGTGTGTGTGTGTATAAGTGTGTGTCTGTGTGTTTCTCTGTGTGTGTATGTGTGTGTGAATGTGTGTGTATAAGTGTGTGTCTGTGTGTCTCTCTCTGTGTGTATGTGTGTGTGAATGTGTGTGTCTGTCTGTGTCTGTCTGTGTGTGTGTCTGTATGTGTATATGTGTGTGTCTGTGTGTGTGTCTGTGGGTGTGTCTGTGTGTATAAGTGTGTGTGTGTGTTTGTGTGTGTGTATGTGTATATGTGTGTTTGTGTGTGTGTCTGTGTGTGTGTCTGTGTGTGTCTGTGTGTGTCTGTGGGTGTGTCTGTGTGTATAAGTGTGTATGTGTGTCTGTGTGTGTGTCTGTGTGTGTGCATGTGTGTGTGTCTCTCTGTGTGTGTATGTGTGTGTGTTTGTGTGTGTATGTGTGTATCTGTGTGTGTCTGTATGTGTATATGTGTGTGTCTGTGTGTGTCTGTGTGTGTGTCTGTGTCTGTGTGTATAAGTGTGTGTGTGTTTGTGTTGGGCTCATCCTATTTAGTTTTGCTTTTGGTTGACATCTAATCTATTCTGGATTTTTTTTCCCCATCAAGTTGTGATCATGAGTATGGAAAGCAGCTCTGTCAGGCTCTGCTCTGACTGCCTGGGAGAGGACAGAGGGCCCGCTGTGCAACAGGACAGAGCTGCCAAACTCTTGAAGGCTTGGCACCTTGAAAGAGGCAACAACGCTCATTGTTTATGACAACACTCCTAAAACGTACATATGCTCTCTCAATTCAGAGCTAGGATCCTTAGGTTTCTCCTCTCCTGCCCCCTTAGCCATTTTGGCTTACTCATTTTATGTTGCTCTGAATAGTATAAAGATTACATCATGAGAATGCCTATCTAGGTTTTCTGAGTTCTTTGAAAGGTGCCTCTTGGTTTCCATGAACCATCTTATTTGGGCCAGTGGATTAAGTAGCTGATAGGATGACACTTCTTTCAGACATTCACTGACTAAATGTGTGTCTACCTTCAGACTACTTTCATTACCTGAATGCTTTCCACAAAAGTCTCAGTTTTACAAGTCTCAGCAACTTAGGCCTGGGCCACCTGCCCTAATACACAGTTAAAGGGAAGGATAAGGCTGGAAGCAGAGAGAAGAATCATCAGCTCATCTACATTGAGAAAATTAACAAAAAAAAATGGCCCAGGGACCCCAAGTCTGTTTTGGGTTACTGATAAGAGGGTTACGTACAAATAGAAAGCAGGAGGTACAACACAGCCATCCTGGTTATGAATGAGGACTCCTGCAAAGAAGCTGGGTCTACAGAGACTGGCTGGATTCTCAGTCCTGGGAAGAGACTGGAGTGTCATAGGTCCAGAGGCTTAGCTTGGAATAATCTAGCTCACTAAACAGCCAACCCTTAACTCTGTGTCTGAACTTACATCTTATGATTGATAGGTAGAAACCTGTTGGAATCAATTAATTTGGCCAACCACTTGCTCCTGCCAACCCCAAAACTAAAACAGCTTTTGCACTAAAACGTGGAATTGGGGGTAACCTAAATATTGTTCTATACTCACTCAAAAATGGCTCCAGAATAAACTATCACTTTTTCCCTTTAAGAAGAGAGTTGTGGTGTTCATATCAACGTGGTCAAGATGTGGTTCTGCCTGTCACGGATTAACGATGACTGTCTTCTCAACTCTGGTCCTGCAAGATGGTTTCGTAAGTTCTTTTTATTTTACTTCAGCATCTTTATTTTCATGACAATTTGATACATGCATACATTTGATCATATTCACCATCCTCTGTCCCTCTCCTCGTCCCACTGTGTGCCTCCTAATCCCCAAGTATTCTTCTCCTCTTTCACACTGTGTGTGTGTGTGTGTGTGTGTGTGTGAGAGAGAGAGAGAGAGAGAGAGAGAGAGAGAGAGAGAGAGAGAGAGAGAGAGAGGTTTGACTTGGCTTGCTTGCAGGAACATGAGTGGGAGACTATTTGCTAAAGCAGTGGCCACACCAGCAACTACCAGTTGCCAAAACCCCCTCAGGGAAGAATAGGACTTCATGAACACCTCTCCATGATAGATTTGTTTCTTTCTTGTTTGTTAGTGTTTGGAAATCTGATATATGCATATAAAATGCTTTAATCAAACTTGGTCCCTATTTCTCTCTCCTCCAATGCCTCCCCGTGTCCCCCCAGCGTTATCCTGAATATCCCTAACATTCCCCCATGTTTCTGCAATGTACCTTTTGTGTCCCCCCAACATCCCCTGTGTCCCTCTCAGGAGTCCTTCTCAATTTCATGTGCCCTTTATTTAGTTTTAATCCACAGAGTCACCTTGATGCTGCCTTTATGTTAGGTATAGAAACCCTGGAAGTGGATGGGTAACCTCTTCGGAGGCTGAATCCCTGAAGGAGACTGACTCTCCTTCCAGTAGCCATCAGTTGCCAGCAGCTCTGCAGCTAGAGGTAATGCTTGTAGGGCCCCTCTCCTGTCTGTGCTGGGATTTTGTCTGGCTTGATTTCGAGGTCTTGTGCATGCAGTCACAATCCCTGTGAGTGAGTTCAGTAGCACCGAAGTGCTGGAATTTTGAGGAGTCCAATCTTCAGTGAAACTGTGCTAGTAACCATGAATGCTTCAAGCATTTTACAGCTATGGCTGTGTAACACCTAGAAGACAACATTCCAAAACACTTCTCCCCACCAGTGGCTCTTACTTTCTCTTGCCTTTTGTCTATGGTGTTCTCTTCCTCTCGAAGTGGGTTAGAGAGACGTCCAATTTAATGCTCAGTACCCAGTTACTCATTCGTAGTGTTCTGAGCAGTTGGAAATCTCGGCATTTATTACAAGTTGCTGTAAAAATAAGTTTGTCTGATCAAGTCTAAAAGTAGCACTAATCTTTGGGCATAAACAAAAACTCTTAGAAGGTGGTTTGGTGCGAGTAACATTTCTAGTTAGCAGATCAGTAGTTTGTTTGTGAGCTGTAATGCCAGGAAGAAAGCGTCTGCCTGGATTTCTGTCTGCAGCCAAAATATCATCAGGAATGGGGTTTACTGAGTATGTAGTTTCTAGCTCTGGCAGGCAACCCAGAGAAATGCTAATAGTTTATATAGTTCTGGAGGCCTTGGAAGACTCTCTGACTCTTTGAAAGATATTCCATCTCTGAGACTCTAATTTTTGTTCCATCCTGTACATCTTCTTGAGTCAGCAATATTCCCCCACACAGGGGACTGTCCAAAGTCTTCTCTTCACTCATGTATTTTACACTAGCTTACAGAATAGCTTTTCCTATACCCTAAGTTTTGGGTAAGTTCCCCCGACTCCTATCCTGCTCCATTCCCTGTCCCTACTCTATCTAAATGATTCTACTCCCAGCATGCACCCCTCTAGTTTATATCTCAGGTCCTCAAACTTTCCACCAGATACACACAACACCATCTCTCCCCACCACAGTTCCATTCTGAAACTTTACTGTCTTGATAGTTCCTCCAAAATAAACACAGAAACCTAGATGTTTTAAGCTAGGATCTACAGACAAGGCGGGACATATAGCCTTTGTCTTTCTTAGGCCCAGAGAATATTGCCGACTCATGAAGATGTAGACAATGAGACAAAAAACTAGTATTTCCCAGTTCATTCCATTTTTCTGAAAGTTACATAGTTTCATTTTTACTCACAGTTGAGTAAAATCCCATGTACATAGATATGCTATAAATTGTTAATCCATTTAGTCAGTATATGGCTGATGAGACCAGCCTGGTTCCTATGAGATAATGACTTCTCTTCTAGGGTGCAGCTTGCCCTCATGAGTAATTATCCATCTGTGTGGTGGCAGTGTTATCCACAGACGTTTTGTTCTTCTTGTAATTTAAGGTAGCTCAGAAGGAGAGGTTAAAGGCAATAACTTATCTTGGTACCTGCAGCCCGAGTAAAGGAGACACACAAAAAATGAAGGCAGAGATGCCAGGTTTTTATCCTGCTTCAGTTATCCCAGGGACCCAAGAGAGGGGTGTCAAGCATTTTAGCAAAATCAGCTTCTAAGTTCCTGTTTCGCCATCAACGGAAAACATCCAGAGGATGATCGGATGACCGCAGATCTCAAATTCCCACTCATGCATGATAAAAGTGATCCTGTTTCAAATTCATACTAACTTTCGACAGTTATTACTAAATCAGCAATCAGCATCTACTTACTGATTGTTGGATATGCCACAGAAATATACTCACTCACTAGCGCCCCCTTTCAACGTCTCTGTCTATTACATTCCTTCTAAGAAAAATACTTTGCATTAAAGTTTTTGTTAACATAGTGCTGCAGGTAAAAGTCTTATAGAGCTGCCATTCTTGTCAAATAAATATAATATCCAATTAAAAGTCACTTGGTTCTAGAAGGCAGACATGTAAGTGAAACATGAACGTGTTAGGTCTGATTTATGTCTGTGTAAGTTTATAGTCATTTTAAAAATGCGAGCCTAGAAATATTAAAGTTACACTCAGGAGAACTTGGGGATCGGTAAATGGCAGAACAATCAGGATCCATTTTCAATTAATAAGTTCATAAACAGGAACTCCAGTCTGGCTTTTACAAGTAAGCAGGTGGCACTGGTCAGGACAGTCAATGTTCACAGTCAAGAGCTGTGTACACATGTTCTGCACAGTTTATTATTCTGTACAGTAAGTGGCTGGCCCATAACTCACAAACCGGAAGTTAGTGAGAATATCTGTCGCTAATAACCATAAGAAAGATACGGGCTGGTTTGCTGTGGTTTGTTCAGTACTTCTGAGCCTTTCAAGGGCAGAAGTGAAAGCCACTGACAGCCAAATGCAACAAGAAGTATTGCCCTGACCTACAGACTTCTTCCTCTCCTATTAAACCAACCCATGTGTAGACATTAAGGAGCAATTCATTCTCAATAACTGTTCTCAAATAACTAGATCCTTTTTAATTGCTGGCATAATTAACTTAATGAAGTTATTGTGCAGCTCCACACAAGAAAGGGCTAGTGTGGAGCAGTAATTTACTTTTTTAAAGGGAAAACTAGGACGCACATGTGAGCATTTACACGCATGCACACAGAGTTGGGAGTAAGACACAAATTAAACATAGAAAAGCCCTCCAAAGACTGATAGTCTATGTGCTTATCTGCTATTATCACCAACCTTTAGAAAGTAAATATATGCTAGGATTTCATCAGAACACTAATAAATATTAATAATGGGCAATTGATTACAGGTCCTAAACGGCTCTTCCAAAACAACATGTCAGCAATCCTGTGGTCCTGGGATGAACAGAATGGATGTCTGCATTAAAGGTTCCTTTTCTGGTTGGGTCTTTTAAGCTATGGATGTGCTCAATGGTCTGTCTAATGGTCCTTTAACTCTCCCTGCTATTTCTGTGAAGGCAGCTAAGATGTAAAGAAAATAAGTGTTTCCATCCTATGCTGAAGTGACACATCCAAGTCCCATGCCCGAAATAAAAGCTGTGTGTGTGTGTGTCTGTGTGCCTGTGTGTGCATGAGTGTGTGTATCTCTGTCTTTATCTTTATGTCTGTATGTCTGTGTGTGTTTATGTGTGTTTATGTGTGTGTATCTGTATGTCTGCATGTCTTTCTTTGTGTGTGTGTATATGTTTCTATGTCTGTGTCCATATGCCTTTGTGTGTCTGTGTGTGTGTATGTGTCTGTATCTGTATATCTGTGTGTGTCTGCATATGTGTGTGTGTATGTGTTTGTGTCTGTATGTCTGTGTGTGGTCTGTGTGAGTTTGTATATGTCTGTGTATGTCTCTGTGTGTCTATATGTGAGTATATGTGTCTGTGTATGTGTGTGTGTCTGTGTGTGAGTGTATGTGTCTGCATGTCTGTATATGTATGTATGTGTGTGTGTATGTGTGTGTGCTTGTGTTGGGTTGGCTACCTAGAAGTGGGGGTTTCTCAAGGCCCCCCTTATCCAGAGCGTGGTCGGGGACAGCTGTGACACTAGCATCCCAGAGCGTTGACATTGCAAACCTGCCTTTCTGGGGCAGAGCTTCCCAAGTTATGCTTTCTGTTTACTACTCTTGACGTAAAGGTCTAGCGTTCTGTGTGACTAGCAAGGGCTGTGGGCGTCCACCAGTTAGCATATGTGTATAAGTGAGCCAGGTGTCATGCTGTCAATGGCATGAATGCTAGCATTTTAGATTCCAAGCGTGTGGCTCAGACAACCCCTGCCATAGTTGGCAGAGTACTGGAGGAGGCTGTGAGCTGCTTCTTACAGAGGACATGCTCTTGGCATCTAAGAAAGTGAAGTGGTATGAAGATGCTTTGCCCCTGTCATGCATTGCGACTTACGTGGTCAGAAAGAAATCATTCTTCCCGAAGTTTTATCACACCACGCTGAGAAGACAAGAAACAGAATTTGAATATTTGAGTTTGAATTCTATGACCCAACAACTGTGTCTGAGGTGAAATGAAGAAAAAGCTCAATAAGAATAGGAAAGTGACATGGAGTTTGTAGTCATTTGCTAAGAAAGGCTTATGCATGTACTTAAATGTACTGCTTGCAAAATGCTGGCCCCAAATCACTGCTGGCAATTACTTTTCTGCACGGTCAACTAGCCGAGGGAGTGACAGTAAGCATTCTCTCTTCTGCATACAGAGTATTCATTTCCTTCTGCCTTACTCTGTGGCTTCAAAGGTGGTCACGAATGGCATCAGCATGCCAAGAGAGTGTGCCCAATCAACCAGGCACCAGTGAGGTAAACAAGGATGGAGGCTAGGGCTGGTGATTGGAAAAATAATGAAAGCACCCTTCCCTCCAGACATGGGGAGACTAGCATTAACATAAGAGTCTACTGTGTCTGATGGAATGAGCAGAGGGAACAGAAAACACAGTGGTAGATCTCAGGACATTTATTTCCAGTGTCCAGCTCATACGTGACTAAAAGAGAAAAGCATATAGATCATGACTTCCAGTAGGGGGTGGAAGAGCATGGAAGTGATCTGATTTCAAAACTAGATTCTTTCAAGGACACAAGACTCTTAAGTCAGGCCTGGCTGACAGGAATCTACTGGCCAGAGCGTTCCTTTTACACCTTTCAGCCTCCTTCTGCCAACTTCTGGCTTCACCAAGGTTTGGGTTGTAATGTGAACCTGACTGGTGTTTGCCGTGATAAGCATCCGTCAGATTCGAATCTAATTTCTCCATCCTGATCCGTGTCACATCCGCCTGCTTCTCCGTCCGTCCAGTACCACTCATATCACCCATGACCACAGATTTCAACAAAGTCTGTTCTTCCCAATGTCTACAATATCCAACTTATTATTTCATGGTTATAGCTTGAGAGGTCATCAGATCAACTTGGAACCTGGGACCAAGATGTAGAATAGGTCATAACCTTATAACAGGTAACATTTTATTTTTATATTTTGGCATTTTTTTTTCTTGCAACAAAACTACAGTCATAAAATGACTCTTTCCCAGATCATCCATAAGGTGAAGTGGGTGTGGCTTCTGTCAAGTGGCTTCGGACAGAAGCAGTCTTCACTTTCTGAAATCTGAAGGCTGGGTGCCGATATGCCCAAGGTTTTGTCAGTGTGCGATACCATAGTGACTAAAATAGTCATGCCATGAAGTGCATAGGACATACTTATTAAAAATCCATTGAATTGATTATTGAAACTTGTTACTGACCACCAGCTACAAAACTAGCATTATCTTCTCATAGATATCTAACAAGAAGCCAACTGGATAGGTTCATGATGTATACCTAAGGACTCCAGTAATAATAGATGTTGTCTAATAGTTGACGGTTATTTATTAACCATAACTTTTTAAGTTATCTATCTCAAAACATTTGATTATAGCTGCCCAACATAGAAAGTGTTAATTTTACTCTGCATGAAGATATGCTGATATTGACTGTTCTTAATGAAACATACTGACAAATTAGCTCTGTTCAAAAGCAAGCTCCTGTCGGCATGTGCTGTGCCTTTGGGTAAGTGCACTGATTCTTTCAGACCAGCAGGGTCCAAATGGGACAAAGTTGGGACATAATTTCTCGAATGCAACCAGAAGAGGTCTCAGATAATCTTGTTGAAGGGCAAGCGTCCTAGACAGCAATAGCCTGGTCACTATAAATTAAATTTGGATGACAAAGGGGGATGGTTTTCATCAAAGATGAAGAAAGAGGGAAGCTGGTAGGAGGTCACCTCAGAAATATTTCTCCATGACACCCCAAAGGGAGATGATCCTTGGAGAAAGATGGCAGTTCTTCTGATGGATTGATTGCAGGCGAAAGGATTCCCCTTAAAAATGTCAGAGACTTTCCAAGTCCCACAAACAATTAGCTGCAATCATGCCATCAGTCATCCACAAATGGGATCCCACCTAGGCTCATAAACTGCTGCTTAACGATTTTGTCAGGCAACGCCCCCCTGAGGGAACCTCCGCCTGAAGAAAGTAAGGAAAATAGACATAAGCTGAGGCTTGTCCTACTTAAGGGGTTGAAATAACAAGGAAAGACAATTAGCACGTATAATGAGAGCCTTGGAAATTTGCCGCATTCACAGTTCTGCATTTCTCTTTTTGAGATGACTAACACCGTATTGTCACATTTACTTTCCAAGGAGCATTGACAAAAACTTTCACATTATGTGTTTTCTTCTTAATCATTTGTTTTCCTTCGTGAACTAAGGCTTCTAAGTGTTTCTCGGCGGATAATTAATTGTTACTCTTCCAAGTAGTGAGAAAGTAGAAGAAAATCATAAATCAGAAATGTAACCTCTATTTTTCTCACTCTTTTTTTTGTTTGTTTTGTTTTGTTTTTACAGTTAGGAGTGAGGGGGAAAGAAAACCAAGAATGAATCAGAAACCAAGTTGATTGACTAACATGTCTTCTCTGCTCGAGGTGTCTGCTCAAAGAGTATATGTAAAAATTTGGAAGAGTTTGCATCCTGTGATTAAGGAAGAGTCGAGAGCTGCTCAGACATCGCTAACAGCAACACGTTCATTACAACACCATTGCTACCCATCAGATGATCTCTCATTTTAAAATAAGACACGCCCTCATCATTTTCTGAAGCCCGTTTCATAGTAAAACACCCGCCGATGATGCTCATACAAGGGTAAAATAGCTCCTTAGACTCCGGGTCTATATTTAGTACACAAAGCTTTTGTTGAATACATTACCATATTCTTTGTCATGCACCTGGGTCCAGCTTGTTAGGTGAGCTAAGAGGCACAGTGGAGGGAAGCTGAAAGGCTTCTGCCAGGAGAAGCTCTCAGGAGTGAACCTGAGGTCAGAGTCAAAGCCCAGGGAAGGCCTTGGGGAATGAGAGGGTGTGTGCTACAACTTCATGCTTAAGAATCCAGCCCCTCACTCTAGAGAGGACAAGGCTGAGAGCCCTGAGCGATCAAACACTTCCGAGATGGCCACTAAGGGACTGAATTCTTAATTTTTGTGACCGTAGGCTTCAATTAACTGGGTTCCTGTTGTTAATGATGACCCTATTGAATGCCACAGGGTTTCTTTGTTTATCTGCTTTTCTTTTTAAGGACATGGCCAGTGGAATCGACACTAGAGACGTATTGAAGAAAAAGTCACTTTGCAGTACTGAAATTTTCAGATACTTCTGCAAGCAACCACAAACAGGTCAGGCATTCAAGGCAAAGTAATCAATGAAACAAAGACCTAGCAAAACCCAGAAGCACAGGCCGGGACCTGATTTCTTCCATGAGAGCTGAAGTATGAGATAGATCCAAAGCAGAGTAAAAGAGCAGACAAGAAATAGGCATGTCATTCTGACCTCTCAACTAGCAAGAATTCTGCAGGAACAGAAGCCGAGGATGGAAAGCTTGTCCAGATGCAAGCCAGGAGTAATGGGGGAGGGGCACTGAGCAAGCCGCCTGGGTTAGAAATACTTCCGAGATCTCCCTATCCATCTGCTTTGTGCACCACACACCCAATCGATGCGAGGGGATGAGTGGGCAGCAGGCACTTATCAGGGATATTGGATTTTTATCTCTATGTTAGCAAGTTAGAGTGTGACCTTGGGAAACGCGCTTAACTCACTATCTCGGCGGCTTCATCTATTTAAGGCAATGGTAATGAGAGTTGGTTTCAGGTGCTTGGGGAGCCTCCGATGAAAACGTAGATAAAATCATCACTAGTTCCTCTTCCCTTTTCCATCGGGCCATGCTGAGCTCCACACTACATAAGACCAATAGCTTTCAAACCAGTCTATTTTCTGTTATAGAATTTTTTTTTTTTTTTTGAAAACAGTCCAACTCAACCCTTTGTAAAAGCTTCTTTGGAAGTATAACAATTGGAGCTAAAATTAGTATTATTCCCTTATTCCAGAGAACAGGCTTTGAAATGTTTCATGGGAAGCAATGTGTGAAGAAGCGCTTAGACTCTGGAGCCGCGAAGGAGGAAACGTTGAATTCAGAGTACTACAAAGCGCTTGTTGTCAGAGGACAAGAGCGTGATTCTGCTAGCGGAGAGGTAGCGCCGTCTGCGGTTTGCATCTCTCCAGTTTTGTTCTTTATACCGTTTGTCTTAGTTTCCTTCCTGTTACTGTGATAAAACACTTTGTTAAAAGCTGAATTCTGGATTTCACTTTGGGGATATAGTCCTTAATGGGAGTGTTGTGGAAGAAGGATCTTGAGGCAAGTAGTCAAGGATTCCAGCCAGGAAGTGCCGCCATCCATAGTGGGCGGGTCTTACCACACAAATTAAGACAGTCATTAAACCTCCACCTGCATGCACACAGAGCCGTCTCCCCCTTGATACTTAGAGCCAATTATCACACCATTTTTAAATCTAATTTTTTATAACCTCAAAGTTACTTGAGAATAATTAATTTTGAAATCCATATTGGTATGTTATGCCTTGCAGTTACTTTCTTGTCCAAATTTATCTCTCTCTCATATATACATGTAGACCAATGTATACGTACACATCTATGTATGTATGTATACACACACACACACACACACACACACCTTATATATGATTAAGAAAGCTTACAAAGTACTGTGAGATTTCTGGCACTATTCTAAATGCATTACAAACATTTAATCATTTAATCAACAACAACACACTGTAGCTACTTTTAGCACTAATGTATCTGAGAAGAAACTGAAACAAAAGAAGCTTTAAAATTTTTGCCAAGTCATGGAGGTCTCAGTGTGGGAGTCCGATTGGGATCACAGTGTTCAAACTCAGCTCTAAAACGCTGTCTCTCATTTCCTTGTGTTTACATGAAGCAAACTTCTGAAATCAGTTTTAGAGAACTATCTGGTTTGGTGTCTTTTCAGTTGGTCATTTTTCCCCTCAGAATTGCTTTCCTGTACCCTCCCTCTCTGCTCAGACCTCATCTGCAAAAATCCCAGGAGGGCACTGTGCCCTCTTCCATACATGGGGCTCCTTCCTCTCAGTACTCTTAGTGAGTTATTCCGTGGGACATAATGTTGCTTCCAGTTTCTAGTCCTTGAAATACAAGGAAGAGAAACAGAAGACAGGCTAAAAGGAAGGAAGAAACTGGAGAAAGGAGAAGGGAGAAGGACAGTGGAGGGAGTTAGGAAGTGTGGGAAAGAGTTGTCAGCCTTTGAAGCCTCCTGAGGAGCTGAGTTCTCACAGGGTAAATTTAGTAACTGCTAATTATTTAGAGTCAGTGACTTGAGTGGTTAAAGAACAGGTTGGACTTCAAATAAATATACCTTGTTCTGCCAAAAAGAAACAGTCTCGAATAAGGCCATTGAGCCCATGAATAATCTTTTGTTAATTTTATCCACAGGGTGCAAGGACAGCGAAGAACAGAGGATAAATCTCCAGCTGGAGTTGACACGGATCTGGCCTACAGAGAACAGCACAGTTCAGCCGTCACGCCTCCTTCTGTTCTGAGCATGGGCAAGGGGAAGGTTCAGGGTCACATCTTGACACTCTCCCTGTACAAAGCACCTGTAGGTGGTAGTGCTCATTCAAACGCTCTAGTTCCCAATTGTCAGCAGCATGGTTATTAATCTCATTCATAAATACATCATGATGCACTCATTAGTTTCTGGGTTTCTTGACCTTTAAACTTTACACTCACTTATTTAGGTGTACCTGTGTGGTGGGTGTGCATGTATGTATGCAGGTAGGTAGGTGAGGTGTATCCGTGAGGTGGGTGTGTATGTATGTGTGCAGGTAGGTAGGTGCATGTGCTATGGCACTCATGAGGACGGTGGAGGGAAACTCATAAAGTCAGTTTTCTCCCTCTACCATGTGGAGGAGTAAAATCAAAGTGTGGTCCTTGGGCTGTCATGTCTAATAGGAGCGCCTTTACTTGCTGAACTGTCTCAGCCTGGTTTTCAGTTTGAAAGGTTCACTGGGATCAGAGTTCCAGAAGAAGGCAGAGCAAACTGCCTGTATTTCTTTTCTCCCGTGGTCACAAAGAAAATGACAGAAAGCAAAAGGTGTGTACATGTGTATGTGTGGTGTGTGTGTTATGTGTGTGTATCTCTGTGTGTGTGGTGTGTCTGTGTGATGTATATGTGTGTGTGGTGTGTCTGTTTCTGTGTGATATGTATGTGTGGTGTCTGTGGTGTATGTGTATGGTGTATGTCTGTAGTGTGTGGTGTATGTGTGGTGTGTGTGTGTTTGTGGTGTGTGTGTGTGGTGTATGTTTGTAGTGTGTGTGTGTTTGTAGTGTGTGTATGGTATATGTGTGTGGTATGTATGTGTGTTGTGTGTTGTATGTGTGTTGTATGTGTGTGTGGTGTGTGTGGAGGTGTACGTGGTATGTATGTGTGTGTGGTGTGTGTGGTATGTATGTCTCTCTGTGTGTACATCTGTATGTGCATCAGCATACCAAGATTTCAAAAACATGGGGTTGAATGAAAACAAAAGCTAGTGTTTGAAAATTGTGTGCTTTCAATATACAATGTAGCATTTACCCAAATGTCAGCTTTCTAAGCAGTAAGTGTACACCGTTTGTAGCATTGTATGAACTAAAAGGTGAGCCTAAGGACAAGAGTTACATCACAGTTTTGTGAGGCACTGCCTCTGGAAAACTCTAACGTAAGAACGGCAAGGACACCAAGGAGCCTGCAACTTCATGCCTTTCTTCTAAGGAGGGTGACACACTGATGCTGTTCCTGGAAGGTGGATGCATAAATGGCTACTCATCTCGAATGGAACAAAGTTCACGCAGAAAATGGCAGTGGGATACAAACAAGTCAGCCATTTGGGAGAGAACTTCTATGAGACCGAGTCCTCCTGACTCACAGAAGAGAAGGCTGTTTTACCTGAGGACTTTCCAGAGAGCTGAATGGAAATATAAAACAACAATGCAAACAGATAGAGGAGAAAATGAAACCATCAAAGTGATCGACACACAGCTGCCTACGGAGCGTTTGGATATTAACACGCTCCTCGACAGAAAATATTCCAGTATGTCATGTGGTCAGTGAAACCCTGAATGTTTCTAGAAAGAAATTAAAGTAGGAAGCTTACAAACAAAGAGTAGAGAGTCAATATCAGCCGTCTCGGCAGAAATACTTGATGCTGAAGAATAATAACACCTTCAAAGAGAAGGGAAAATCATCTCCGATGTGCATTTTTCTATCCACCCTCCCCCAAAAAGAAGAAAGATGGGGAGAGAGAGAGAGAAGACACATTTTCATAAATAAAATCCAGCCACTTCATTATGGAGGATTTCAGCTATAAAGAAAGAAGACTAAGGAGGGGAGAGGGGGGAGGATGATAAAGAGGAGGAAGAATGGGGGAAGATGCAGAGGAGGAGGAAGGGGAAGAAGGAGGAGGCAGAAGAGGAGGAGAAAGAAACGGGAAAGAGATGACAAAGCTTTCTTGAGAAGGAATACAAACATTAAAATATTGTCAATGATAATTAAGTGATATAAAATTTAAATTTAACCAGAGGACTCATTAGATTAAAATCTACGGAAGATTCTCCTTCCAGCAATGTAATGATCTGAGATGCAAGGTTTCAAGAGTCAGAAGTATATGCTTAAATTATTTTCACAATTAAACTCACTCTTCTGGTTTTGTATCTCCTTATGTAATCCTAGTACTGAAATGGAGATTTAAAGGTTAAAACCTTTAGCCTTCTATAATAATTATTTGGACAAAGCATAAAAATATTTACTTAGTTTTCTCTGACATAAACCTCAATAATACAGTCATGTAACTCCGTAGTCAGAAGTAAAATGGAGGGACGGGGGCTATTAAGTTCTTCAGCTTTCTTTGCAAGTCAATAATTCTATGTAAAGACAGTAAGTCGGGACCTGAAGACAGGAGTCCACAATTAGCTTCATAACTGTGATCGTAAGAAGAGAATTCATCCCGTAAGAGCTCACAGCCAAAGCTTTCATTTCTATTTTTAGATTCCTACAATTAAAAACTAATAATTTCCCATGGAAATGTACTACTTTAATGAAACCAGAAACTTTGAAGATGTTTGACTCTTAGGAGGGCAGATAATTGCCTTTCAGAAGTACAATAGTTAGATAATTAAAGGTTCTTCCACAACATCACATTGATTTTGCTCCTGACAAATGTTGTTGATAACCTAGAAAAGGGACCTTTCCAGAGCACAGTAAAGGATGCTCTAAATGTTGTTGATAACCTAGAAAAGGGACCTTTCCAGAGCACAGTAAAGGATGCTCTAAATGCCCCTTTGTTTTCCTTTGACGGTATTTACTCTGTGTGTGTGCGTGTGTGTGCATGTGTGCATGTGTGCATGCGTGTGTCTGTGAGCATGTGTGTCTATTAGCATGTACACACGTTTGTACATGTGTATATGGTGTGTGCATGTATGTCTGTGTATGTGTGTGCACATACACGTTTGTACCTCTGTGTGTGTGTGTGTGTGTGCGTGTATGCATATGTGTACACATTATAAATACACACACATAAAAGTACAGTTTTGCTGTTAAACATAATATTCAGGAAAATGACTACATTGATAGTGATTAGTTGTATACCTTAAAAACAAAACAAACAAAAAGTCCCAACAAACAATATCATGGCACTGGGAGCCCCTTAAAATGATTTCATTTATGTCAGGTTCTATGAACATATCAGGATATTAGATCCCTGAGGCTCTCATAATGAACTGCTGAAGACAGGTGATTTAAAAAAAAAAAAAAAAAAGGACTTCCTTGTCTTGTTGGGTGGTGCTGGGTCAGTGCTTCCCTTCTGTCTTCTGGTGGCTGTCCCTACAGCGGGTCTTATGGCCTTGCAAACGCTGCCTCTGTCTTTCCCCTCTTTCTCCTTCCTTTCTCTAATTTCCTCGGCTTTACTCATCATGGCATAATTGAATTTACTGCCCATTCAGTTATTTTAAATTTAGTTATATCTACAGATATCTACAGACAGATGTCAAAAAGATGTAGACTTGATCAGGATTTTGCTCTGTAGAATAAAGCAAAAAAATTGGGTTTTAGATTTTTTTCTACATTATTCAGCGATGTTCCTGGTGGTGCTCTTAATTTTTGTTTAAACAGAAAACTATTAAGATATGAAGTGCTCGCCACGTTAACGTTGAAGAGATAGTGGCTAGGTTCTCTTGAAACTTTGTAACACATTCCCGTGGCTTGCAATTTCAGAGGGGATCTAAGGATCTTTCCTAGTTTCCAGCTGGCCTGCAGGGTGGTGGCAAAGTTTCTGTTCTTTCTTGAACTTCTGCATTCTGGATTTCTTCCTTCAGCAGAAGGAACAGTGATCTGACTCACATCTGACTCTAAGGACTGAGGAAGGTTTGTTCTGTTAGAATCGAGTTTTTCCTCTTCACAAAGACCTTGGAAACACTTTAAGCAATTATCTCAATACATTTTTGTGTCCGTAGAATGACAGAGTAATGGCATAGGCCATGTGCCTTCTTCTCCTTCACTTCATACATTCATATCGGTGCATCTGGGACGTGGCTTAAGCAAGCCCATGCCTGAGGAGGAGGACCTTGGGAATCTTAAAAATGTCACAGCCATGAGGATTGTCAGTGGAGGCTGTGGTGGTAGAACACACATTCCTTATGGAGGCCCAGGTGGTGGGACAGGAATTCCCAATGGAGGCTGTGGTGGTGGGACACGGAATTCCTTACAGCCCCTGGTTTCCTCTGAGTTTACAGCCATGGGTGACATATTTAAGATAGGACAGTTTCCCCTGGAACACTGTGACTCTTTCACCAGGTGCCAGCCTGTCACTGAATGATAACTGCTTCAAGTCACTTTTCTGGCATCGGGTACTTTACATATGCAAATGAGGAACTTTGAAACTGCGTTGCTTTGCTCGTCTTCCTGCTATAATAAATCAATGGTAATTATTTTTGGCAAAACACTTCTGGAAGTTCTTTGGTCTTCCTAAAACTACAACACAAAATATTTTTTCCCTCAATTTAACTACTGAGAGCCAAGAATTACAATTGCAGTTGGTTCCATCCCCATGGATGGACTAAGACAGTACCGCACAGATCTATTTATTTATTAACTATGGATCTGATACCTAGGGATATTATAAATTAAATAATCAGAGTGGCAAGTGGAGCTAAAGAGAACAGGAAAGACAGTTTTTGAAGGGAAAGAAATCAATAAAACAGGAAACAAATAAAAAATAAATCTGAGAGATTAAATAGGAAAAGTCTTCACTAACCTGTTAGAAAGGAGAGACTGTGAATTAGTACTTGTAAATGATTTTTTTATTTTGCCTCAAATGAAAAGTAATGTACTTGTGATCAATATAAAAAATATTTCCAATAGTATTGGTAAAATTCAAATTTCTAATTTTTGTTCATTTTTAGTTGGTTTTGATGACTTCTTAAATAGCTATAAAACTGTCAGTTTTCTGGGGTGGATGAAAAGTGGCCGAGGCTCTAATGAAATCCGAGTTTTTAAGTTCATGAGTAATTTAGTTTGTAAATCAGAGGAGATGCAATGTTAGGAAGGACCGAAGAGCTGCAGGAGGCAGCCAAGTGCTTCCTCAAAGGAAGGCCATTAGAGCTGGCAAGGGCTTGCAGCACGCTGGGGCATCGGGGATTTACCATTTGTTCTTTAAACAGAAGAAAAAAAACCCAATTTGTACTTTATTCACATTTTTTTTATTTTATCTTACTAACAAGAACAGTAGGCAAGCTATGCCCACTTAAGAAGCATGCAAATAAATTCACTGTATAATTCCTGGACAAGACCAAGAAAATGTTTGTGAAAAGGAGGTACACAGGACAGTGTGTTCGAAGACTGAGCTGAGACTTTTAGACACCGGCTTAGCCCTTGGCAGCTAACATAACAACAAAGCCGGTATTGGTTTATGTTCTGGTCATGGTTATCTCATAAGCTAGAGCCAAGAGCTTTTTTCAAACCAATGGAGAACGTCAGCTCTTGGCCTGTGTTTCTCACCTCCAGTGTCTTCAAGGTATCAGACAGTCATGGGTACAGACAGTGTCCCCGGAGTTACGTGTGGACTTTGTGAGACACAGGTTTGCTCGTACCCACTAAATAGGAAGCTGAAAGTCTGAAGGTGCTCAGGGGCAAAGGGAGCAAGAAAGGTGGCCCATCTCAAGGATGAGGTGGGATCCACCTCAAGCCTTCCCACTTATAGGAGAAAATAATTTATTTGCCAGTTCCCTAAGACCTCTGAGGCTCCATAGAGCTGGAGGGAAATCTCAGTGGTTAAGAGCAGTGGCGCCCAGCATGTACCTACATGGTAGCTTACCACTGCCTGTAACTCCAGTCCATCTTCACATAGACATGCATACAGGCAAAATACCAGTGCATATATATATATATATATATATATAAAGAGTTCCTTTGAGGGCTTGTGGTCAGATATCTGCTACCTGTCTAAAACCTACCTTACTCCTAAGAGACTTCCATGCATGTCTGAATGATCTATGTAACATGCGTGTGTGTGTGTGTGTGTGTATGTTCTGTAGTTAGTACAGAAATGGAGGTGTTTACTGTTCCAGTGTCATGCATACACATCATTACACTGTATCTTTTATCAATAGGTGCTGTCCTCCATCCCCCGTCCTCCCACTTGATGGTCCTTTTCAACATTTTGTGATCATACTGTCTTCATTTCTTTTTAGCCTCTGTTACCCTTCTTAAAACCACAATAGGAGTCCCTTATCACTCACAATTGTTACCTTAGGAAAGTTTGCCCTCGAATAAGCCAATGTAATCTCTGATTACAGAGATGTATACTATTGTTGATTGAGCGGAAAAAGATCAGTGGTGATGTATTGCCAAGAATAGCTATGCCATTTATTATAAAATTATGAGGAAAGTAAACTGAATCACATAACATTTTTTAGAATGACTTTTAATAAAAGATTCTTATTTTGGTGATAACGTTGAAAACATTTCAAATTTTCTGTGTATTCTCTAGCTAATTACAGGTTATATAAAAGAATAGATCTTACAATCATTTTTATTAGACCTACTTAAAAACACAATATAGTCATATATATTGGTCATCCAATACCCAGAAGAAGACAGAAACGAAAACGCATATTACTACAGTACCAGCAAAAGCTAAATATGACCCTGTCTTTCCCCTCCTGTTTACTCTAGCAGCATGCTAAATGTTTAGGAAGCATAGGATGAATTGAATCTGATGAACATCCACAATGCTCTGAGATGGCCCTGGGATAGTAGAGAGGTGAAAAGCTGGACCACTGTTAATCATAACATCCTACTTAAAAGCTGGAAGGCATCAGCAATCTGCTGCTGCCATATTGGTTCACTTAGCCCTTCTGGATGGGATACCGGGGAGACTTTCCAAAGCAGTATCAAGACAGATGGTAGGGAGGCTGGGAAAAAATAGTCTCGCAGTATAATGGAAGTCAAACCAAAGCCTTTTGAAAAATATTATTATAATTCCTTGACAAACAACTGACATCAAACCAACAACATCTATCAGTAAGCATGACAAGAATCCGCAGCACCAGGGCCCTCCAGGCCTCTGCCAGGCGCACAATCTGCTCACTTCTGCTAGAGCCGGCAGGAACATTGACTCCTGTGTAAGTCCGTTCCTAACACCACTTGGTAAATCAGATGATATGACTCCATTCACAAGACTAGAGTTTTTTAAAAGATATCTTGATCTGAAACTAGAATTATTTTTAAAAATTCACGGTTAATGTAGAACAAGCATTTAAACACTTTATGGTTAATTTACAATAATAGTTCATGGTTTCATTTGGGATTAATATGGAAACTCAAGTGACATTATATTTTTTATTGGATATTTTCTTTATTTACATTTTAAATTTTATTCTCTTTTCCGGTTTCCCCTCCAGAAAACCCCTGTCCTATCCTCCCTCCCCCTGCTTCTATGAGGGTTCTCCCCACCCACCCACCCACTCCCATCTCCCTGACCTGGGATTCCCTACACTGGAGCATGGAGTCTTCCCAGGATGAAGGGCCTCTCCCATTGATGCCTGACAAGGCCATCCTCTGTTATATATGTGGCTAGAGCCACAGGTCTCTCCATGTGTACGCCTTGGTTGGTGGTTTAGTACCTTGGAGCTCTAGGGGGTCTGGTTGGTTGACATTGTTGCTCTTCCTATGGGGTTGCAAACCCCTCAGTCCTTTCTCTAACTCCTCCATTGGGGACCCTGTGTTCAGTCCAATGGTTGGCTTCCAGCATCCTCGTCTATATTTGTCAGGCTCTGGCAGAGTCTCCCATGTAAAACAATGGAAGACCGGTGTTCCATGAGAATACCTACAGCATTATTCCACCAAGATATTGGAAACAAGAAGTTTGCTTCTTCTATGGGTTCACCACAGTTGGTATTCACTGCACATCTCTCAGTCATAATTCTTTTTGTTTCTATTGAACCCCGAATTCAAATATTAAGCATTATTTAGTCCCTTTTATTTAAAATTTTTAAATGCAATTCTATGTACATTTCCATATGTATATGTGCACGTGTTTGCAGATGCCTACATTGCCCAGAATAAGCCATCAGATACCGTTAGGAGTTACAAGTGTTTGTGACCTATCCAACATGGGTGCTGGGAACTGAACTCTGGTCCTTGGGAAGAACAGCACATGCTGTCAACTGCTGAGCCATCTCCCTAGCCCCTGCTTAGCTTTTCTCTAAGTTTACAATTCCAGAATGCAAAATTAAGACTGTATGGAAAGACTTAGGGACTGCATTTCTGGGATAGAAAAGCCACATTATAGAAGCTGAGAGAGAGAGAGAGAGAGAACAATGGTCGTTACCTGCATGTGAGGAGAGTGGAGAAAAGCAAAGTATTCAGTGGGTCTTGAATAAATTAAAAGAAATAAGTTATTATGATCTGTTGCACGATACAGTTATTATACACACACTGCACATCTTGAAAATAATGTACAAGAAAGCGAATATTTTTCCCAGAAAAAAAAACAACAAACAAACAAAAAAACCCAAGGAAAGCTCTTTGAGTAGATGGTGTGTTCATCCCAACTCTAGCGCTGTTTGGGGATATTATGTGCACTCTATAATTATGTGTAATTGTTATATGTGTAATAATTGTTATATGTTTAATAAGTTCATTTAAACATGAAAATGTAGACGGGATAAATAATTATGTGATTGTTCCTGGCCAGTCTCCTCACTGTCCCTGGGTTTTGGAAAGAATGGACCCGTTCTGCTTACAGATACACACATCTAGTCCTGACAATTCGAGTGGATTACTTCCCTCACAACACAGGCTATGTTTAACTAGACAAGTCATACCCATCATGACAGTACTTGTTGAGAGCTGCTCTATGTTGGGCGACTGCCCCAAGCTGCTCCAGTCCACCGGTCGGGGTTCAGCAAGAGAGAGAGAGTGAGGACAGACTCAAGGAATGGAGACCAGACGGAGTGTGATTCAATCCCGTTTATTCTTCAGTCTCTCTTCCTAGTCCAAGTCCCAAGTCTTGAGTTCCTAGTCCCTAGTTCCTAGTTCCTAGTGCCTCCAAGTTCCAAGTTACTTCTTCCAAGTGCTAAGTGCCTAATGTCTAATTCCAAGTTCTTCCTCCAAGTGCCAAGTGCCTAATACCTAATAATCCTTCTTCCAAGTTCTCTAGTCCAAGTGTCTTCTTCCTCAATCCCTAATTCCTACTCCAAGTTGTACTGAACTCTTCTGCCTACCTCTCGCCTTTTATATGTCTCACTTCTAAGCCATGCCTTTAAGTCACGCCCTTAAGTCACACCCTTAGGTCTTATCTTTAAATCTGATCTCTAAGTCACGCCCTTAAGTCTCGGCTCTAAATCACACCTTTAAGTCCCACACACCCAAGGGAAGATCCTGGGTATCTAAAACAAGATGTTATCAGAGTGTGCTCAGCTGTTATAGGCTATTGTAGTCAAGTCTCTTATCAGGGTATATGGCTCAAGATGGCTGCAAGGATATCTACCTTCTGTCGGCTCCCCACGAGTACTACTGTGTGCTATAAAATAATACTCATGGTTCTTGGGCTTCCTCTGTTTGAGGCACTGAAATAATCTGCAGACAAATACAATACTGTGAACAACATCATCAAGGAGGAGGAACTGCGTCCACATCAGAGCCAGCTGCCAGGGGCCTCTGGAGTAACAAGGAAGACGAGGCAGGAGGTTTCAGGGTGACTATGGAGCCTCCTCCAAAGAGTCAAGCCAGACACTCAGAACACATCCATATGCATCTGAGATACTGAATACATGTCGCTGTAAATCAGTCTTAGCTGACCCTATGGGAAATCTTTGCTCTCTGTGGGTTGGCTCTTGCTATCTTCACCTTTCTCCATACCCAAGCCTATGTGTTAACCCTTTCAAGGTAACTTTCACCATGTTCATCACTGATACCTAAGCTCTATGAGAGTTGATTCGTGGCTTGTAAATGAACACGGGGCTGTGTGTCAACAAGAAGGGGACTAGCACTTTACAGTGACTTGACAGTGACCACATTCTGTTGCTACCTCTCCTCAAACTACATTTGTTTCATTTCGTTCTTTCTATCTACGATGGCTTCCTCCTTGATAGATTGGGAAGTCCACACTGCAGAGAAAAATGTCTGATTATTTTATACCTATCTTAATCATATTTATTTAACAATTACTTTATTTATTTAAATGTATTTAATTTATATTTATTTTACTCTATTTATTTAATAATTTATTATTTAAGTCATAATGTTTGATCTAGAAGAAAATACATTGGAAAATATTCCTTGTTTAAATAAGATATCAGGTGGGTCACAATACATGAAACTGGCAGAGTTGGTTGAATCCAGATGTGGGGAGGATGTTTGGTACTTGGGAGGCAGTATATATCATCATAGATCTATGCCACAAATATGTAGATATGTAATAGGTCTTGAAAAATAAGGATTATTTATTGTTTCACATGTAATTCCTATGCAAGGTTCTGAATCAGTCACAAAGTAGATCTGCCATGAGACTGACAGGTCGAAGACAACAACCTGATTTATATATCGCCATGTTGTCTCTGCTTCTCCCGATTTGAGAATTACAAAACCTACTGCAACTAAATGGAAAAAAAAAAAAAAAAAGCCTGAAGTAAAAGGAGCTGGAAGTACAGGGGCAGCAGACTTGGTGTTGCTGGAGCAGGCTGGTCGGTCACGTGGACTTGGTGTTGCTGGAGCAGGCTGGTCAGTCACGTGCGACCCTTTCATGTTGGCTACCCTGTAGCCGTGGACAGCTCTGAGCCTGCGCTCCAAAGCTTTTGCACATGCTAAGTTGATATTAGAATCCTGGCTTACCAAAAAAGGGGAAAAAACAGAGATGATTGTCACAGGAGGAAGGTTGCTCAGAACCAAAGACAAGCTGCTCCTTTCCAACTGAAAATGTCAAACACTTATTCATATGGTTCTTACCAGACGTGATTTATGTGAGCAGCTGCCAATCCTTAACCTCCCCCTCCCGAAAGTGCAACTGGGAAGCCTGTTCACACAACCATTAATATCATGTTAGCTTTGTTTGATATCCTGACTAGAAAATCATCCTTCTCCTCCATGTGGGAGTTATTGATTTACCCTGTGGTTTGCTTTAAAATCTTCTAGTTTCTAAATATGATTGCTGTTTTCCCGCAGTGTCACAAAGATATGATTATTTGCTTTCTGGTTTTCTAGAATTGTGGCTTTAAAAAAATGAACGCCGATATCATTATTTCGTATAATTAATATATGCTAATAAAATTTATTGAAAACAACACTGATTGTAACCTGACTTGTAATTTGAATTGATATTTTCCAAGTTCAATGAAAATTGCATTAACAGAAAAAGGGAAAATAATCAAAAGTGGATCAAGTTTGACAAGCACCAGCACAACGGCTTACACATTACATTAAATGAATTTTATGAACAATTCAGTGTTTAATTTCATTTTACTTTTTGCACTTCTTACATGATAAACAACTAAGAAAATATTCTTCATATATAAGAATTAATAAAAAAAATGAGCAGGATTGGAGCAGATTTAAACAATGGTGTCAATGAAACTATTAAAAAGAAGAGATGGAGGTGAGTGAGCCTGGCTTCGCAGAGAGACCTGCTTATTTCTAAAAGTGGGGATCAAAGAGCATGAATTATAGCACCAAGCTCCAATAAATCATAGCTGGAGAAGAAGCCGTAAGCACCAAACATTTCCTGTGATATGCCTTTTCTAGCGCCAGACTGATAAATCTTCAAAAATTAGGCCGCACCACAACGTCTATTACAACAGAGAGGTGTTGGGCAGTCTCCTGACTCACAGCCCACTCGTTGTCAGGCTAACAAAGACAAGACCACAAGCTGCGTCTGGCTTTATTTCACACAGTACATGGGCTGAGAGCACTAGAAAAACTATAAAGAAACGTGGCCCCCCCTTTCCTCACTTCAAAAACTAATAGACAGGCTCTTCAGTAAGCAGGATTTCTGCCGTCATTACAGGATTTCACTCAGTGTGTGGTGTTCCTACAACGGAACAATAGGGCTGTGTAAAGGCCTTGTCCTCCCTTGAAGCTGGGTCATCTCAAATGAGTTCTTTTCCAAGACAGGTGCTGAGTGAAGGGACTGCAGCCAGACCAGAGCGAACAGGTAACAGGGTTTCTGAGTGGCTCTCAACATCCTTCATGTTTAGGCACCACCGTTTTGAATTTCTCAGTTTTTCAAAGTCGCTTTTCCATTTTGCCTGGCTTCCGTGAAACAGTTCTTGAGAGAGAGTAACTCAGCCAAGGATGACCTGAGACAATGGGAACAAAGCATTGTCTGGACCATAAAGAGACTAACATCTGCTCTGGTGTTAATACAGCCAGGCTCACGTGTTCAAAGCCAGTGATGAGCTTTGGAAAGGATATGAGAGCCCTTATTTCTATAACTTATCTCTGTAACTGTAGCCGATGGAAAGGTGCATAGTTCTTTTAAAATGTCACTATTGCTTCTTGGCAAATCTTTGAGGAGAAGTTGAAAAATACTGAGGATATCTCTTCTATTCCCAAAGAAAATCTCTCTCTTCCCAGCTCCATAAATCTGAACCTGGGTTCATCTGTTTCTTTTCCCTTTTATTTATTGTTTGAAAAATTTATACATGCATCTATTTTATCACCGCCCACTTCCTCCTTTCCAATTCCTCAACCACCTGCCCACAAAGATTTCCTTCTACTTTCGTGTTTGCTTGTGTTTACATCCTTCTCAGTCCGTGTAGTGCTGTGTGCACATACCTAGATGCAGAAACATGGAAGGCTTTTCAGGGAGCACGTCCCCCCAAAACTGACTTTCCCCTTGTCAGGAGTTGACTATAGCACCAACCTAGGCTTGGGCCTTTGTGACCCCCCACCTCACCCACACTAAGGTTTCTTCCCACCCCCCCCCCAGGTTGATTTTGTGCATACAGTTAAATCTCCAACCAGTTCTTGGTGTAACTGCTCTGTATGGTCCAGAAAACACTGTTGCACTGTAGTTCATTACTCTGTGTCTTGTAATCTGTCCACTCTCTCTTTGCAAGGATTCCTTAAAGCCATTCAGGGACAGGATGTGACATATGTGTGCCACTCATTCTCTTCATGGAGACCCATTGTAGGTCTGTATAAACCGGTATTTACTGTCAAAAGAAGCTTCTCTAGGGAGGGTTGATGGATGCACTGTTACAGGTATAAAGCTAAGTACGTAAGAGACGGTATGATACCATGTCCCATTAGCAGATTAGCAATAGGAGGTTTCTGCTCAGGGCCTTGGACCCACTCACATGGTAAAACTCAGTTTGCTGAGGATGCTGCCTCTTCCCTGAGTGTCCTTGACTAAGGTTTAACTAGACTAGGGTTGCAGCATTGGGGCATTCGCACAGGCTCATGAGCTGCATTGGAAAATGTTAGGTTACAATTTTCTACTGAAACTTAATTAGAATAAAGTATACTCTCGCTGGTAACACATTAGTAAGACAATGAAATATCTCAGAGCATAGAAACAACTATTTAAGGGAAGTAAACGCAGACATGAGCCTCCTTCTATGAAAAAACATGACCTCAGAATTTAAAATAAGCCTGAAGATTCACCTGAAATTATCTTGGGTTACTGGAACCCTGGTATTTAATTACAGGCTCCTGTTGCTTTGAAATGTCTCTGAGTTAGAACTCTAATACCTACAGGTAAAATAATAACTGTCTGTCCTGGCCTCAACCACAAGTACAGTCATAGTTACATTTGCCTGGTATGTCTTTCCTGTATGCTTTACTCTTTCGAAGACCTAATATTTTAGGTGTGACATTTGTAAACACAATCTAGCTGTAGTTTGATTTTAGTTTCTTCAAAACACCCCTGTGTTCAAGCTAGAGATTTGGTTTCATTAGTAAATATTAGCATGGAAACATTTGAAAATTTAATTATCATATAATATTGTTCTTAGTGATTCTGCTTTTTATTTGTGTTTTCCTCCCTTTAAATTCAAGTCTATAAATTTACCCTTGTTGTTTTTGCCAGGGATTGGAATGTGACACTATTTCTGAAATTTAAAAGCTTTAAGAGCTATCTATATTAACGAGACTATATTAACTAGCACTCAAAGCAAGTGAAACATTTTTACTATCATCAGAACTACAGCCTTCATAGCTTCCTCTTCCTCCTTTTCCTCTTCTTCATACTCCTCCTCTCCCTCCTCCTCTCCCTCCTTCTCCTTCTCCTCTCCTTATCTGTTTCCTGGATTCTGGAGTTTTAGGGCCTCATGCATATTTGGCAAACTCCTTACAAATGAGGCTATAACCCAGTTCCACATACAGTATTTCAGAAAGGTGGTATTTTAACTTCAAAGACAACAAAGCTTAGCCTGGTTTGTATAGACAAGGAACATTTTGCTAACTTTTAGAAAGTAAAGTATCACACAGAAAGTATAGGGCCATGAGGCAGGAAAGGAAGAGAAGTAAACACGTTTACTGAATATACAATGTGTGCTGAACTCATCCATCTCTCCACCCACAAGTTTGATCTTTGTTGACTGTCTTGTTGATATATTGCTTGTTAATAAAATCAAGTTGCCTTATTGGTGAGGAGTTTGTCTTCACTGACTACATCACACGTTGTAACAGAAGATATTTAGAAAATAGCGCCCAGTCTGGCTTGTTCCTGGGCAGCCACTATGTTCCCACTGCTCCTCAGCTCTGACCGGGGCTCCTGCTAGCTCTATTCGCAGGCCCTGGCACCCACAAGATGCCAGCATGGGGGACTGGGAGAGCCATCTCTCATGCTGTGTTGGGAGCCGACTTTTAGCAGAAAGAGGCTAGAAAGCAGCTATCCATGCCGTACATGCCTGCAAGGTGCACATGGTATCTACGCCTTCAAGGCTCATGGTACACATGCTATCCATGCCTGTAAGGCTTACATCATATCCATGTGTCTACAAGGCAGGTGACAAAAGTGTATAAATACCCCCAGATTTCCCTTCAATAAAGGAGACTTGATCAGAACCCCTGTCTTGTCTCCATTCTGTGCGTCTCTTCCCCTTATTCCTACTCTCTTTCTCTGTAGACCCTGATCAAAGACCGGAGCAGCAGTTTGGGCCAAGCAGTGGTGGCACACGCCTTTAATCCCAGCACTTGGGAGGCCAAGCCAGGCAGAGCGGAGCAGGATGCAATAAAGTTGCATCCACAAAGCCCCGCTGAACCCCAGGCAATATCTGCCATCCTCGCAGTACCTGGTAGAAATGAGACTCTTAAAGTGTAATGATTGCCTAAAGGATTTATATATTTAGAAATGCTCAATCAACAAGATGCCCACACAATTAAAGTTGTTACCCAATATCTAACCTTTTGATAGAAGTTGCTACACCGGACAGCTTTCGACCCATCCGTGGTTCTCCATGGCTGATAGCCTCCTTCTTCTCCTCCCCTTCCTTTATATCTTTTTCCTCTTCCTCCTTTTCTCCCCTCCCCTTCCTCTCTTTCTCTCCCAGCTCCACCTCCTCTTCTACTGCCTAATCACGGAGCTCCACTGTGAATACAATGTAGCAGAATAAGTATCCTGCTACAGCATGTCTCAGAGAAACAAACTCACTCAGCAGGACTCAAACCTTTGAGAGTACCACAGCTCCGGGGCAGAGGTGGTGGGTCAGCACAGAGACTTGGAATCTGAAGCACAAACAAGCACTCTTTCTCTCAGTTGATTAGTTAATTTTGCACTCAAGGTCTTTAATTAATGTGGCCATATCAGGTTGAGAAGATAGAGAAACTTACAAAGAAGTTTCAAATCCATAGCTCATATTTTAGTTGTCAAAGTCTTGATGGTATGCTATCCCAGAATGGAAGTTAGTCAAAAGTTATAATAATCATAGTACATTTGTTGTATTCTGCTTCATGTGACAAAGTATCTGCCAAAAGCAACTCAAAGAAGGAAGGTCTCATTGACCTCTAGTTTGGACCTATAGGTCATCGTGGTGGGAAACCATGGCAATCGGTCTGAGAGGCAGCTGGTCACTTTCCATCCAGAGTGAAACATTGGTCAGATCTCAGCTTGATTTCTCCTTTTTGTTCAGCCCAAGAACCTAACCCATCAAAGAGTGCTGTCCCCATTAAGAGTGAATAGTTTCTGATCAGTTAAACCTCACTGAAAACACCCTCAAAGACACATCCAGATGTTTGTTTTTTAGGTGGTTCTAAACCTAGTCGAATTGGCAATGTGAAGATTTTATCTGTATATTAAGTTTGAATTACTTAATCCCATGAAGTTGGAACAAAATCATCTCTGATTAAGAAGTTCAGAATAGACTAGATTAAGTAAAAGAACATGGGAATCTTACAGACTGAAAATGTTGTTAAGAGAGTGTAAAGAAAAGCACATTAAGGGGGCTTCAAGGCTTTAATAATGCCACATAATGTCAAATGGCAGCCAATTACACACTCTTCTAAGAAAAGACACATCCCTGGTGGCAGTGAGCTGTTTTCCAGATAGAAAGTTCCTTTAAAAAACAAGAATGGATTGTTTGCCCTTGAGGATTTATATTTCAATGGAAGGGAAGATGCTTAATGCTAACCGCATGTCTTTGCTTAGCAACATCACAACTGTCTTGTCTAACCTCCCAGAATTGTGTGCTAGCTGGCACCTGGCACCTGGCACCTGACAGCTGGCACCCGGCACCTGGTTAATCAAGAATTGATTCAGTCCCAGTCTTGCTGCCAGGAACTGAGTTGGTCCATTTTCTGAGCACTTACCGTCTCAGCAGATCTCAGGCCAGCCTCTATATTAATTTAGAGAAGATGAAATCTGCTCATCATGGCTCAGTGTAGGTTTGATTTTAAACTCAGGAAAGCCTACCTTCGTGAATACTATCTATTTTCTTTAAATGTGAGTGTTTCCATGGGATAAGAAGCAATGAACCATTTGTGTTGTATATAGTTATATTCCACATACCCAGAGAAGATACAAATGCATGTAGAACAAACAGGTCACTGAGACTCCAAATGTGCATCATATTCTTGGTTGAACAACTGGTACTTCTTCCCAACTTGCAGTTGAGAGTATATGTTCCATCCACTCTTTTACAATTGTCCAGTAATAATCACAACTGGCTGCCTCAATATGCAACAAACACATAGAAATCAAAGATAGGAGCCACATGGGATGAATACTAAGCTTCCTTTAGTCATTGTCTCCATGACGCCTAATTCCTCCAAAGAGGAGCTTTTGTTTCCTTCCAAATCAATGCTGTGAGCACCTGAGTAACTGGATAACTCTTCCAACAACATTTTATGTCAGGTGTTAATATAATGTATATAGGAATGCACAACAGAGTCAATATTCCATTCTTTCAAGGAGTGCACATCTTAATGTGTAGAGACAGACAATAAATAAGATAAATATATATTAATTGTGTAGCTTATTAAAAGGTAGTTGTTCATATAGAGAAAAGTCAAACAGGGATGAGAATGAAAGAGCCACAGGAAGGGATAGACATGGGAGACAAATTTAAAAGTGACGCGGAAAGGGATTAGGAGGTATAGCCTTATTGGTGGACGTGTCTTATTTGTGCTCTCTCTCTCTCTCTCTCTCTCTCTCTCTCTCTCTCTCTCTCTCTCTCTCTCTCTGTGTGTGTGTGTGTGTGTGTGTCTCCCTCTCTCTCCTGCTGCTAGGCAAGGATGTAAAGCTCTAAACCACTGCTCCAGACCCATGCTGTCTGCTTCTTGCCATGAAGACCATAGACTAATAACTGTCTAAAACTTTAAGTAGCACCCCAATTAAATGCTTCCTTTTGTAAGAGTTGCTTTGGTCATGATGTTTCCCAGGACTAGAACAGTAAATAAAGCGGAACCCTTACCAACCTGCTGTCTTTCTGTGTGTTCATAGTGTTAACTTCTTAAATAAATCCCATACCACAAAGAGCACTCGATCTTAGTGTCTTCTTTGAACTCCAATGCCAAGACCTTTCCTGAATGACTCACAGTTTGGAAGGATATGCAGGGTGCTGTGTTAAGAATAGCCTAAAGAGAAGTAAAGGAGACAAACTTTGAAGAGAATTGGTCACGGGATGAATACTGTCTTGGACTGAAATACCACAGGTGGCAATAAAAGGTTTGATTCCTCACATACTTTGAAGGCAAGAGTCAGCAAGAAGAGATTGGGGCTTTCATGTGGGCTTCAAAAGGAAGAACGAAGAGGTTTTAGGGACTTGAGTTAGGACAATGGAAAGGATGAAGTGGCATCGCCAAACGTATGAAGACAGAATGAAGGTCAGCTTCCCCTACATTAGATGTCCTGAGCTTGAGATGTTTACAGATCTCAATTGGAGATGTAGACCAGGTAGACCGTTATCTTAGTATGAAACCAGGGCATAGATCTGAGCGGAAAGACGGTGAATGGTAATGGAAGCTGTAGGTTAGAGGAGAATTCCAAGGTGCCACTGTAACATAACATACAGGCCATATTCAGTGAGAGAAGCAAAAGGAAACAAGGATCCTTCAACAGGAAGGTGAAAGAGAGCAGAAAGGGAGAGATCAGAGGCTGAGAAGGAGCATCACGGTGGGGGCGGGGGGACGGCATGCCAGTAGGTAGTCTCTGGGAGAAAACACTTCCAGCAGGAGGCATGGAAATTGTGACTAACACTTCTAAAGGATTTATCAAGATCTAGGTCAATAGTGATATTGATGAGAAGAGCTTTAGTGGAACAAAAACAAATTAGAATTGATTTAAGAGAAAGGAGAGAGGGGAAAATAAGCATAGATGGACACCACTGAGCTTTGCTAAAAAGAAAGTAAGAACAGGCACTAAAGAGGGTATATGCAGGAGACTTCTTTATATATGTACACACACACACAGACACACACACAAAGACACACACACAGAGACACACAGACACACACACACAGAGACACACAGACACACACACACAGAGACACACAGACACACACACACAGAGACACACAGAGACACACACAGACAGACACAGACACACACACACAGACACACACATGAGATATACGATACACCATTATACATTTAAATCCAAATTCTCTACCCCTCCACTTAACTAAAGTATGTCAACAAAGTTCTGTTTTTAGTGATCCTAGGACACTTTAATCTTACCAGTAGGGGAAAAAAACCATTTAAAGCATGGCAGGCTTTTATTATTTGAAAGACACATTCTGATTTCAGAGGTGTTAAAATGGTTAATTGTCGTTTTCTAAAGTGCCTGTCATAAGGAATTTAAAAGTATCCACATCTTGGTTTTCCCATCCCAATACATACGGAACCAGTCTTTCTCTTTTAATGATGATTTACTTACTTGCAATTAATTCATCTATACTACAAAATGCTGCAATACACACTCATGTATATACATTTGTCTTACCATGGATAGATGAGTTTGTGAAAGAACTTTCTCGAAGTATAAATGCGATCATGAATAATCACGGTGGTTGTCCGTAAAGCTAGGACTAGCCTCCAGCATGTCTAAGAATATGGTGGCCCATATCCTTCCCCTCCATGTGAAGCTGATAAAATGGAGAGTTCTGATTATATGGAACAGGAAGCAGAGGAATGGTCCCTACAGGGTTCTACACCCTAATCCACACAACCTGGGACTCTATTACCTATCCTGGCAAGAAGAACTCAGTAACTAGTGACAGCAAAACTAGAGATGACTTCATGCTGGAAGTTAGGAGAGGCTCACTATCCAAAAATATAAGATAGTACCTGTAAAGACATGGGAACAGATTGTCCCTTAGGGACAGAGGAGAGGGTTATTATGTAACAGATCATTTTCTCAGTCTGAGACAGTCTGACTAATACAGGAGTTATCTAACATTCAGCTGAGTTGTTCTTTGAAACAATCTCTTTTATATAAATCATTTTATATAATTTTCTGTAGTCTATCTTTCTTTATCACCTCTATTCTCTTTAGATGAGTCATTTGTAAAGGGCAGATAAACAGTAGTCTTCAATTTCTACCGCCTTCACGTTCATTATCAATTTAAGATTATTTTGCTTGTATTTTTTTCTAATTAAATTAGTTAACAATTTATCATTTTTCTTTGGCCAACCAGTTATGGACTTGCTTCTCATTAGTTCTCTAATTTTTCAATTTGCCAGTTAATAAAACATCTATTATTGTTTTTAAACATTATTTTGCTTTTTCTCTTGGAAGTTTAAATTATTTTTCTTATTTGCCTATGAATCATTTAGTGCTTGAGTGTCATTTGGAAGTATATTCTTGTTCCTGGTTTATCATCTAATGAGTTAAGACATGGTTTTGAGGTTTCCTGAAACCACTACTGATTGTATTTTCTCTGTGTGTGTCTGTGTGTGTGTGCATGCGTGTGTGCGTGCATGTGTGTGTGTGTGTGTGTGTGTGTGTGTGTATGTGTGTGTGTGTGTGTGTTTGAACTTTGAAATGTATTTTTTTAACCAGTCTTGAACATAACCTTTTCTGGATTTATTTCAGCTTTGGTGAATGGATAGATTCTTTGTTTGCAGATAGATATAGCACATTTTGCAAGTGTTTTGAGAATCTGAAGAATAGAAGTTTTGGTGTGGGGGTAGAGAGCCTGCTGTCCGTGTGTAAATTCCGTCCTCATTATTCAGCTTCTTATATACTCTATTGCTTACCTTTTTATTAATTTGTATTATTGACAGCTATAACAACATATTATACTCTAATTTTGCCTTATGTGTCTGACAATTTCTATTGTGAATCTTGGTGCTGAATCCTTGGTGACTGTACATTCCTCCTGGCTATAATTTCATTTACCCTATTTTTTTTTTTACTCACCTCTATTTCTTGTCTATATTTGGCCTGGCTTTCCATTCACGTGATGTCATAATTGCTATTTCTGCCTTGTGCTGCCTTGGATTGCATATGTCTGTTTGGTGACCTCTCTTTGCCACTTACCTTTGATTCCCTTTGTGAAGCATTGCAGGAGGCTTTTGTGTGGTCTGAGAGCCTTTCTCTTAGATGACCTTGAACGTTGAGCCCAGTTATATGATGGAAATAATCTGGCTCCTCTTCTGCTAACTTTACTTTGTCGTTGTTGAGCACACAGGAGGCAGGGAGGTGATTTCCCTCTGTAGGGTGCAGAACGGCCAAGAGTCTGAAGGTGGCGGGACCCTCTCTTCTCTGGCAGGACTGAGGCTCTGGGCAATTATCGTTTGTCTGTCTCCTCAGAATCTAATGCTGTTTTCTGTGGCACTATTTATCATAAGCTCATTTTTATTTTGGAACGAGTTTCTGTATTTAATCTCATTCGTAAGTCTGAAGCTTCTGATACTGTGAATATTATAATCACTGTAAGTCACTGCAGCTGTGACTGGAGTCACTGACACATCCCAGGTGACAACTTTCCAATGTGATTTCTGGACATGCAGGTTTTCCCCTCTCCGAATCTCACCCCAAACACATCAGCCCTTCTCAGATTTTTTTTTTTAAATACTATTACCCTATTACCCTGAGGGATTCTGTGCACTCTGTGTTCTTTCCTGGGGGTGACTTTTTTAAAACCATTTATCACCGTGAACATAGAGAGCACATTGGAGCCGTATGGAAAACAACCTCAGATAAATGACCCACTGCACAGCACGTTGAGGGTCTGATGACTTAACTTCCCCTGTCAGCTTCATATAGTATGTTTCTAATTTGAATGAATAGAAATGTCAAACCCCAGCATCCAAAATAGCCCTGCAGCTTCTCAACCTTTCAGCTGTGGGAGGGAGTGCCAGAGTTTGTTCTATAAGATGCTTCTAAACGGTTAATGATTAGCACCTTGAAGCTTAAAGGCACTCACGCTCTTCACCTGAGAAAGCCACCCATTAGCAGAAGCTGCACCCGGGTGTGTGAATGAAAGGAAACAAATTTCTCCAGACCCCGTGTCCTGGTGAGAGAATCAAACGGTGGGTACGCTCTCGCTTGACCGCCCAGCGCTAATGCTGCCTCAGCTAATGCTGCTTCCGGCATTGCTCACTTTAGCTTTGCATTAGCAAATAATCTTATTAAAAAGATGGCCACGATAATGCTGATCGATGGGGAGGAAGCACGCCTGGTTTAAGATACTCATAATTTATAATCAACTGTGCTTTTAACAATGTAAAAATGTCATTTAAAATGCTGTGTATATTTAATCTATTTCTGAGGGAGCAATTACATCTATATGAAATTCTAATGATTTGGATCTAATGTTCATCAAAGGGTTCTCCATTTTAATTCCATCTCCTTCCACTTTAACAAATAGTTACTTTAATCTATAAGAACTGCATTCTTGAATACTCAATGATTACTAAATGTCAAAGTCTGGATAATGAAGGTGGGACTGGGTAGAAGGAATCATAATTTTACCATTTCTCACTGCTGGATGCCTTAAAGCACTGGCCCTCGGAAGGAGGTCCATGGAGGAGCTGAGAGGAAATGAGGTTTCGTTGTTTCTTGCAGCAATGGTTATGCAGCATCTCCTGAAACGTACTGTGATATCCTGGATTGTTGTTATGTGCCAGTCAAAGAGACACCGAGTCCTAGGTATATGTGGGGGTGACAGATCTGGTCTCTGTTCTTGTGAAATTATCATCTAAAGGAAGTGGACAGGTTACAAGTAAACAGGCCATAAATAAAACTGGAATTCATTTCAAGAGCAATTAGATGCCACAACAAGGTACACTCATGCCAGGAGGATGTTCAGACCAGTGGACTATCTATGACATCATCTGTGTATTTTTGTATGGTACATTCATGCTAACTTCATCAGTGAAGAAATCTCCCTTTTCTTCCCTGAGTTTGGTGGGGTTATCAAAACATACTTCGGCATGGTTAATATTAAGTTTACTTTAGAGCATCTACTGGCTGGTTTTATAATACAGCAGGACTTGGGTTTAGATGAACTCCAAACTGCAAGATGCAAAGCAGAATCTGTAAGTTCAGACAATCTCCAATCTATAATAGTTTGATTTATGATTTTTCAACTTCTTGAGGGGTCAAAGCACTGCACGTTTTGTGGAATCTGTACTTCAGATTTGGAACTTTAGTATTTTTGTAAGGTAGTGATATGTGTGTGATAATATCTCATGGTGATAAAAGGGAGCAGGGAGTCCTAGATCCTTCCATCCTCTCCATAATGACAGTCCATGTGTGACTCGCTGAAAACTGCACTATTGCTAAGTTAGAATGTGTGTAGATTTGGTATTATTAACTACATTTTTTACTTATATTCTCAACTAGTAAACTGTAGCATAACTGTAACTTAGGCAACAATTATACTTAGCAGAAGTAGAGAACATGGCTAGCTTACTTGTAAAAATCTGTCCTCCAGGGCTGGTGGAATGTCTCAGGAAGTAGAGTGAATTTGCCACTCAAGATGACATAAGAGTTTCATGTGCCAAACATCATAAAGGCGGAAAGAACCAACTCTATAAAACTCTCCTCAGACCCATAACACACATCACATCACATACACACACACACACAAACACATACACATGCATACATACACATATACATAATTCTAAAAGTAGAAATTTTAAAATTTCAGAATTATAGGTATATGTGTGTGTATGATTCATATACATATATGACACACACACACATATATATATATACATATATATATATATGTATATATATATATATATATATATATATATATATATAAAGAGAGAGAGAGAGAGAGAGAGAGAGAGAGAGAGAGAGAGAGAGGAGCCAATCAGTCATAACTGGATAAAACTAATGTTTGACCTAGTGAAATAATTTAATTCTAGTGATTTTTATCTAATGCTTATTATGCACAAGACACTTTTTCCGGTTCTAAAAACCCAATTATAAAGTTAATTTTAAATGGCTGGATAGGAGACACATTTGGGGAATTGAGCAGGGCTTGATAAATCCTAAGAAAACATTGAAATAAAAGGCAATGAGTTGAAATGAAAGATGACCAGAAAGGAGCCTGGGGATGAATGTCAGACGTAGTTTGAGCTACTGCTTTATTAATGATCCAGAAGAAAAGCTGTATTAGTGAAAATTTCAGATGATTCTAAACAGGGAATTGTCAAGCTTGTCAGTGAGAACAAAGATGATAATATTATGAGCAAAGACAGCAGCAGCAGGAAGCAAAGGTCAGAGGATACATAAAAGATACAATTTTATAAGATTCCATGCGTGAAAATCATTGTAATCCACATAAGAATAAGATCTCAAAAATAAATGAATACTAACTAACTGAGTTGAGGATCAGAGATAAACTGGCAAAATAATACAATGTAACCAAAGAAATCACCTATATAGAAAATGAAGACTTTAGAAGCCTTATTGTTATTCAAATAGACAAGTATTTCACAATGCTTTGGGCATATAAAGCATAAACCATTTTTGTAAAGTTTAAAACCAATGTCTTAGTCAGGGTTTCTATTCCTGCACAAACATCATGACCAAGAAGGAAGCTGGGGAGGAAAGGGTTTATTCAGCTTACACTTCCACATTGCTGTTCATCACCAAAGGGAATCAGGACTGGAACTCACACAGGGCAGGAACTTGGAAGCTAGGGGCTGATGTAGAGGCCATGGAGGGATGTCACTTACTGGCTTGCTTCCCCTGGCTTGTTCAGCTTGCTTTCTTATAGAACCCAAGATTACCAGCCCAGGGATGGCACCACCAACAATGGGTCCTCTCACCCTTGATCACTAATTGAGAAAATGCCTTACAGCTGAATCTCATGGAGGCATTTCCTCAAGGGAGGCTCCTTTCTCTATGATAACCCAGCTTATGTCAAGCTGACACACAGAACCAGCCAGGACACCTTTGAAACAGCCATCACGATGAAATGGGAACGCTGAGTGCTGACTGCTGAGATCATATGCTGTCTGCTCTGGTTCCACAGCTGCATCCTGCTTCAACTGGGGTCTCTCTCTGATGCTTTGCAGGTAGATCTTTATATATATATATCTCCAGATCAAGACTGAGAAGATACGAGGGTATCATTGATTAATGATAATTCTGAGGTCCCAGAACCTCTGGAGCTTGGATTTAACATCCTAGTGACAAGTCCTTCAGGCTAGTGGCACTGAAGCCACAGGCACGCCACCAACCACCACAGCCTTGCCTTTGCATTTCTCAGAGTATCCTTTTATCATCCATCTCTGTCCCTAGAAGAGATGATGGGAATGAGCAGCTGCCTTGGGGTTTGCTCCTAAGACATGCTCGATTTCTCAGGGGTGTCTCATCTTGTAAGGTAAGGTCCACAAGACTCATCAAAATGTGAAAGCATGCATTTGCTAATGGGTACACTTAGGGCTCTTTCATTCTCTTCTCCACCTGGACCACAAAGAGGGAGCAGATCTTAACCTATCACAACTGTCATTGTTGTCACAGACCCTGGAAGAAAACTGCTGACTGTCCCCAGAACAGGGTTATTTTATATGCATGTACTGAGATATGGAGGCCTGATTGAAATCATGATTGGGGAAGGTGCCGTGCACGGTGTTCTCCAATATCACTTCAGATGTTGATGAGGCCACGTTCTGAGAATGGTGACACAGAGGTAGGGGACATCAACAGCTCCCATCTCTTCAAGGTCTACCTATTAAGTTAGCATTTTGATGAGTAAAATGTCTACAAAGTGACTCAGGTAATCGGGTGGTAGGATACAGAGGGTTTTTTTTTTTTTCCTTGATAAATATTAAAAGCATCTTCCAACTTATTTTTAACATCAATACTGTCTATTTACATTTTAAGAAGTCAGAATGAAGCCATAAAATCACCTTAAGGAAGAGGACCCAAATGCTGGACATGCATCCAAAACTAGCAAGTTAAATTTTAGGCTTCCCTGTTCCCTCAGCAAGTATTTATTGAGCACCAACTAGAAATAATCTCTCTGTTCTAGAGTAATTCTCTAAACTTATATAATAATAATAAAAGTGTACCTCACCTAACTATCTTTTATTTTTGATGTTTATATGCTATGCTTCCTACATTAGTTTATGCTATTATTTAATGAATTTGTACCGAGCAGAAACATTTTTTGCAGGGCAGCATGGTGGATGGGCAATGCCACTGCTGTCAAAAATGCTTGGAGCCAGTGGACAGGTGAGAAAGAAGATTATGGCAGCCAGCCTCGTCAGAATTAAGAAGGGATTCTTAGCAGGGCGGTGGGAAACATATCAAGGGTGTCTGATACGATCATGAGCAGTCAGGGAGACTCCTGGGGTGGGGGCTAGCAGCTGAGCTGAAACGTGAAAGATGGGTAGGCATGCGTCTGTGATGGGGTCATGTGGACTGGCTGGAGAGGAGAGAGAGTGTGTGGCTTGTTGGGAGCAAGAAAGAATGAGAATCCACAAAGACTGGCTGGGATCAAAGAGAGACTTGACCTAGCCATGAGGTCCATGGTGAGAGAAGAGGAAGACTGCCTTGCAGCTGCTCAGACGACAATGGCTAAGGGGCTCTTTTCTGAGAGCTGGCTTTTGAGGAAAGGGGGGGGTTGTTGAAAGGGAGACCGACTGAAAATTTTTTTCAGTTTTTTTTCCTGTATTGAAAGTAGATTTATTTCATATAGCACATTCTGGATATGGTTTCCTTTCCCCTGCTTTCCCTCCAGTCTAGAGCTAAACCTTTTCTGCCTCTCATTAGAAAACTAACAGGTATCTAAGAAACACGAATAAGAATAAAATAAAATAAAATAAAATTTTGTTTTTTACAATTCACTTTGGTATAGAGGACAGACTGCAGAGAGAACATTAAAAGCAGTAATGATCCAGGTACAAAGCCATGGCCAGTGTGTCTAGCATCCCATAGCTACGAGTCTCCAATACAGATGTGGATGCTCGCAGCCAACCATCAGACTGACAACGAGGACCCCAATGGAGGCATTAGGGGAAGGACTGAAGGAGCTGAAGGGGTTTGCAACCTCACAAGAAGAACAACAATATCAACCAATCAGACACCCCAGAGCTCCAAAGGACTAAACCACCAACCAAAGAGTATACATGGCTCCAGCTGCATATGTAGCAGAGGATGGCCTTGTTGGGCATCAATGGGAGGAGAGGCCCTTGGTCCTGTGATGGCTCGATACCCCAGCATAGAGGAATGCCAGGGCGGGGAGGCAGCAGTGGGGGAGAGGGTGGGAGCACACCCTCATAGAAGCAGGTGGAGGGTGATGGGATAGGGGGTTTGCGGAGGGGAAACCAAGAAGGGAGATAACATTTGAAATGTAAATAAATAAAATAACCAATAAAAAAAAAAAGAAAAAAAAAAAAACCGAGTTTCACTCTTAACCCAAAGGATTGGGCCTCATTAGAGTGAATGTGTACTGAAGATTTCCTGTGTGAAGGTGCTATGGTGAAGATTCCCATAACTCCTCCTCTTATCCACAATGGACTCCTAAAGTAGGCATACCATGTGACCAAGACGAGCAAGCGACAAAAGGAACAGATGATTTCTCAGTATGCGCACTGTAAACGGGAAGACGAATGGTAATCCTAAACACTTTTGACATTAAATACATGCTAAAGCATCCTTGCTACAACCAATAAAGACATCTTTAAAACTAAGCCGTACTCAGGGTAAAGTGATCCATCAACAGCAGGACCTCACTTCAAGAACAGCTAAAAGAAGGCACAAGGCATTGTCCTATCAGGCAACTGCTCAACACACAGGGATGAAAAAATAAGGTTGTTTCTGTTCACAGACGACATCATTATGCAGATAACTCAACAAACTCTCCAACAAGAAATATGAGAATAATTGAGTTCGGAAAACATAGGCCCAAGGGCTGGCCAAGCGGAGTTAAGTGCAGCCCAGATGAAACATACTAATAACTCGGAGTTACCGATAGAAAAATATATTTTAATACCATAGAGGGTAGATATCTGCCCAGCTCTAGTGCTGATCAAAACTTATTGTAAATATAAGGGTTGTGTGTGTATGTCTTATCCAAGAACTAAACAGTCAAAGGCAGGGTAGAATACCTGGATTAGGATTTAAAGTTTCTACAACATAGCTGTGTGATAAAAAGCATATATTGAAAAATTCAGCCGGGCGGTGGTGGCGCACACCTTTAATCCCAGCACTTGGGAGGCAGAGGCAGAGGCAGAGGCAGAGGCAGAGGCAGAGGCAGGTGGATTTCTGAGTTCGAGGCCAGCCTGGTCTACAAAATGAGTTCCAGGACAGCCAGAGCTACACAAAGAAACCCTGTCTTGAAAAACAAAAACAAAAACAAAAAACAAACAAACAAACAAAAATTCACTACAACCCAGGAATTAGTAATAAACACATGGATTTAAAATTGAAAACTAAAAGCTCCTACAATTATCAAAACTATGCGATACCTGGACATAAATCTTAGCAAACAATGAAAGGTATATACCGGAAGCTGCAAGATGTTTGTGAGATCAAATAGAACTGTAGATGTGTTAGCGGGTAGGAAGGGCCTCCTTATACTTTAAATAATCTCCACGTAACCTATGGATTTTACAATATGCCAGGCGAAGCCTTCAAGACTTCTGAAGGAATTCTAATGCTCTTTTAAACTTTATGTGGACATGTAATGGACTTAAAACAGCCAAACTTATTTCAACTAAAAAAAAATCAGATGATAAAAAAATGACCATTTTAAAATTAAATACAAGAAGTTAGTAATCCAAACAGTAAAGGAGGGCTCTTGGCATAAAAGTAGAGAAATGCGCCGGGCAGTGGTGGCACACGCCTTTAATCCTAGCACTTGGGAGGCAGAGACAGGCGGATTTCTGAGTTCTAGGCCAGCCTGGTCTACAGAGTGAGTTCCAGGACAGCCAGGGCTACATAGAGAAACCCTGTCTCGAAAAACCAAACCAACCAACCAAACAACCAAACAAACAAAAAGTAGAGAAATGCATTTACAGAGCAGAATTCTCTCTCTCTGTTTCTCTCTGTTTCTTTCTTTCTCTCTCTCTCTCTCCTACTACTACTACTAAAGACAACTCTCTCTCACCACAATGTTATGTACACACATACAAAAGAAAGACAATCCAGTGAATACTTGCCTTTCAAAGAGTGTAAAATAAAACTCCATTCCTATATTTTAAAAATAGCAAAACCACTAAGTAAATATCCACATTTATTTAACCTAAACAAACAAAAACTTTAAAAAGGACATGGAACTAGAAGAAAATTATTTTTTCAAAACTCTATAATACTAAATATCTTAGTTAAATGCAGAAGAAATATTTGAGGAGTGTTACTAAGAGAACTTAACTAAGTGAATTGAAAATTTACAGGCAATGATTGCTGGTTCTGAGACACTGCCTAGATGGCCAGAACAGGAAGCTGGATGACTCAAAGACCTAGTGCAGAACCAAACATGACTGAAAGAAAAAAAAAAAGACATGATTCTTACTGATATTTTACTATAGTCATGGGATCCTGGCTCAACTGTCATCAGAGAAGCCTTCTCCAGTAGCTGATGGAAGCAGGTGCAGAGACCAGAGTCGAACCTTAGGCAGAGCTTGGTACCCTGAAAGACATGTTGACTGTACAATCTAGACTATTCCAAAGCACCTACTCCAGAAAAATAAAGCAGTGCAAGCATGCATAAAATGTACAGTAGTGCTTTTAGAAGTTTTATTGTAAGACACAAAACTGGAAATAACTGGATTGCCCACCAAAAGGTGGGTAGATAAGGCATGGTTGATCTATAGAGCAAAATACTACTAGGTGATAAACCATTTATTCCCTCAAAATATGGACAAGCCAGCCACCAAATAATAGTATGAAGGGCTAGGATCCAGTCAGAAGAAAAGTCCCAAAGTTGAAAATATATATATATATATATATATATATATATATATATATATATATATATCAGATATATTTATATGAGAAAGAAAATTAAAAATTAAAGTTTGCCTAGATGAGGTTAGGAGAGTGAAGCTAAGTAAACAAATTATTAATGGTCACAGGAGAATTTGGGGACAACAGACATGTTCACTGGGTCCATGTGGTGATGTCTTTCTAAGTCACATATGTGTCAAAATGTATCAAATGACACATTTTAAATATGTGCAGAGGTGTGGCAAGGAAGCTTACAGATTTAACCAAAGGTTCCTGGTTTTATCTCATTTTCCTACTGACATCTGCCTTTGTCAGTGTTATTGAAGTCAACAAGTATTGTACCTGCCTCTTGAAACTTGCAAGCTTTTTCTGTGTTTTAGGTGCTCACATGTGTGTGTTCTAAGTGTTTATATATGTTACTATAATGCTGTTACTATAATGCACACACTGACTTGTATAGAAACTCTCTGGAGTGCTGTGAAGGGGCTTCAGGTTTGGAATGGAGGAACCTGCTGGGGAAACCCAATGATCTCTAGGGGGAAAGAAAGCAATTGAAAAAAAAAAAAACATTTTCTAAAATAAGGATGTAAAGAAGAGAAGAGAAGAGAGGAAGGAAGGTAGTGGAGGGGAGGAGGGGTGAGGGAAGTTGGGAATGGAGCTGAAAGAAAGCCTAGTAAGTATTTGCAATTCCTTTATTTTATTTTATCTGAAAAGTTCTGTAATCATAAAATAGGAATTAAAGGAATTTAAGATGAGACCATTAAAATGATCTTGAAGCAGTACAGGAAATGAAAGTAGGATAAAATAGAAATGTCATGTAAAATGCCTTCAATAACCAATCACTGCCTAAATCAAGGCAACGCTGAAGGTGCAGGGAAAGAGGAAGGCTGCCAGGGGCAGGCACGGAGAGCAGGCTAATCCCGTTTGGGCTGTGAGTGCACAGGGCCATTAATCTGAAAACCCAAGTTAGAAAGCTCAGAGGACCGTCAGAGAGTCTACAGGTGCCAATGGTTTGGAACCGAGGGGTGGGAGGTGAGAGAATCAGTCAATCAAAAGCATTACTGTGTAGAACCAGGTTTAGCCTAAAGAACCAAAAAAAAAAAAAAAAAATGCACGGTAACGGTAACGATGGCTTATGACTCGGTTGATTCTTCAACTCAAACTCAGGCACTAGGGCTGGAAGGGTGTTCAGGGCTTCACTGGGCACAGTTCTGCTGGTCACACACCAGGGATGAAGAACACACACAGTGAGTACATGTGTGTCTGAGTGAGAGTTTCAGGGTCAGGAAAGATGAAGAAGCAAGAAGAGCAGAGGCTCATGTACACAGGTCCACCCTCTCCATCCTTGCATCACTGGTTATGGTAAGGAGTCCACCCATGCCAGGTCTTAGTTGCTTTTTCTGACCCGAGGAGAGGTTTGCTTTAACTCACGGTCTTTGTTCATCATCGCAGCAGAGTCATGGTGGCCAGGGCTGGAGACAGTCACACCGCATGCTCAGTCAAGCCTCGGGACCAAGGTGCTTGCGCTTAGCTCCCCTTTCCTGTTCTTCCAATCCAGGCCCCAGCTCTTGAAGTAGTAAAACCTCTTTCACATGATGGGTCTTCCCACCTTAATTCCTTACAGAGATATGCAGAAACCCCCATTCCGGGTAATTCTAGATTTTTTTTTCTTAATAACACTAAACATCACAATGTAATTGAAAGGGCATCTTAGGAACTTGCTCTGGCCTGCTGTAACACATTAAAAAGATATGGCCATGCACCTGCTAAAAACTAAAACATCTACCACGGGGCAGAGGGCACCAAGGATTCTGGGAAAACAATTAGCATTGCAACAGAGTTTTTTTAGGCTAAGCACCTTTGTGATCACTTTATAGTCTAACCTTCATATACAACAGTCTAATTCCCTTTTCAGGGTGTGATAAAATGAGTTCCCAAGAATTCATGTAAATTATTGAAAGTCATAGCAGGATTAAAATCTAAATCTGCCTGGACTCAAAACCTGTGTCCTGTCCACTGGCCCAAACAAGAACTAATGAGAGTCAAGGCCCGGAAGGGGAAATGTTCTTAAGGAAAGCACAGATATGAATGTAAATGGAGTCGGAGACCTGAGAGGAAGACTCCACTGAGAAGAGCAGAGTGGATTGACAATTGTGAGGCTGTGTTTTTAAGGAGAATCAATGTCTGTGGGACAGCTTTGGCTTCTGCTACGGAACATGCAGACCGTTATCATTTATCTCATATAGATCAACAGCTCTTCAGCTAGTATGCAGGTCCCTGAGCTCTGAAAACCAGAAGTTTTTCCTAAATCATTTATTGGCAAAACATGATTTAAATTGAACTGAGGCTATATTTATTATTTAAGATATTTTATTTTACTATTCATAAATTCCGCTGCAGTGGCATTAATGAACTCCGATAGTGAGATGTCATACAACCCCAGGGTGCTATGGAAGGGACATATGATGTCCAATATTGTCTTTAAAATTCTCAGACCTTTGCCTAAGAAATATAGCTGTTCCTAGCATTCCAGATGAGCTAACACAGACTAGATAAAAATATTTCTGCTATTGATAAACAAATAAGGTCATATCCCTTGGAAAGTTTGGAGACATCTGGAGAAGTTGGAATACAGAACAGAGAACTATTAGTCCATGGTCAAACAGATTCATTTGCATTTATCTCAGAAGTCAGCACATGAGCTGTGTTTCCTTTCTGTAAAATGAATGTCTCTAAATATACCCTGGCTATAAATTTTCAGGAATTATCATTAGGTAAATATTGTGATTTATGCAACCATTCCAATGCACTCCTTTCAATTTAGCCATGGGAGCCTGTCACCCGGGGACCAGGCTTTATGTATGGCAAATCCCTTGAGATTCCAACTGATACACACAAAAATCCCTACTCACCAGAGCAGAGAGGACAAGGCTATTAAGTAGACAATGATATAGAAACACCAGGCCTTGTTATAAAATAATACTATATACCCCATTGTCAGGTGACACATCACAGGAACAGAAACTGCTGTACCATCATTAGAGGAATGATCACTAGCTGGGCACCACCTTGAGAGGAGTTCGAAGACTGTAAACTAAACCACACAGCCTTCTTGTAATTTTGTTTCTGGAGCTTCCTCTGTCTACTCACTGAGAGTCTCACTACAGATGGTCTGGATTTTCCCAGACTTCTGCCATGTTTATTTTATTATTGAAATCAACTGGAAGTCGAGCTAATGCAGCTTTGTTTTTCAAGAATCATCATGGACGTGTGGTGGAAACGGCAGAGAACATGACTCTCCAAGTGATATACAAATGTCCAAACACTGCAGGGCAAACTATGTGTTTTTCAGATTTATTTTATATGCATGAGTATTTTTTCTGCATGCATAACGGTGCAACTGGTGCATGCCCGGTGCCCACAGAGGTCAGAAGTGGGCAGCAGATCCCCTGGAACTAGAGTTAGAGGAGAGATGGTTGTGACCCACAGTGTGGGTATTGGCAGCAGCCAGAAGATTATATATAGAAGAAAAGATGTTACTTCTGTAGTGTGTTGTGTCTATGCAAAAGCAACAGACAAAACCTAGGGGTCACTCAAGGAGAGCAGGAAAAGGGATACAGGTCTCTTAGGGCTTCTCTCTCTCTCTCTCTCTCTCTCTCTCTCTCTCTCTCTCTCTCTCTCTCTCTCCCACTCCCTTCCTCCCTCCCTCTCCTCCCCCTCTCTCTCCTTCCCTCCCCCTCCCCCCCTCTCTCTGTCTCCCTGGTGGCTCCTGGGAGCTGATTCAGATCTGGAAGAGATAGCCTATGAGGTTCGCATGGCTTTTTCCTGTGCTTAAATACTGCCAAAGATGTCCATGTTGCTGTGAGCAATACCAAAAGGAGGGAACCTTGGCTTGGCAAGCTTATGATGTGTTTTCTTTCATGAAATAGATTCTATAGAAGGCTGAAGTTCTTGGTGACACATGACTGAATCTTAGAACCTGTGCATGCCTGCAGTGCCCAAAGTAGCCCGGAAGGAGAAACAGTAGGCAAACACAGGCGAGCCAAAGGGAGAGCTTGATTTCTGGAACCCTCAAAGACAGACTCCAAATTTGTTAGTATCTTGTCAGGGGTGGAAGAAAGAAGAGGAGGAGAGAAGAAAGGAAGGAAGGAAGGAAGGGAGGGAGGGAGGGAGGGAGGGCATGGGTGGAGGGGGAGAGAGAAAGGGACCGAGGTACTGAACCTCTCCCCCACTCTGTCTCCAGAGACTGGATTTTATGTATCCCAGTAGGCTGGCCAGAAGCTTGCCACCCTCCAGCTTCAGGCTCCTGAGTGCTGGGGTTGTATGTAGACACCGGTGTGTCCAGTTAGCAGCATTCTCTTTAACCATGGGGCGTGCAGCCGCTTGGGAATTCATTGAGTACTGAACCGATAGAATGCAAAGATGGAGAGTGAGACCGTGAGCGCCCGCGATTCTGGATCTTAGAGCCTTCAGGTGAGAGGATATTCTCACTCCACTCGGAGCTTCACTCACTGGGCTCACGACATCTCTGGTAGAAGAGCAGCAGCTCAGCAGACGACAGATGTACAGTCACAGGAAAAGTCAAGGTGCTACATTATTTAACTACATTTTCTCTAGTCTTGTGAACGAGCGCATCTGCCAGAAGACTGATTCACCAAAAAAGCTGAGTGTGGATCTCATAATGTAAAACAGTAATTACTCTGGCCATTACTCATTTTAAAGTCTAAGCAAGCTGGCTTTAATAAACCACAAACCACATATCACCAATGCTCTCTTTTTATTACAATAAAATAGCACTTTCAAGATTATAATTGCTTTATAGTCCTGAAAATAGAGTGTTCATGAGATTATTTCCACGGGGTTCAAATATTTATGGAAATCCTAATAATTTTAAAAGTCAAAACATAAACATAACAAAAGAAAAAAATAAAGCAACTCGTCTTGTCTTTCCAGTTGTCTAGAAGCCAAGAATAGATGTTGGTACCCATTTTATTGGCTTCTTGAAGTAGTAGCTTGCTTGTTGATGTCTAAGAGAGTATTTTTGAAAAGAAATTTGCCTGTAATATTTCTATAGTAGCAATCTCCTTCAAAAAGGGACAGCTTATTAAAGCATTTCTTGTCTTACAAAGGTTTCCTTCTTTAAGACAAACAGTTATAAGTGGGAGGAAATAAAGTAACAGGAGGAGGAAGAGAAAAAGACATAGAAAGAAAGATGATGAAAAACTAGAAAACAGTAACTGACCTAATGCGCAGAGAGGTAAAATCTACCCTTCTGTTCTCTAACGTAATCCGTTTTAATTCATGACTCCTGCATCTCCAGTCTTGTTATTTGGAAGGTAGACTCGTCATTATTTACTTAATTTTCAGATTAACTCTTGGGATCTCAGTCCATTAAACAGATCAAGTACATAATTTACAAAGCTGGATATTGGATTCACACTCGTAATCTTTATTTTGTATTCAATCCCTGAACACTGCAGCTGTTTTGACGAACTGTCCAAATTGACATTGGTAGTTACAGAGAGTCAGCATCCAATTATATTTTGACCTTTTCCCCACTGGCCCTATCATATAGAAAAAGAAAAAAATTCTTGACTGTCACCAGAAAGAAGTCAGTTTGTAATAGTTCTTTACTAGCAGGTTGGCGTGTCTTGCAATCTCAGGATCCTCTTCAATTAAAAAGACGCCATGTAAGGAGAACATTGATCTGAGGGCTGCACACAAATGACTTGGCCTGGCATTTATTTATAGACTTAATAAGTCACCCCAAGAGATAAGGTTTCAGAAACAGCTAGCTACCCTCTTGGCATTAAATATAACGAGGGTGATAAACATTAAATAAGTTGATAAATTAGGTAGTCGTTATTGTGGTAATGCCTTAGTGTGTAGCTGGGATGATGGTTTAACCTGGGAAGACAGTGTTCAGGCAATATTCATGGCTGTAGAGTATGAGGTGTGGATGGAAGGCAGGAGTTTGAAGCCCCAAGAGTATGTCAGGAGCCTGAGATGAGAGTCTGGTGAGTTATAGGTTTGTCTACACTGTTTTTGTTTGAAGTCCAAGGAGAGCCCAGCATGATGCTCTCCTATGGGTTAATATCTAGATTATTAGCACACGTCTGAGCATTTCTTAAACTTTATATAGTTACATGGTATGTAAAAATAAAATTCTGTTTCCCCACAAATGTGTGGAAGCCTAAGTCCCTTTGTGGGATTCTTCATTATTCTTCCCTGGGAATTTTTAGCGATACACATCAACCTAGTCTTTTACTTCCAGCTCGTCACCAGAAAAGTTTGGTAACATTTCGTCATGCTGATTTCTTTGTGAGATGAAGTCAATGGGTCTTACCTCATGGAGTTTTGAGAGAAAAGAAATCAGCCTTGAACATCTCCTTGCTCAGTCCTTATTGGTTGCAGTACAGCCAGCTGTGTAGACGCACCGCCTCATCTTGTTCTCCTCTGTCCCAAGGAATGCAGGAGTAAGGGTACCTACGTGTGCTGCCTTGTGAGGAGTGAGCACCACTGTCTCTGTGAGTGTGCAGTGCGTGGCATAAATTCAAAGTGCATCAGGAAGAATCCATTTAGAAACCACTTGAGAAATATTGTTCTACTTCAGACCACTATCTTTTCTCCCCAGAACTTGCTCCCTCTGAGAAAGCAATCCATCCATTACAGAGGATCCATTGTGCTGCACATTTGGCTACCTAGGAACACAATTTACTTTATGAAAGTGGGCAGCAGAATCATATGAGCCACCATACTCCTGAGCTATAAAACCATCCTTGTGTTTCTTTTTGATACCCATCTCTTTCAGATTGATGGGTTTGATGGAGTGGTATGCACTGCTCACAAACTATTCTGGATGGTGCCAGATGCCCCGTGATTAGGTGTTCTGCTGCTTTTTATACATCACTTTTTATCCAATCTCCATATCCCATGAGTGTTTATTCACTATGAGACCAGGTTGTCATCTCCCCTAATGGAAGAAGGTGGTTCCACAGGTATCCTTCTGTTCCACGCTGGACCTGTGAAGTGGGTCTGGTTTCACGGGGGACTCAGTTGTGTCATGTGATGCTTTTCTGCAAACTGTCTTTGCAAGAGGACAGTTTGCTTAAGCAGACAGGTGAGAGGATGTTTTTGCTGAGACCAGACATGTGGTGCTTTTCTGGAAGCTGTTGTGTGAAAGGTCATGTGATGTTTTGCTGAAGTGGACACTTGAGAGGACACATGATGTTTGGAAAGGGTATACATATAACCCAACAGACAGTGGATGATGCCCTGGAATTGGTTTGCCTTGCTGTTCTTCATTGGTCTTTGCCTTGCTTGTCTTCTCTGAGACACTCTGACATTGGTTCACCTTGCTGATTTTCAGTGGGCTTTGCTGACACTGGTCTTTGCTGACAATGTTCTAGCATTTGTTCACCTTCATGTCTTCCCTGATCTTTGCTTGTCATGACTTCACAGAGAGAAGCACACCAAAGAACTTCTGGTGGTGTGGCTGCATCTTGTTAACTCTGAGCTGATCAGGAGAACATTGCCATTTCTTCTGGATCAAACCTCTGCTGATGGTTCATGTTTGGTGTTTTGCTAGTGGACTGGACTGCAGACAACAAATATTGGAATCGCCCCAAGAAACTACTGCTAAACAGGTCTATTAGCCATTTTCTTCGCCTACCTTTGGTTGGTGAACTATAAGTGAGGTCGCAGCATTTAAGAACCCTTATAAAAGTAAGTTTTGAAAAATAAACTTTATGCCTAGTTAAAAAAAACTATAAAACCAATATATCCTTCTTGGAACAACAATAGAATAAAATAATCAGAGATAGTTGTTAACTTAGATAGTAGATGGAGTAATATATAAATAGATAGATAGATAGATAGATAGATAGATAGATAGATAGATAGATGGATGATGTTAGATAATAGATAGGTTATGGATAATAGATAGATGATAGATATAAATAGATTAGATAGATGATAGGTAGATATCACAATCAGCATTTTTTCACTAGTTAAAATTATGAACTTGGTGACGTGCCATGGAATAACCATCTGATGGTGAGTCTGGATTGAACTTACTGCTTGATCTTGCTTACTGCTGGAGAGAGAAGGTAAGTTCCCTCATAATTGTCACTTAGCTTTCCAGGGTTTCTTTCTCTTGTACCTTAGGTTGCTGTGAGACAACTTTACCTGTTCATATGAACCTGTACTTAAAAGTTATTAGCCTACCATTTCCAACTATCTGTAGAATGTTTCATATAAGAGGAAATTTGAAAAATGTGAGGAAAGTAATTATGTATGTAGTTCAAGATAGAGGTTATTCTGTGTAACTCCCAGGAGGAACATGAGATCACTCGTGTTACTTAGGAGAGGCGTTGACAAACTGAGCCACCAAGGGTGGTCTTTAACCCACAGATGTGCTTACAGATACACACTATGCTTCTGGTGTCCAGATTTCATGGTCTACATCTCATTCAAGTTTGAAATTTCATGATGGCAACTGTCTTTGAGTCCTTTTGGCTCCGGTAATCCACCCTTTCCCCATATTCCTGTAAGTATCCCCAATAAAGTTCATTGGTTCAACAAAAAGAAGTGAGGAAAAAATTAAAAATTCTAGGAAAAAAGTAGTAAGAAAAAGAGAATATCAAATAAAATCACAATAATATAAATTGTCCTTACTGAATTTGATCTTTTAAATATTCACCCAGAGATGAAACACAAGTTTTATTACTATTATGGAACAGAATGCACATGTTTTTCAATTTGAATATAAAAGTGCAGAGAGCTCAGGAGTGAAGCAAAGGAAGCAGTAAGATGCCCCAAATTAGAAAGCAAAAGAACAAGGAATCACATCTATAACTGATAAAGTGGGAAACCAAGATTTCACTACAAATGTTTCTGGAAACTCAATATAAATCAAGGAAGAAGCTAAAGAAATACCCTATATAATTATCCACTTAAAGATTGTTGAGGGTGAACAGAAGAAGTGGTGAGAGTGAACACAGCTCTCAGCACTCACCATTAGAAACAGACAATGACTCAATCAGCGGGATGTTCACCCGCAGGAGACATGCGGGCCAATAGGAGCTGGACGCAGTAGCAGCCCTCGGTGACTCACAGTGGCTGCTTCTAGGAGACAGAAGGAATGGAACATCTTGCCTTTTAAATTAGAAATATTTGAAGAAATTTTAAAATTGAAATAATTTTATAAGGTATTGAAATACACTCTGATGTTTTCAATTAAGAACTTTGCCATATTTTTAAAACAACATTTTTTTTTTTTAATTTCTAGTTTTAGCTTTTAGTGTATAGATGTCTTGGGTCCTCAGGAGAAGTAGCCAGTGCTCTTAAGTGCTGAGCTATCTCTCCTGCCTGAATTTTGCCATATTTTATCTGATTTTCTTAATTAAAAGCCTTTTCTCAAGGTTTTTGTATGTCTGTATGTTCGTGTATATGTGTGTCCATATATGTTGGTATATGTGTGTGTGCTATATGTGTGTGTGTGGCATCCATTGACTGTGTGTGCATGTAGAAAATATTGGGTGTCATCTTGCAGTGTCTTCGCATTGGTTTTGAAGTCAGGGCTTCTTACTTTGCCCCTAGGATCTATCTGTCTTTACCTCTGCCTTCCTGGGATTATAAGAACAAGACAGCACATTTGGCCTTTCTCATATACATCCTGTCGATCAAACACAAGCCATCAGAGTTGTATAGCAAACACTTAATGGCTGAGCTGCCGCTCTAGTCCACGGTTCTAGATAGGGTCTCAGAGTTGCTATTAGCCAAAGAAAACCTCAAGCTCCTGATCTGCCTGCCTCGACTGACTGCTCAGCTGCTGGGATTACAGGTGGTGACGCTTGGGGACAGAACCCAGGGTTTCATCATGATCCTAACCGGAAGCACCCTTTCAACTAATCATAGCCTCAGACACCAACACTCTTCTTAGCTCAGAAAAGGGAAAGTACAATAGAAGAATGTCGCTAATTCATCCTTGACTCCCCGGAGTAACGTCTGTGTTTGTCGATGCTGGTGTTCCGTTCCCTGGATTTTTTTTATTGGTATATAAATCATAATCCCATGACTTTTGTGTCTGAATAGACAACACGATCATGTATTTCTTTATCAACATTTAGCCATGTCCATATACGTAGCTCAAGATCATTCTAGGCTCTTGTTTGTTTTGCTATCTGGTGCAGCAGTTTGGGATCAATGTGTTTATGAATCCTTCTTTTAATGGACAGTTGAGCTCTTTTCAACCCTCAGTATTTTAAGCAGGCATGTCCTATAGCCAATGCCCTGAGATAGCTATGTCCAGGTTGATGTGCTGGTACAAGTGTTCTGTGCCAGGTATTGCATTTCTTCCCTGTTCGCCAACCATCTTCAAACTAAGACATTTATTTTTATTGTAGCATTATTCACAACAGTGATACGGATGGGGGAGAGTCATCAGCACTAATCGTCATCAGGGGACAAAGAAAATGAAGTACATACACAGGGGAATGCTATCTAGCTATACAAAGATGCAAGCTTGTCATTTGTGGCAGCATGCGCGAGCCTGTGATACACTGTGTTAAGTGAAAAGAGTTAAACATGGGAGAGAAATGTCACATTGTCTTGCTCAGATGTGGAGTCTAAAAGTTTCATGACATAAAAATAGAAAGCAGAGCAGGGAGGCCTGGGGCTGGAGGGTGTGGTTGGTGTTTACAGGCGCAGCACTGCAGCAGGCAAACAAGTCCTGCTGTTTATGAAAATATTGAAAGAGTTAACACGCATTCATACTGTGTATGTAAAATCAGTGAAAAAAGAGAATTCTGCATTTATTCTCCAGAAATTATAAAAACTTAAGGTGGCAGATGTGTTAATTGACCTGTATAATACTAAGAGTAGTTATTATGTCTCAAAAGAGACACATTGCTTTTTACTGGATGTTTTCTTTATTTACATTTCAAATGCTATCCCGTTTTCTGGTTTCCCCCTCCCTCTGGAAACCCCCTATCCCATCCCCTCCCCCTGCTTTTATGGGGGTGTTCCCCTCCTACCTACCTACTCAGCCTCCAGGCCCTGGCATTCCCCTACACTGGGGCATCCAGCACCAAGGGCCTCGCCAGCCCCATATGTAGCACAGGATGGCCTTGCTGGGCATCAGTGGCAGGAGAGGCCCTTGGTCCTGGGGATGCACATTTCTAAAAAGTATTCTTTTTAAAAATTTTTGAGAATTTTTTGAGTACTATATTACATCTTTTCTCTTCATCCCTCTTCTTCCTCCAACTTTTTCTGCCACACTCTCTCAAACGTATGACCTCTTTAATTACTATTATTATTGTTTTACAATACATACTACACACACTCTGCTGAGTTCATTTAGTGTTGCTCATATATATGTATATATATATATATATATACATATACACATATATATGTATATATACATACATATACATATATTCACATATATATGTATATATAAATACATATACATATATTCACATATATATGTATATATGCATACATATACATATATATTCACACATATATATGTATATATAAACACATACATACATATACACACATATATATGTCTGAATAATTTATCAGAGTCACCAAAATAGAAAAAAATACCAAGTATATAAAATAAGTGGGCAAATCAGTCACTTACTGATAATAAATCAGCAATAACTTTATCTTAACATAGTTGTTTTCTATACAGGTAAATTTACCATTTATTAAGATGAAAGCAGTTTTTAATAACAACGACGTAGATGTATTTCTTGTTCCCTCAAAATACAACTCAAAGACACTGCAACCTAAGACGTGCTGAGAGATGACTCTACGAAAGAATTAACAGCCTTCGTTGTCTATAATTAAACCGTTATATTTCTTTAAGAGCAGAGAAATACGCTATGCAAAGACACTGCAGCTCATAATGCTTGTGTGTGTGTGTGTGTGTGTGTGTGTGTGTGTGTGTGTGCTCTCACTGTTGTGTGCTATGACAGCGTCTGTAGTAAGAGGCACTCTTGACTGCTCGCATCCGGGACTATGGTGAAGTTGCAGGATTCAACACGCTAAGGTCCTCCAGAAACACTTTAGACACATTGTGTGTTTGATTTTGAATTAAGTTTTGGTTGCTACACACATAAAAACCCTTTTTTATTGCTAATATTTTCATGGTGCTCACATTCAGTGACAGAGCCCACACAGGGTTGTGACCCAGAGGGATAGAGGCCTTGTCTCTGCTGTGGTGTTAGAGTGAGTTGCCAAGTGTCTGGAGCACACACCTTCTGCTGTGCTGTCTACCCAGTGAATGTCTAAAGCCCATTAAAATTCCAATCAGCAACGTATGAGCGCTGTCTCTGCACCACTTGGGCTTTAGTTTTGCAGACTTGATGGGGCAGCTTGGCCTCATCTCTCTGAATCTGCTCTCACTCAGCCAAACACTTGGCTTTCCGTTGGTATGTCCTTCTCCTATTGTCTGCCCCACGTCAACAGCGGGGTTTATTTTTCTGTACTATATTTTGTGTAGAAGTTGTCTACACAATAACAATCTCACGTTTTAACAGGCACTGCACATCCTGCTTTCTAGGCTGTCTTTACACTTTCCATATGCCATGGCTTCACTCAAATGTATGAATCTCTTAATGTTTGCAATTTCTCCCTTTCTGAAACTCTCTTTCTGGGACCCTGGTAGCACAACTGTAACCCTAGCTCCTTCAAAGGCCCAGGTAGGGAGACTGCCATTGTAAGCCTATCCAGGCAACACAGTGAGACTCTGTCTCAAACAGTAAATGGAAGAATGGGTGAGTGACTGAGTGAATGAATGAATGAATGAATGAGAAAGAATTGGGCTGGAGACATAGCTCAGTGGTAATGATGCTTCTCAGGCATGCACAGGTTTTAATTTAATCCTCAGTCCTGAAAGAAACAGAGGGGGAAGAGGGAGAAGGACAGAGAGAGCAAGAGAGTGAGAGAGTGAGAGAGAGCAAGAGAACAGAGAGAGAAAGAGAAGAGAGAGAGAGAGGTGAGGGAGGGAGGAAGAGGGAGAGAGTCTTTGAGGCCATAAAAATCTTTAGGATTTTTTTCCTAAAAATCTTAATTTTCCTAGAGGTCAAATTTTACTCTGTGTATAACTAAGTATTCACCATCACATGCCAAAGAGCCCACCTTTCTCATTGCGTTGCAGGCTACCAACAGATGATCATGTTTTCAGATGTGTGAAAGTTGGCCTTTTATAGGTCCATGTTTATTTTTTATAATCAGATTTTTAAAAAATATTTATCTTGACTATGTATGCATGTTGATTTTAAAAATAAATGTTAGTAAAATTGGGACCCTGAAATTTTTTTTGCTCTGTAGGCTGAGAGGTTTTTAATTTTCTGTGGTGCTGACTCCCTTAGGTTCTCTCAGCAAAGCCATGGCTGCCTCCACCAAAGCAGCAAGCTGAGTAACTTACAGTAAAGCAGTCATGGGGCTGTTGAATGCCAAGGCCACAAACAATATATTTTATTTAAAACACTGAGGAAATTACTCAGCAGTATAATCTCCCTTGTAGAAAATAAAGTTCACATAGGAGTGGTGCTCAGGTTCTATTCTTGGAGAGGAGTTAAGAACGGCTGTAATGCATCTTCTGGAGCCATTGGGCCTTGCCAGGTAAATAATGTGCATTTTAAACACTCCTGAATCTATATTTACAGTCATATGATAAATGATAATGGCTCCAAAGAGAAATATTAAGATCTAATGGACATTTAAAACAGCCCCTCAATATGTATTTATGTATGGGATCCAAAGAGACTCAAAGGCAGTTTAGTTCTGTTTGATCAATGACAATCAATGTTTTTGAAAGATGTAGAATATTTAGGGTCCATAGTTAAAACTCCTATAACAAGCAGTCCTACATGCCACGATTCTAAATGTTTCTTGGTAGCTTGGGACAGACGTGGAATTCTGAGATCCTTCCATCAGAATCACACCAAAGAAAGGCCAAGAAAATCTAGCACAGGAAAAACAGAGAAATCCTCAGAGCAGTGAAGTCATGGTTCAAACAGGGAAATCTGGTATGTCCCTTTTATAGCTTCAAATGGGCTCTCATTTTATGTTACTCAGTAGGAATCATTTTGAAGACAATTTCTCCTGAAAATGAGCCTTGCAGCATCACTGTTTTTAAAAGTCCCATTTGATATAGATTGCAAGGCTCTGCTTTCCATCCCCGATCTGTCTCTGTAGGTCACTCACATTCCCTTGGCATTGTTTGAATGGAAGGATCTGCCACCCATCCTGAGGCCTTGCACTACTCTCTGCACATGCAAGGAAGCAGCCATGGATCCAAATTTTGCATCAGATTCTTGGAAAACCTTCACTGGTTAGAGTGCCAGGAACCTGGGTGAGCTTCCTGGAAGCCATCCAATATTCACCCATCAATATGGAATGGAGTCACCTTGATTGATTTCAGTCATATGCCAACTTCTTACTCTAAAAAAATTAGAGTAAGTAATTATGCCAACTTCTTACTCTAAAAAAATTAGAGTAATGGCTTTTCGATACTCTCAAAAGTCTGAAAAGACAACCCTGATGACTGGTTCATTGTCTTGCTGTTTGGAAGTACAACGTGACCTTCAATTCAGAGACTGAAAATAGAGGTGTATGGTTTTGTTCCAGATGAGCCTTGTATCTCATGGAGTTTACTGAATGGAATTACAGTGTAGGAGTTCACCATCATGACGAACTCAATACCTCAAAACCATCGAGTGACCTCAAAGACAGTTGCTGCTTCTTTTACCCACACATTCTGAATCCTCAGAAGATATTTACACACACACACACACACACACAGAGAGAGAGAGAGAGAGAGAGAGAGAGAGAGAGAGAGAGAGAGAGAGAGGTACACACAGGCACACAGACACACAACCATCTATTGAAACACAGGAAAGTTGATTCCATGCCTCTTACATCAGTGTTCATTCCTTAAATCTCTGTATAATTCTCTCTGCCATCTACCTCAGTTGTGTTCAACCACTTCCCACAAATGTAGGCAATACTATGTAATCTGCCATCTCTTGGCTACAAAGTAAAGTGAGGGGCAAATTGGCTCATGTAATGGATAAGAAATGGAATGAGACTAGTTGGTTATATTACATCTATATAAATACACTATACTAGAGTCAGCTATCTGTATCACAGAAACTGGAACCTTACACAATTTATGTATCCAATAGTTATAAACTTTACCTCACAGATAGAATAGGAACTAATACACTCAATCTGCTGTAATGATCACATTGTCATTCTTTACATAGAACATATCAGAGATGAATAAAAAAGAGGAGGTTGATCACAATATAGATTATAAGATCACAACATGGGACCATAAAGATGGAGTCATAAAGAAGACGCCACAGAGAGATTATGACACCAAATATACTGGGAACATGTAAAGTCTGGAATGAGACATAAGGACATAAATAGGAGATATGTGGGCAGGCAGCCCCTGAAAAAGTTCTGTGCATGTGCAGGTGCTTAATTGATAATTTGCATGTTGGCTTAATAAGGAGACATCCTCAGAAGTGAGGAGAAAAAATATGTATGCATCCACCGTAGAAACCAAGTTCACAGCAGGACACGAGGAAAACCAGCCAAGAGGAATGAAGACCATCTTGTGAAAACTGCTCAAACTCTGCTTTCAGAGAGAATTACCTAATACATTTCTGTGCTTTCCACACCAAATGACTCATGTAGATGTTCAAATGTTAATTCTTCTTGTTATTTTATTACCACATTGCTAAATTATTTGCATATGTAGGGAATAAGGAATTATGCATTATTCCAGTGCTTGGATATTTTACTTTTTACTATATAAGTATTTGACTTCCAGGTGCTATGGTGGTCCAGGCTCTTGCAAATCCCGAGCTGTGTGAGTTAGAGGTCACAGGTAGAGGGATGGTCAGCTAGAGAGTAGACCTAGCTTTCCAGCTGAGGTGATTGCCCAGTACAGCTAAAGAGCTAATTTGATATGGCATTGAACAAGGAGAGAACATTCCCACCTCATTTTTGATCAGGCAGTTGGTTATATATAAGGCAGGTCCAGAAATAAAATAGACTTGGGATCAATCAAGTCATGGAAGGAATGGTAAATATCAGAGAAATGTACTGTTCCATGAACATCATGAAGATTCAGTCCAACTAGCTAAGTTCTGTTTCTTCTTCTTCGAAAGGGAGCAGTTAACTTAGAAATAATTTTATGGGGAGGAGGAGGTGAACCCCCAATCCAGAAATTTTTATGAAACTCAAACTACTCTATCCATTAACTATACATTAACTTCCTAGACATTAAAACATAACCATAATCAGCTTCTCCTGGAGTCTCTCGATTAGCTTGAATTTGTGGGAAATTATTCTTTGCAATCTGCTATCAACCTGCTTCTCTTTGTGATATGAATGCCTGGTAAGGAACGTGCCTGGTACGTAGTCGCAAAGCTGTAACATCTGCTGAATATTGGACACAGTGTTATCTGCCCTGTCTCTCCACTGTTGTCCAAGTTCACTCAGGACAAGCCAAGGCCTCTGTATTAGTTACTTTACATGTTGCACGAACTAAGTTTGAGATGACAGTAAGTTGAGAAGGGGAGAATCTGGCTCAATTTACAGCTCAGGGGAAGTCCAACATAGAGGGAAAGCATTTCAATGTGAGCGTGAGAAAAGAGGTTATCTTACTTTCAGGAAGCAGAGGGTGATGGCTGTTCACGTTCAACTAGCTTTATGCTTTTGAGGTCCATGACTAAAGCCCATGGAAGGTGTCACACATATTCAAGGGGGGCTTCCCAAGTCAAGTAACCTAATCTAGATTACCTCTCAGACAGGGTAAAAGGTTGATCTAAATATCCTCAGGGACTTGCCCAGAGTCTTCTCCTAAGGTGATTTGAGATCCTTCAGGTTGATCTAAATAATCTCAGGGACTTGCCCAGGCTTCTCCTAAGGTGATTCTAGATCCTTCAGGTTGACAGTGTCAACCATCACAGACATAATTGTCCAAACCTGAAAATACCTTCAGAGGAGGTGAAGCAGCTACTTTATAATGTTACCTCTACCCTTCTTCTTCCCCAGTGGGGTTGTCATTCTGTATCATCCACAGCCCCCTGCTAGAGAATATTTCTACCAGTGAGTGAAAAATAAGAATCACATTTCCTGTAGCTTGACTGTTGTCCAGTGGTTAGGTTTAGTTACACATCTATCAGGTAGTCTTCCAAGGTGGACCCACCTTTATTTCTGATGAATCAGTCGCCGGGATATTCAAGAAAGCTGTAAAAAAAACCTGGCCTACAGGTACAGAGATGAAAGACTTCCTCTGGGAGGGAGAGACAAAAGAGAGCAGGCTGGTGATTTGAAAATAAGTAAAGGATGTGTAAAGCAAATTGAATATTATTGATTTCCTGCGTCGATATTTTTCTGACCTTCATCTTTGAGACGATTGGTCTGAAGAGACAGGACAGAGGCTGAGGCATTCTTGGCGCATGCATGATTTTGAGAGTCTGATTATTAACATCAAAAGTTTCATGTTATGTGTTATCCCCCCCCAAAAAAAAATGGGCAAAATTTTCATATGGCCTCACATTTTACAGAAAAACAAATCTGAAGTCATTAGCTGTGTTCAGCTAATTATGGCGAGAAGGAAGAAAAGGAGTCTCTGAGTGTAGTGTTTATTTCCCAGAAACACGATACGCAGTGCGGGCGTATAAACAGGAGTCTTGGGATGGTTTCTACCCAATGTTTTCTTGAACTTCTGACACCAACACTTTAGTGCTTTTCTGCAGAATGGCTGAAAGGTTCACAAATCCAATATCCCCAGGAGTTATTTCATTAGATCTCCTAACTTTGCAGCCTGTGTGGAACGCCCTGGTTCCTCTCTGCCTCTTATTGACTGATGCTGATTATGCCTTCAGTAACCCTCACCAACTCCAGTTCTTCATTTAGATTATTAGTGGTCGATAGAGGGCTTGGGATGGTTTACTATTAACTGTTCATTCGGAGGACTGACATTGAATCCTTCTCCTCTTCACTGTGCTGTGCTTAACCTGGCTTTCAATGAGCACAGGAAGGGGAGAGAGAAACACGCGAACCTTGGGTTTCTCCTCCACTCTTGCTGCAGGTACAGAAGCCAGAGTATCATTTCATCAGTTGAGCTGAGCCTACAGACAGTGCTAAGGGGAAAATGTGCAGCATACACTGTTTCCGGCTCTGTGCCACTTTGCTGTGTGTTCTTGTTCTCAGCTCTGGTTGGAAGTGTCACAATGTCAAGGGAAAGCTTGAACATGTGAGTCCAGATGGTGCTGTGTTCAAGCTTGAACACTGGATATATGTGTTTCACCTCCAGAGAGATGGATACAGCAGGTCTGGAGTAAAGGATCTCCCATTCTCCTCTAATGTTTAAAAGTTATTCCAGTTATTATCATGTAAAGGTGAGATGGACTTGAATCTTAACTGTTTGAAGATCCTTGAAAATAGTTCAAGTTCAAGGTCAAGCTGGCCTACAGTGTGAGTTTAAGGTCTGCCAGGCAACTAAATGAGATGACAAGACTATATTTCAAATTTAATGGGGGGGAAATAAATGTGTTGGGGATACAGCTCGGTGGTACCGATAGGAGAGAAGCAAGGAGAGAGAAAAGAGAGAAATCAGAAAAATCTTGAATCTAATTTCTTGGTTTTTGTTTCCTGTTTTTCACTATAGTTACTAACAAATCATAACCAATCTCCCTAAATGACCAATAGCTGTCACCTTACCTCTCAGGGTCCTCACACTTATGTACCCTCTGAAAAGTTCCCAGAATTCCAGACATTACACAGTTGTAGACATTATCTGCAGGGGAAACCCACGCTTCTGCTAGAGCACAGAACAAGTCATGGCCAGCTGCTATGGACAGCATGAAGCAGCCCCACACCCTACACCTGGGATTAAAATGAAAGCATGTTCTTATAATAGTTCTAGGTTTTTGTTTTTGTTTTTTTAAAGAATGAAAATTCCAGAATTGTCACCTCACAGGGGATGTCAGAGAATCACGGGCATTGGGAGTGGTGACCAGTTCTGTCTTCCTTGTCCTGGAAAACTAGTGGTGTTTCTACTCTTTGGAAGTTTTTCAGCAGAGCAGAAGCTCAATGGATCTTCTATGCTGAGAAGAGGGACATAGGACTGCCCCACTGTCAAACGGTGGGAGCACCGGAGTCACCTCCAACAGCATATCCTTCTTGTGCTGCACACTGTGTGCTGGTAAGCACACAGGTGTCTTTCCTTCCTGTTAAAATTCCAGTGATATTTTAGCTTCCACCAATATTTTTTTTCTTTTAAGGAGGCTGGAGACCTAGGCTATTAATACCTTTGCCTGCTTATCAGCCTACACAGAACCTTAAATCTTGTGTACAGGAACTAGCTCATCATTTTCTAGGATTTGATTTGACATGCTCAAAAGAAACATGATCATTTCCTTATGGTTTTATATTTTACACAAGTTGAAAAAAAACTATTTGAGATTGTATGCATGTTTATTGAGGACAGGTTACCGATGGGGTATTTTCCTAAGAAACTTCTGACAGACAGGAATGAGACCAACAGACACTGGCAATAAAGTATATTACAACATCTAGGAATAAATCAGTGAGAATTATTTGTTCCTGTCCTGATTGCCTCCCCAGAAGTTTAGTGATGGATCCTATGGATGGCTGATGAGACCAGACTCTCCTGTGCAGGTGTGGAGATGGTGGCAGTTACAGATGGACCATGGGGAGGTCGGTGGAGCCTGTGCACGTTGAAGGTGAACGACTTCTCTGATTTGAAGGAATTGATTGAACAGGGACAGTCTTGCCTGTCTGCTGGAAAGGGCTTCCTTTAGAAACGAATGTGTATGGCAGCCTCTTAACATATAGATCATGTAAAGCACAGTCAGGCTTTTACCCAAGCTACTCACCTTCAACTTTTGCATATAGACTTACTGAAATCCCATTAACACCTGGTGCATGGAAGGAACAGAAGCAATGAGCTACTGAGATGGCCCAGGATTTCCCACTGTACTTTTGAACTATTCATCTATACCTGAGGAATTACAAGAGACTCAGTATGAAAAACAGAAAAAAAGGCTGAGGGCAATCTTCTATGAATGGCATCTTCAAGGATCTGGCTCACAATCAATCATACTGACTAAATGACCAACTTGGTTCATATCAATTTACACTTCTTTTTTGTTTGTTTGTTTTAATTTTTAAAATTTTTATTGAATATTTTATTTACATTTCGGGTGTAATCCCCTTTCCCCATTTCCTGCCACCCAGGAACCCCCTATTCCATCCCTCTCCTCCTGCTTCTATGAGGATATGCCCCTACCAACCCTCCCACTCCCATCTCCCTACCCACAATTTCCCCCACACTGGGGCATCCAGCCTTCACTGGACCAAGGACTTCCTCACCCACCTATGCCTGACAATGTCATCCTCCCCTATGTATACAGCTGAGGCCATGGGTCCCTCCCTTTGTGCTCCCAGGAGGTGGGTTAGACCCTGGGAGCTCTGGTTGGTTGGTATTGTTGCTCTCCCCATGGGTCCTCAAACCTTTTCAGTTCCTTCAGTCTCCTCTCTAACTCCTCCATTGGGTACCCCTTGATCAGTTCAATGGTTAGCTGTGAGTATCCACCTCTGAATATGTCAGACTCTGGCAGACCTCTAAGGAGACAGCTATATCAGGCTCCTGTTAGCATGCACTTCCTGACATCCACATCAGCATCTACCTTTGGTGACTGCACAAGGGATGGGTACTCAGGTGGAGCAGTCTCTGGATGGTCCCTCTTTCAGTTTCTGTCCCATGCTTTGTCTCCATATTTGCTACCATGAATATTTTGTTACCTCTTCTAAGAAGGGTCAAAGCACCCACACTTTGGTTTTCCTTCTTCATGAGCTTCATGTGGTCTGTGAGTTGTATCTTGGGTATTGCGAGCTTTTGGGCTAATATCCACTTATCAGTGAGTGCACGCCATGTGTGTTCTTTTGTGATTGGGTTACCTCACTCAGGATGATATTTTCTATTTCCATCCATTTACCTAAGAATTTCTTGAATTCATTGTTTTTAATAGCTGAGTAATATTCCATTGTGTAAATGTACTATCTTTTCTGTGTCCAGTCCTCTGTTGAAGAACATCTGGGTTCTTTCCAGGTTCTGGCTATTATAAATAAGGCTGCTTTTGCAAATTCATTTGGAATAACAAAAAACCCAGGATAGCTAGAACTATTCTCAACAATAAAAGAATTTCTGGGGGAATCACCATCCCTGGCCTCAAGCTGTACTACAGAGCAATAGTGATAAAAAAAAAAAAAAACAAAAAAAAACTGCATGGTATTGGTACAGAGACAGGCAGGAAGATCAATGGAATGGAATTGAAGATCCAGAAATGAACCCACACACCTATGCTTACTTGCTCTTTGACAAAGGAGCTAAAACTGACCAGTGGAAAAAAGACAGCATTTTCAACAAATGGTGCTTGTTCAACTAGAGGTCAGCATATAGAAGAATGCAAATTGATCCATTTTTATCTCCTTGTACAAAGCTCAACTCCAAGTGGATAAAGGACCCTCACATAAAGCCAGATACACAGAAACTAATAGAAGAGAAGGTGGAGAAGACCTCGAATACCTAGGCACAGGGAAAAGTTCCTGAACAGAACACCAATGGCTTATGTTCTAAGATCAAGAATTGACAAATGGGACCTCATAAAATTGCAAAGCTTCTGTAAGGCAAAGGACATTGTCAATAGGACAAAATGGCAACCAACAGATTGGGAAAAGATCTTTACCAATCCTACATCCAATAGAGGGCTAATATCCAATATATACAAAGAATTCAAGAAATTGGACTCCAGACAACCAAATAACCCTATTAAAAATGAGGTACAGAGCTAAACAAAGAATTCTCAACTGAGGAAACTCAAATGACCGAGAAGCACCTTAAGAAATGATCAACATCCTTAGTCATCAGGGAAATGCAAATCAAAACAATCCTGAGATTCCACCTCACACCAGTCAGAATGGCTAAGATCAAAACTCAGATGATAGTAGATGCTGGCGAGGATGTGGAGAAAGAGGAACACTTCTCCATTGTTGGTGGGATTGCAAGCTGGTACAACCACTCTGGAAATCAGTCTGGCGGTTCCTCAGAAATTACGTGAGGACCCAGTTATACCACTCCTGGGCATATACCCAGAAGATGCTCTAATATATAACAATTCACACTTCTAAAAGTTACTTCTAGTTGTGTTCCCATGCAACTTAGACTCCCAAGAGATCAAAGAGGAGAGAGGGTTGATGACTAAGCAGGATAAAAGAAATGATTGAAGCAGTGAAATCATTCAGTGAGCCAGTGCAATGGGTGAGAATGTGTCTTGCTACATTTCTACATCAAATATGTCACATCCAGAGGATGGCATGATTTCAGTTGTGGACCTTGGGTGCTGATGGCATTGCAACACAGATTCATCAGCTGAAGCAAAGATGCTACTCTGATGTGGGGTGCCAATGATGAGAGACTGTGAGCATGTGAGAACAGACAACATACATGCTAGCAATGCACTTAAGACTACAACAGAAATAAAGTTAATTTCTTAGTGCCCGAGAGCTTCTTAATGAAATGATTGTGCTTAAATGGTTTCTTAAAGGAAACCAGTTGATACTCTGGGAAAATTCCAGCAACTTGAACTTTTCACAGCTTCATTTCTGTCCCCAATGGAGACATCAAGCTCAGCATAAAACCCAGCTGGATGTTCATTTAGGAAGTGGGATGGCTTCACCCTCCTCCCATCCTCTGACTCAGTCTCCCCGGGGCTCAATGTTCCAGTTTCCACAGGTTTTGTCTTGCTCTCTGATTTCTGGCTTCTTGTGTGCTAAACTCATTGGAATCAACTTTTACATATGCTAGACCTGGTCCCTTGTTCAGGAGTTCTCCATCTCAATTCTCAGAGTCCTCAACTCAAGAGCAGTGTGTCAGATCCAGTATGGACTCATGGTCAGACTCAGCGTTGGCTCAACCATCATAGCGTTTGACTCTGCTCCTCGCCAGGTTACAGTGGATTAACCTGGAATTACGATATCACAGCACATCAGTCTTCTTACCTTGCTGCTGATATTTGCATTTGGCAGGAGATTTGGAGCTGGGTAACTTGAGAAAGAATCTTTTGTTAACCAGATTGGATGCAGATGTGCATGGAGAAATGCTGACTTCCATGTTAGGACTTATTCTGGAACAGGGGATGATCACTCTACATGTGCCAAACATAGAATGCCATATATATCATAATGTTAACCTCTGGTTACATCATAATGTTAATCTCTTGTTAATGTTAACTAGAGATGTGGAGAGTGTCAACAGATATGATACATTGTAATTTTTCTGCTTTGGACAGGGTATAGAATACAGAACTACCTAAGATGTTTAGGGTTACTTAGAAAATGCTTCTTTTGAACCATTTTGTGGAGAGGACTGGTGTCAACATTCTGAAGCTACACTCTTTTTAAACAGAAGATACCCACTCAATAAGTAATTCCAGCACAAGGAACATGATGGAGCATTTTCCAGTTGAGATAGGGTAAGGCTGAAGTCTGGGAATTCACTGGATTTTCTTTCGTGATCCCCACTTTAGACATATAAAAACATTTGTGAGCATTTTATGCTGAGCAGAGAGCAAGTGCTCAGTCAGGCTAAGTGTGTGCACATTGCACACACACTCATTTCCATTCTTCACTTTTCATTAGCACGCACTGGAAAATTACAAGTTGGTTCCTCGTCTCACAACCTCAGTGAACACAGATGAGAAGAACCGTGTCTGGGGTTAACACTCTAACACTCACAGTTTCCCATGCCATGGGTTAAATACAGCTCGTAGGCAGCCAAGCAACAGCATCAATGGAAGGCACCGCCAGTGTCGATAGAACAGTAACAAGGCCCATCCTTACTGAAAGTTATTCCAAAGATATACTCAGTTTTCAGTTTGGAAGAGAACACTTTTCTTGGTACCAGAGCTGAGCATTAGAATTTGATCTTAAAGTTAATAGATACAAATCAGGGAACAACTGAGACCAACGGTATACATACGTTAGTCTGGGACGGTATTGGATATTGAAGATCTTGGAGTTCCATCATTTCATAAAACAAGGAAAAAAGCCACAGAGCCACTGAATAGGAAGAAAGTAACAATAGTAACATCTTATACATTATTAACTTTTATAGCTTAAAACCACATTCATGTATATCATTGCTGCTGTACAACTCGAGTCTCCTAGAATTTAATTGAATTGCCCAGGTCTCCTACCCCGTTCATCTTTCATCTCCTTTTCCTCGTGTCCAAATAACATGCCTTGAGATTGGGTACTCATGGTATTTTATGTGTAACATTTAAAAGCCCCTTAAAGAGATTTAAATCAAACGATCTTAGTTTTATTTCTCCTGCCTCCTCTCTAAAACTAAAACATTATAACCTCTTTGCTGGAATTCTAGCTTAGTCACTAAGGGGTTTGCCTCACAACCCAAAGGACCTGTGTTTGATGTCCGGCTACCAGGACCTATGTAGAAGAGCAGACCGGTCACACATGCATACAATTCCAACACTGGGAAAGTGGAGAGAGATGTTTGGCTGAGGTTCATTGTCCAGTCAGCCTACCTGATTTAGCAAGCTCCAGACCAGCGAGAAATTCTGCCTCAAGATAAAAGCAGACATTGTTCCTAATGAAGTGTCTGAGATTGTCCTCTGGTTCCACATGCACTTGAGTATAGATGTGTACCTGTATTCATACAAACATGAACACACATGTACACATGTGTACACACACACACACAGGTAACCTCTGCCTTTCCTTTTCTCTATATTCCCAAATGACTGATAGATTTATAGTAGAGAAACGGACTGTGCAATTCACTCTGTTGTGTTGATGCCTAAGGTGATTGGCTTAGTTAGGGTTTTACTACTGTGAACAGACACCATGACCGAGGCAAGTCTTATAAAGGAAAACATTTAATTGGGGCTGGCTTACAGGTTCAGAGGTTCAGTCCATTATCATCAAGATGGGAGAATCCAGGTAGACACGGGGCTGGAGGAGCTGAGAGTCCCACCTCTAGTATGGAAGGCAGCCAGGAGACTGGCTTCCAGGCAGCTAGGACAAGGGCATTAAAGCCCACACCCACAGTGACACACCTATTCCAACAAGGCCACACCTCCTAATAGTGATTCTCTGGACCAAGAATATACAAACCATCACAGTGGTATCTGCCAGAAGGAGCAGGTAACCCTCCCAGCACACTGAGAGGTTCAACACTGGGCTTTAAAACCAATGGAGGAACACGTGATGTTGGCTAACATTCTTCCTTTAGCTTATTTGCATACTGTGGGCAATGTTTCTTTTACAATGTGTGAACATGGGATTGTTGAACCTAAAGTTCCACACAGGATACACAACCACCATAGTGGTCTCATGGGCTAGGGAAGAAGGCAGAGGAAGTAGGCTGGGTCTTTTTAGCAACCTTCCCTGTCTTCTTCTTTCACTCAGAACTCAAATGGGGTTGTGTGCTAATGCTGCTTCTAACTGGCTTCAGCTGGATTTTTAGTTCCATAGATACTGAGTGTCTCATCTCAGTATCTTCCTCTTCACTACTTCAGTTCATCTGCTTGTAGACTCCAATGACCTATTCACTTACCTTCTATTGTTTATCGCACTGTATGCTGTTTTCTCCAACTTCTTTTCAAGTGTGCGTTTGTGTGTTTGTGTGTGTGTGTGAATGTGTGTATGTGAATGTGTGTGTGTGTGAGTGTATATGTGTGTATGTGTGTGTGAATGAGTATGTGTGTGTAAATGTATGTGACTGTATGAGAGTAAGTGTGTATGTGTGTGTAAATGTGTGTGAATGTATGTATGTGAGTGCATGAATGTGTGTGTGTTTGTGTGTGTGAGTTGGTGTGAATGTGCATGTGTGTATGTATGAGTCTGTATGTGTATGTGTGTGTAAATGTGTGTGTGAATGTGCATGTGTATGTATGAGTGTGTGTGTGTATATATATGTGTGTGAATGTATGTGTGATTGTGTGTGTTTGTGCATGTGAGTTAGTGTGTAAGTGAATGTGTAAATGTGCACATGTGTGAGTGTATGTGAGTGTGTGTGTATGAGTATGTATGTATATGTAAATGTGTGTGAATATGTGTGAGTTAATGTGTGTGAATGTGCATGTGTGTGTATGAGTGTTTGTGAGTGTGTGTGTGTATTTGTGTGTGAATGAGTGTGGATATGTGTGGATGTGGGTGAGTATGTGAGAATGTATATGTGTATAAATGTGTGTGAATGTGTGTGAGTATGAGTGTGTTTGTGTGTGAGTGTATATGTGTGTGCTGCAAGATTGTACACGTGTGTATGCACAGAGATCAAGGATGACCTCAGCTTTTCACTATTGCTTCTCTCTTTTATCTTGAGGCAGTGTTTCTCACTGGTCCAGGGGCTTGCTGCTTGGGTGAACTGATTGGCCAGGAGAGCCAAAGATCTTCCGGTCTCCGCAATGTCTCCCCACTCCTACCCCAAATACTAGTGCTGCATCAAGCTTGCTTGCACAACAGGCACCACACTGACAGAGTCATCTCAGCCCAGCATTCTTTTGCAATGCTTATTTCCTGGATTCCTGTTAACTACTTGATAAGTTATAAGCAATTTGGCCACTGGGGACTCCTTTTAAATCTGCAAAGTATGTACTATATAATGGAGCACTCTGAATATTAAGTTTTGACTAACTTTCCTTCCCATATTTGTGGGCTCAATAATTATAAATTTTATTTTTGTTCTCAGGGGGGAGAAAACCACTAAGACAAGTTAAACTGTATATTTAACCACTTTCAGTAGTTATTTAAAATCTAGCCCCTTCTATTTTTATCCTTAAATACCATAATTAGGATGTGTCTATACATTCTGTAGAATCTCAATGAGTTACCACATTATTCTATTAGTCATTCTCTACATCGTCAGGCCAGTAATTAACATTTCACCTGTCTTAAATTGTGCACAGTGTCTTCAAGGAGAGGCAAACAAAGTGAAAAGCTGGTTTTAATAGCATACCAAGCCAGCTGTCAGAGAGAAGTGTTGTGACTTCGGTAAGTATAGTTCTTCCTTTGTTAAATGGTAATTTTGATTGATAGCTCAACCCAACTATTTTAAATAGCTGATTATTATCCAACACATTTCTTTTCAGGAAATCAGCTAAAAATTATTCTGCTAATTATCTGTTCAAAACTGTTTTGTGAGTAAAGCATGTATACTTAATTGTGACCACATTATTCTATGAGGCAAGACTATCTCCTAGAGCAGAAGTGGTGTTTCTTCCTTTGAGCCCATGTGACTCAGAGTCCTGATGCCCTTGTCCTGTGTGAGAAAAGAGTTTTCACTCATTAAGTCATTATTCTGCCTACGAATTAAATTCAACTAAACAGGAGTGAATCACTAGGTCCAGGAGAAGGGTAACATCTATTTTTAAGCCAGAAGGAAACAGTTTTGTAAATGACTTTTTCCAGTGTGAGAAACAGTCCCTTTGGAACCAAGGGGAAATTAAGGCCTTATTCTCTTCAAGCATGATTTATCACTGATTAAGAACTTTATTACAATGGACATACACACACACACACACACACAGATGCATACACAGATACACACAGAGAGACCTATAGACACACAAAGACACAAAGACACAAAGACACAGATACACACACAGATACATATGCAGAGACACATACACATATACACACAAGCACACAGAGGTACACAGATACACAGACACACATACACACACACTGTCAAACACTCTGTCAAAAAATAGCTGTGAATTTAAATTATCTGTCTGGAACTTGTTAGTACTTTCTGGTCATGAAATCTCACAGTGGTATGCCCAGCTGTGGGTATTTTCTTATTTTATTCAAGACTAAGTAGGAATTTTCAGTTAAGAAAATCTTGTATGTTTTGCCTCTAAAAAACTTTATTTATAATTGTCTGTTTTCTAGTTTGTTTATTTTTCCTCTATACTTTCATTTCTTTTTAAATGAAAATTTAAATCATGATATGTTTGAGTATATGTATTGATTATAATGTATTATTTTAACTCATTTCTTAACTATTTACTATTTGGGGATATGTTTTCTTCTGTTTTTTTTAAACTTTGCAAATTCAAAAGTTTCAAACTAGAACATATTAGCTAAATGTATATTTGCATACACAAATGGTTTATTATTTTTTAATTGTACACATAAAATTCCCCATAGTCCTCCTCCCATTCTGCACTGTATCGTGTTCTTATTTTATTAATGTGTTATCTTTTGAAATCTTTGGAGTTTAATAGCAGAATTATTGCAAGTGGTTTTCTGTTCCTTGAATTCTCTGGGATTTTTTTTTTTTTTTTTTTTGAGGCAGTTTTTCTAGTTTCTTTAAAAAAAAAAATAAAAATGTCTTTTTCAAATATCTGGAAGGTCTGTCTTTACAGTTCAATTTAAGAGGAAATGCAAGGTCACCTGGGAATGTCTGCAGGTGTGATACCATGTCTGAGAGTGTTTGCATGTGTGAGCACACACATGGGAGTGTTTGCATGTGAAAGCACACACATGGGAGTGTGTGCATGTGTGAGCACACACATGGGAGTGTCTTCAGGTGTGAACACAGGGATGGGAGTGTCTGCATATGTAAGCAGATGCCTGGGAGTATCTGTGTGTGTGAGTACACACCTGGGACTGTCTACATGTGTGAGCACAGACATGGGAGTGTCTGCATATGTGAGCACATGCCCGGGAGTGACTGTGTGTATGAACACATGCCTGGGAGTGTGTGCAGGTGTGAGCACATACCTGGGAGTATCTGCATTTGTGAGCACAGGCCTGGCAGTATCAGCATGTGTAAGCCCACACATGGGAGTGCATGCATGTGTGAACACATACCTGGGAGTATCTGCATGTGTGAGCACATACCTGGGAGTATCTGCATGTGTGAGCACACACTTGGGAGTATCTGCATGTGTGAGGACAGGCCTGGCAGTGTCTGCATGTGTGAGTACACACCTGGAAGTGTCTGCATGTGTAAGCACACACATGGGAGTATCTGCATGTGTGAGCACACACATGGGAGTATCTGCATGTGTGAGCACACACATGGGAGTATCTGCATGTGTGAGGACAGGCCTGGCAGTGTCTGCATGTGTGAGCACACACATGGGAGTATCTGAATTTGTGAGCACACACATGGGAGTATCTGCATTTGTGAGCACACACATGTGAGTGTATGCATGTGTGAGCTGTACTCCGTATGCTTTGGCTTAGCGAGAACAGAACTTGAGCTTCCTGTCAGGCTGCAGCCTTGTTCTAAAGGCTAAATGAGGCAGTGGGGTGCTCAGACAGGCTTCACTCCCATCTGTCAGTGCCCAGATCAGTTGTCCCAATTCTACCCAGATTTGAGGTCTGCTTCCTTACAGAAAAACATTTTCATGCTTTTGCTCATTATATGCTGGTTTGCAAGCACACAGCAAGGAGGACATGAGGACATCTGCAAACACACTTCCTGTCTTTCTTTCACTTTTGTCTGGAAACTGTCCCTGGGCTTCTGTCAGGCTGGCCAGTGGCCTCCCTTGCTGTCACATAAGCAATTTATCATATATACTCACATTTCACTTGGGCATGTGTAACGGCCCACTCTGTTCCGCAGGTCAGGGTCTAGCAAGAGAGAGAGTGGGGGGAAGAAGGGGAAGAGACACGAAGAATAGAGACAAACCAGAGTGTGTAGTCAAGTCTCCGTTACTGTCTCCCATTCACTATATCCACACCTCCGACTATTCACCTCCTAGTGACTCTCATATAGACCTCTCTTTGACTTCTCCTATTGACCTCCTACTATTGACACTATTACAAGGAAATCCTGGGTATTTATAAGCACAAGCAGGAGAACACAGGTGAAGACATTTTACCACGTGCACCATGCAGCTGGTGTCACTAAACAGTAAAACAAGCTATGTGGGATAAACAAGATGTTTGTCAGAGTGTGCTCAGCTGTTGTAGGCTGTTGAAAAACAAGTCTCTATCAGGGTATATGGCTCCAGATGACTGCAAAGATGATCTAGACACTTTCTACTAAAGTCGGCTCCCAACAGGCATGTTCTTCTGCCCGTTTCTGCTCTTCAGTGGGATAGCTATATATGCCAAGTTGGCTATGTTATGGTTTGGTTCACATTTATTCAGCCACACCAATATAGTAGTTTTTCTGCAGGTGCTTTATTGATGAGGTTCAAGGTCCTAATTCAGAGTTTAGTATGAGTGGCCATTCTTGACCCTCTGAAACCGGCTTGACTCATCTGAAAGGCTTCAGGGACAACTGAGATTTTCTGAGGAAGACTATCTCGACATGCAGTCTTCAGCCTCTATGTTAAGAGCACCTACCCACCCCTCCTGGTAGCCTCACCTATGGATTATAAACATTTTGCACCAACCTCACACTCCTGCAAACAATTCCTTAAAATTAACCGCTCAGTATATATCTTCTACAATTTGTCTGCATGCGAGTGAACATGACAAATATTGAAACGTCTCATGCGCTGAGAGATTCTCCCCAACTATTACAATGTCTCCATGGCTGTGAATTTTGTATTAATAAATTTTGATAAAATGGGACATGAATGTGGTTGTAGCATATCACTTTCAGAGGCTATGGTTAGTTATTATTAGCTATTGCTTTCAGATAATCATTTTTCTATTAACTTTTATCATTACTATTATGGATGTTGTATTAATATTACATGAGCCTTCTATGTCCAAAAAATTTTATGTATATATGCATTATACATATATAATTTTGCAAAATTTTTCTTCCAGGAATTTTATGCTTATTTTTTCATTGTTCAATAGTAAACATTTTAAGGGACAATGACAACTGGAACACTGTCAAGGAGCCCTGTCCATCACAAAGAACAGAGTCAGAAAGTGCCTGAGTTCAAAATAACTATGGGTATCTTATCTAGCGAAGACTCAGTTGACATGAGAAAGTAGTTTTGGTGTTTCCTTATTTTTCTTGTTAACATAAATATAAACATAAAACACTAAATTAATAACAGTAAAAAGCATAACAGATACGGGGGTGCACGTCTATGATCTCAGCAAATAGAGACAGGACCTGTCTTACAAGTTCCATGGGAGCCTACCTCAGAGTGAATTCCCACTGTGTCAGAGGTACACAACAGAATGCCATCTGAAAAGATTTTAACTTGACAGACTTATCCTGAGATGAAATGGTCTAAATGTTCTTATCACCAGACACATTGGACTGCTTGGCTCTCAGGCACATAACATCAGGAACACAAACATCTGAAACACTGTCCCAAGTATATTCCCAATATTTCAGCTTGTCACTATGGTGTTTCTGTTAAAATCAAACTGTGTGTTTGTGCCTCCCCCAACAAACATTTTCCATATATCAAGTTTATGGAGTTTTCCCGCATTAAATGCAAAACAATAGACGATGCATAATAGATATGTTAGTCTGTAAACAGGAGAAGGCTCTGACCACTATAAGTTCAGATGCTTTTAGAATTTTGGTTCATAAGTGATAAATGGTTGCTGAGAACAGAAATGTATGTGCATCTGGAGTGAAATTGGAAACCATGTGATGTCAGTTACAAAACAACTCTGGACATGGGGCTGGGAATTGGGAAAGGCAGTGAGAAAGCACCAGCATGGCTTAGACTTGGTGAGGGGGTTCGAACACCTGTCTGCCCAACTATCGCTAGGTTTTGCCTATGGCTGGCCAGTCATTCTTTTGCCACCAGAATGAATAACAGAAATAACTTAGATCACAGCCCACAGCCACTCCTATGCAACCCCAAAGAACTTTCCCACTACATATATCTGTGTCACTATCTATAGATAAATAGATAGATAGATAGATACATATATATGTGTGTGTGTATGTGTATATATGTATATGTATGTATATGTATATGTATATGTATATGTATATGTATACGTATATGATGTATGTATACATGGTACAGGACAACCAGATTTCTTAACTATCAACTGTGCAGTTAGGAAAGAAGTGGTATCTTTTACTTCCTGAATTGAAGTAGAAGAAGTGAGTTTCCTATGAGGATCTAAAATATACATTTGAATTAGGAGTATTGATGAACTTCAGTCCTGGGGGAATCACTGTACTTGAGTATGAAGCCTTGGTCCTCAAATGGGCATCACCATCTGGTCCAATGGCCTTGTCAGGCAAAGGCTACATCAGGAACTTGGTGAGGGATAGACTGTATAGCGTCTCTGAACTAGCAAGTTAGAAAAACCGCCAGGCAAATACCAGCATCTTTTCTCCTACACAGTTGCTTTTAGCGTAGCAGTTTCAGTTGCATAATTCTGAATACAAGTCACAGAATAAATAAAACACAAAAGAACTAATAGGAGGCCAAAATTAGTAAACAAGTGAATGAGAAAATATACATTTTTATTTACACATTTGACTAAGAATAGCTATGCCAGAAAAAGAAAAGATAAATGAACATCTGTTATTCCATGAAATGTTATTAATATTCATATAGAAATAGATGCTGCTGAATCATTCAGTATAGAATCTTAATATAGTCTAATTATGTTCATCTTCAGGATTTGCACAAGCCCTCTAAAAGCAATCTGTGATTAGAGTTCCCAACAGATTTAGAACATGTGGGCTTCCTAATATTGGTAGGTGTCCTTGGTTATACTCTGAAATCGGAAAGATCCCCAAGGCTACATAATTCCTCAGAAATTCAGAAGCCATTTCTTCATTAACAACGTTTTTTAGTGAATCTGAAAAATATCAGTCTTAGCTAATTACGAACGGATTAACCTTTGATGTTCTAAATATCTGTCTTGGCCTTAGTCGCCATGAACATGGTTTTGCTTGGGAAAGTGGTAGAGTTCAAGAGTATTTTCTGACTGCATTCTTGTCTTCCCACGTCCTTGAAGATGCCCTGCTGAGCAGCCACCTCTGCCACTGTCACCTAATGGTGACTGGCTGGAAAGAGCCCAGTGACATAAGGCGGCACCTTGGGTAAGAGTAAGAACCAGGGTCTCGTGTGGGAATTCATTTCTTTTGCATAAACTCTAAATACATTATTATTTTTTTTAATATCATCTCATTACCTAGTGAGAGTTTAGGATAGTCACCAATTTGAGCATGGAACCAAACCAACTAAACAAAACCTCCAAGATGGAAAAGGCGAAAGAACAGAAAAGAAAATGAAGAGAAAGTAGCGTAGGCCAGGGCTGCCCGACCTGGCCAACCCACTGTCAGAAGAAGCTAGGCCAACTGTGCCATCTCCCAAAGTCAAAAGCTTAAACCATGTGGTTCATTTAAATTCTGATCATGTTTCCCGTCCTTCTATTTATAATTATCAGTTGTTAAAAAAAAAATAAAGAGTTATTTCATTGAACTAGTCAACTGTTTCAAGGGCCACAGAACTCTTGTTAGAGTGAAGGCAGTGTTGGCTACCGTCTTCAGTCTACTGCTTACTTTCCTGTTCAAATCCCTGATCTGCAGTAGCTTGTCACCAGCACAATCGTTTACACATGGCCCTCTGACAACTTATCAATCACGAGCAGCTGCAATTTAAATATTTTGGCTTCAAACACCCCCTCCGTATGTCAGGACACATTAGTCTGAAACAAACATTTTGCTAAGATGTGAAATGAAGCAGGCCCAAATCCATCATGCATGTGGATTTACCACTTTCCGATGTAGTGTTCGCTGTCATGTAGACAACATCATAGTTGACCAGTGGGACAGATGATCTACAGTTCCAGAAAAAAAATGGAAAAATGTCCAGAACTTGCTGGATACCAAGAACCGTGTTCCACTCTAGATTTCTTTGTTTTACATTTATTCATTTTGGTTTGTGTGTATGTGCAGAGATGCAGGCATGTTGCATGCATGCTTCTCTGGAGGTCAAAAGACAATGTGATGGAGATACTTATTTCCGTTACCACATGGGTCCTGGGGATGAAACTCAGGTCACCAAGTTGGATGATAAGTATGTTTACCTGCTGAGCAGCCTCAACAGCCAACTTATTTTATGCTCCTATTATGCTTTACATTGGCATTTATTCCTAACTTAAAGAATAAAACCTGTAAAAATTGTCACTGCTGAGCAGTAACATCAAGAACAATAAAAGCCAAAATCCAGCTTATTTTCTTATATCTCCAATGTGTTCGTTTCACATGAATACTGTTGCACGTGCCTGGAATAGATTTTCTTATTTCTCCATCTCTGGGTAGTTTTCATGAAGACTAGTGATAGTTATATAGAAACACTTTGGAAAAGTGATCAAAAATGCATTTCAACAATTTCAGAAGTCCTTGGCAATGCCAGAAGGGTAGTCTCTGCCCAAGCAATTGCAGGTAAGTATTATAAGATGCCAGAGCCAACATCACTTTCTCTGCGTTCCCTCCTTGCTTGGGAGATGGCTTTCATTTCAGATGATCCATGCAGGTCCTGGGGCTCACCCTGGAGAAGCCTGTGTTATATTTATAAGATATCCCATTATCTAGTTTCAAATACCAAGTCGGAAGGGAGTCGGGCAATAGTGTGCAGAAAAGCTTTTGTTATGAAAACTCAAAATACCAATCTATCAAACAAAGATGATTTGATTGCATTCTGAATAGTAAATCACACACAGCAGACTACGTCTGCATATAAATTATAACCTGAGTAATGAAACCAAACGTTTTGGTATGCTTGCACTTTTGCCTAGGGTTCAGAATCCATCAGTTATTCATTTCCAGTGGGTCTTTTTTTAAATGATAGCTTTCCTTTAAAGTTTCTATTTCATTTAATGCAAAGAGGAGTTCATACTTTAAACTTAATATGGCAAGGATGGGAAGGCATTAGTCTCCCTCGTGAAGGCTCAAAGACTGAGTCAAATCTCTCAATCCAGGACCTAACAGTGTTCAGTCCCTGTGACATAGTTTCTGCCCACATCCATCTACACTTTTCTCCCCTGCAATTCAGAACATGAACACTTAAAGGCACCCAGGGCCTTCCTCAAACAGGCCAATTTCCCCACTTGTGTTTCCTGGGAACCTTCAGTTGGGTAGCTAGGCTATCAAACAGCCAGGTTGTCAACTCTAATATAGAAATCAAGCTGGACATGGAATAGCATTGTGACAAAGAGGGGCCCATGACTAGCACTATCTGCAATTAGTATTCTGCTTCTCAAACCAAACCCACTGACAAACACAGGATCCTGAAGGAAGAGTAGAGAAGAGAGCAGTCTCCCCTCTTGTTTTTCTTACATATCTGTCTCTTAAAATGAGTCAAAGATTCTAGTGAATCCCTTTCATGCCTGTAAAGTAGGTTTTCACATTTACATATGTCAACCAATCACACAATTATACTAGAAAAAAAAACCTGTCCCAACACAATTGATGATCCTGACATTAAGCAATGAATTAACACAGTTTTGAGACCCCTGTGATATTTTAGGCATGCATTTGTACCAGTCCTCATACCACGGTTGCACAGTGAGAGATAGAACAGTTACATGAGCTGCATCAGTGACGACAGTTTACTACAAAAGTTAAACTGCTATAGATGAATATTTTAGCACTTTAGATGAGGGGAAATTGTGGGAAATAGAGAAGGATTTGGACTTGATTGTCACAAAAAGTTGGATTTAAACTCTGGATCCTCTATATTCTATCTATAAAAAGGTTAGTGACACATATGTCCTAGAGTGGCCTGAAAGTGGTCAGAATTTGCAGCGTGTTGACTGTGCACAACTTGTTGCATGCATGCCACTGTACCAACTCTCAGAATATACCCACGAAGGCTGCATTTTGATTAAGTTCATTTTACTAAAGATGAAATTACCTGGGGCAGTGAGCTGGCTGAGTACAAAACCCTGTGTGACTCTGAGAGACAACGGTACACACTGTGCTGTCCTGTGTCAGGGTAATGAGTTAAGTGAGCAGAGAATGCCTTGTGACTCTGAAAGGTGACAGTACCCACTGTGCTATCCAACCTCGTTGCTGATCTAACTGCATTATGGGCACCTAAAAGAGGCTCCAAATAGTAGACACTGCTTCTTCTGACTGGAGGACAGAAGGAGCCTCATGACAGAACTTCAGCACACTTGGAAACAAGCCAATGGTCAGCTCTATGAAAGATGCACACTTTTAAGGGTGGAGTGTCTAGGAAATGGGGATTATTAAAGCATGCTGGTACCTCCTATGCTAATCACTGTGAGGGCTGAAGAAAGCACCTGTATCAGGGACATGACATCTGGTCCTTTGTAAAGTGACAGACAGCTTATTTTATGAAAACTATGAACACGGTTCCTTATGCTAAAGTAATCTCAGAGGATATGGAGTTCATACACTCATGACAGAAGAACTCACCAGCAAGAAGACTTTCAGATTCAGAGGTTGCGGATCTCACAGCTTGCAAGCTTAGGACAAACCTGTACATCAGGTGGGCATCTTCTCTCTATTATTCCTTAAGCACTGATATCCTGCATAAGGCTTGGAAAGGTTCAGGCATCAGTTAAAAATGGGAAGCAGGAAGTATCTCTAATCTGCCATTCTTCACATACAAGGTATTCCAAGAGTTAGGATCTCTCTTCCACAACCAACTACATGATGTCAGTCACACAAATCCCCCAATGTGGACTCACAAGCGAAACATCAGTTCACTTGTTAAAGTTTGATTTATTTTATGTGCATATAGGTGTACAGTGTGTGTGCCTGGTGCCTGTGGGAGTCAGAAGAAATCATCAAATCTTGTAACTGGAGTTACAAATGGTGGTGAGCCACTGTGTGGGTGCAAGGGATCAAACCTGGCTCCTTTGTAAAAACAACAATGTTCTTAATTGCTGCGCCAGCTCTCCAGACCCTAGATTGATTTTAAAGATGGCACTTGCTCCAGTGTTTTCAAAGATGGGCTAGTGTTGACCTTCTGACCTTCATTTTCCACAAATACAAAATGCCAAAGTCATAGCAACTGTCAATCTTTGAGTTAACCCTTTCTGAGTAGTATACAAACAAAAGCTGTCCAAAATCAAAGTAATTGACTTCCAGTCAACTTTAGACACACACACACACACACACACACACACACACACACACACAAACAAACACACAAACACACACCAGCTCTGCAATGTGTTGCATCATAAAAATCTATCCTAAACTCAGAAACTCAGAACTTCCATTCCAGGGAAACTTTTAATAGCCTGCCTTAACCCACACAAGTTTGCTGTTATGGATAAAATAATTTATTCACTGGGGGTGGAGGGTGTACATTTATTTCACTGAACATATTATTTTTTCCCCACAGAATTATTTTTATATTCATTATGCTGGAAATATCTACAAAAGTGAAAATTTTGTGCAATCAAATTTATAAGAAAACAAAGTTTCTTCTGGTATTTTCAGTATATATTTGGTATTTGCAGCACTTCTTTAATGAAAAAGAGAAGAGAGAGCTGGAGGACAGGAGACAGCAAGTATGCATAAATTAAATGGTGCTGCTCCCTGCAGGGAATGTTAAGTACCTCACACCATATTTTATATATCTGGTTATCTCATATGTTGGATTACATAGTGGTGGAGAACACGAAAGGTAACTATAGACAACAGATGCCTAATAAAATATCTCTACAGGGGCTGGAGATGATGGCTCAGCAATTAAAAGCACTTTCAGAAGAGCAGAGCAACACTGGCTGGCTCATAGCCACCTGCACCTTCAGCTCCATGAGATCTGATTCCCTCTTTTGTCTTCTGGAAGCCCCTCCAAACACTTGTACATCAGCATACATGCACACAGATAAACAGGCATATATCTTTAAAATAACATAAATGTGTAAGATTATGTGTAACACCGCGTGTTCATCATCTCTAGTTACAGATGTCATTGTTAGCATCTAGAGCTTCCTGCGCAGTGATCAGAACAAGACTGGTAGCACAATGTTACCTTGGTTGATTATGAAAGGCCTGGTACAAACACATGACTTTTCTTAACCCCAAGAACTGCCTCATTGGTAAGTCCTTCATGCTTTATTAGACAGTTTTACAGATCATATTTAACAGAAGCAGCAATCTTGCACATACGTCTTAGGGGTGAAGATATTATGAAATCTAATAAATTAAGACAGGACTGGAGCCGGGCAGTGGTGGCGCACACCTTTAATCCCAGCACTTGGGAGGCAGAGGCAGGCGAATTTCTGAGTTTGAAGCCAGCCTGGTCTACAGAGCCAGGACTACACAGAGAAACCCTGTCTCGAAAAATAAAAACAAACAAACAAAAAAAGGGACTGGATGCTCCAGTCACTGCATCTCAGATGTGCTGGCAAACTCAACACATGGCATCAGAGCCTGAGAATCGGTTCAGTCGCCTTGTGTCAATAGGAAGCATGATAATTCAATACACAGTTTGGGCGGCTTTGGCCTCTGAGTTTTACTAAGCGCCATTTCTACACTCTTCACCAGCCAATAGAGTATAATTATTAAAGAAGTATAAATAATCACTGTGAAATAAATGACAGTCTGTTCTTTGCATCCATTGAAACAAACCTCTTCACTTGTGACAGTTATCTTGAAAGGGCATCAATTGCTTGAATTAATAAACAAAAAAGAATGCATTTTAGGTTGTTGGTAAGGCAAAGCAGACCCTGGATTGAGGAAGACACGTATGGTAAAGAGAGAGGTCAATGAAGTGTAATCTGTAACTACAAGCGCAGTCCTTCCTCCGAGGATGAAAACTTAATGAAGGGTTACATTTCCAGCATGAAAATAATGATTCAGGTAAGTAAAGCTGTACACTCTAGGCCGTGCCTGCTGCCAGGCGGGTGCCACAGAAGACACGCAGAGGCACGTCTGCCATGTGGCAGCAGGCAGGGGCCACTGTGATGAGCTAGTGAGGGTTAGAGAGATAGGAGAGAAAGAGAAGCACAATGGTTTGTGCACTATGCAGTCAGTTGGAACTGGAACTGGAATGTGGTGAGGGGCAGCCTGCTGTGGGTAGCCTGCGCTGCCTCCTGAGGCCACGGTGTCTTAGCTCATCATGCTGCCCTGCCGAGGCCCATGACTGGGTCCATAGATCTGGAGCAGCAAGGTCTGGGTCGATGTCCCTGGCCCATGTTACCACCAAAGGCCATATAGACGTTGGAGGATGTGAGAGGGGACAGGTAGTGTACTGGTGTGGGCAGAGGAGAGATGCCCCCACTCAGCACTTCACCATTCCCAGCATGCAGAGAAGTGGCCCTGCCCCTCACCTGGGCAAAGTGGGAGAGCTAGCCTTGGTGTCCTGGGCACAGGAGAGCCTGGGGGCTGAACAACTCAACTCAGCTACTACCCAGGCCCAAATCCAGGGCGTTGAGTTGGCCCACCCTAACATCTACCTCATCTATGAATTGCCAGAGCTGGTGAACTGGCCAGTCCTACATATTCAAAGCTGCAGGGTCTTCCTGACACAACAGGTATCCAAGAGGATTCCCAGCGGGCTAGGATCCTGTATCGATAGTGTAGCAGAAGCCGAAGCAAACCAGACCAACGACTCATCGTAATGAACATTTGCAAGTAAAACTGTTTGGACAAAAGGATGTGTGTGACACACTGTGACACACAGCAGCTCCCATGGCGAGATGTTTTTATTTTATTTTTATTTCATTATATATATATATATATATATATATATATATATATATATATATATATATGATTTCATTTTAGTTAGTTTTTGGCAGGGAGGCTACAAGGGTGGGAGGAGATATGGAGGTATGAGGAGACAAGTGGGATTGGGGTGCACGATGTGAAATTCACAAAGAATTAATACAAAGTTTTAAAAAAGAGGCCAGTAGTACACTCCAAAAATGAAGTGATTTTCATTTAAATATATCCCCAAAACTATGTCCCTGTAATTCTTCTGTCAGTGTCATTAATTGTGCCCTAAAATACAGTTTTGGCAGTGTGTTTTTTTTTAACTTTTTATTATTTTTTTTAAAGATTTATTTATTTATTTATTTATTTATTTATTTATTTATTTATTTTAAGTATGAGTACACTGTTGCTGTCTTCAGACACACCAGAAGAGAGCATCAGATCCCATTACAGATGGCTGTGAGCCACGATGTGGTTGCTGGGAATTGAACTCAGGACCTCTGGAAGAGCAGTTGGTGCTCTTAACTGCTGAGCTATCTCTCCAACTCCTTTTTTAACTTTTTATTGATTCTTTGTGACTTTTATATTATGTGCCCCAGTCCCTCTAATCTCCCTACCTTCTCATATCAACAGTTTGCCCTTGCAATCTCCCCCCAAATAAAACACACAAAGCATAGAAACCATGTCATTGTGGAAGCTGTAGTATGTCACAGTGTGTCCCACAGTCCATCCCTCTGCCCACACATCTTTACTTGCAAATGTTTACTGCAATAAGCCATTGGTCTGTCTTGAAGTCTCTGGCTTCTGCGACACCATCAATCCTGGATCCTCATCAGGACCCCTCCTGGTTATCCTATTGTTGGCCTGTGTCACAGAGATCCCATACCTTTGGAATGCCAGGACTGGCTCTTTCATGTGCCCCGGCCATTTACAGATGATATAGATTTTGGGTTGGGACAATTAAGAGCCCTGAATGTGGACTTGGGTCATAGCTGAGCTGGTCAGCCTCCTGGCTCTCCCTTATCTGCACCATCAGGGCAAGCACTCCAGCAAAGCTACCCAATGCCACCATCGGCTGGAGGCAAGATCAGCCCTCCTGCTTTCATGCCCTTTGGGACGCTCACATGCACCCATACCTCCAAAGCCAGCTCCAATGTGCTGCCTAGTCAAGGCACTGGTCCAGCTTTCCCAAGTGCTGCAGCCTGTGAGGGGCTGGGCTCTCAGGGGTTACCTGTGCCTTTGCCATTAGGGCCAGGTCCATTGTGTTGCCCAGGCAAGGTGCAAGGTCAGCTCTCCTGAGTGCTCCATGCTTCAGCCAGTGAAGGGTCAGGGATCACTCCCTTGTTCTCATGACCCCAGGGTCAGCCTGAGAGGCGTTGTTCTCACACCAATGCCATTTCACAACAGACTAGTGGCAGGGCCAGCTCTCCCATGCTCTTACCCTCTAGGCTGGCTCACCTGCACTCCTGCTACCAGGGTCAGCTGTGCTGTGTTGTCGGGTTAAGTGCAGGGCACTGTCCCACAAGTGTTGCAGCTGGAGAGGAGCAGGGCTAGCTCATCCGTGTGGTCCCTGTCAACTGGCCTGACCACAGACCATGTTCTCTGGGGGTAATAGGATCCACGAGGGACATAAACACTGAACCCTGCCTCTGCATAGGCACAGACTCAGAATTAGCCCTCAGCAGCATCTTCGGCTGGGACCTCACTGTGGCCCTAAGTGGCAGGGCTGGTCACTCACCACAGGCTACTCTTCTCATCCTCAAGCCTCCAGATCCACCTCTCCACAACGCTCAAGCTGCTCCACTTCTCTTCTCTCCCATCTGAACATGGCATGCCTGCCCACTGTGGTGGCTCCAGCTGCAGGCTGGCCATGTGGCTGACAAACACATGGGTGACATCCTCCATCCATGCTGCATGCATGGCAGCAAGCTGGTATCTATGGCCTGCCTGGGCTGTGCACAGGGAGGGCGGGTCTGTGGGTGACATAGCATTCCACAGGTCCCAATCTGCCTGCCCCCTTCCTCATTTTGATGCTTGGATTTGATTTTATCTGATTTTTATGAGTCCTAGGCATAAGAGAGCTTTGGCCACCATCAAGCTAGGATGAAGAAAACACAACCGTCTGCTCTGCCCCTGACTGATATAAGATCAACACTACCAACACGCTGTCACTTTGCCTATTGCTGGGGGTGGGGACTACAATTCATGTTTAACATTCCATTCTCTGACTTGCTCTCTAGTCCATAAAAGTTGGCAAAGAACTTAGACAATATGTCATGAGCATGGATAGATGCACACGGCTCTGGAAGCTGAGCAAATTATGGACTTAAACACCATAGCTGTTCTTTTTCCCTTTATACAATTGAGAGAGGACATCTGGGGACTGGAGAGATGGTTCAGCAGTTAAGATCACTGACTGCTCTTCTAGAGGACCTGGGCTAATTCCCAGAGACCATATGGATGCTCACCACTGTCTGTGATTTCATTTCTAGAGTATCTGGTGCCCTCACATAGACACACATGTGGGCAAAACATAAATGAATAAATAAATAAATAAGTAAATAAATAAATAAATTTTAAAAGGAGATATTGGTTGTGGACAAGGAAGTGGGCTTCAGGCAAGAATCTGACATTAGGCTAGAACAAAGAAGTAATTTTAGGCAGGAATCTAAATCTTAGGCTAGAACAAGGAAGTAGGCTTCAGATATGAAAATGACTTTGGGCTAGGACAGGGAAGTTGGCTCAGATATTTTGGTCATCCTGATAAGCCCTTAGAAACAGTGATAATTTTGTTTATTACCTTGCTTGTTCTTTGACTATTTGTGTTTATTGTCTTGCTTGTTCCTTGACTATTTGCATCTATTATATTGCTAGACCCTCAACCTAGAACTGACCTTAATACTTGCATGTAATTAAAATGGTATAAAAGCAAAAAGGAGGAAGGGAAATGGGATAGGGGGTTCTAGAAAGGGGAAAAGGGGAAAGGGGATGGCATCTGAAATGTAAATAAATAAAATATCCAATAAAAAATAAAATTAAAAAAATTTAAAAGAAAAAGGGTGTTTGGTCTGTTAACATATGGTTCTACTTTCTTTGTCTCTTGGTTCCATCATGGGACACACACACACACACACACACACTGTGTGACAAAGTGACATAATTTTGTACTGTACAACCTACAGAAAGGATGCTTCTCATTGTACAATGCCTTGAATTTGTGTACGTCCCATATATGTCAATCAAATTAGTGAACTAATTTCACCTTCCTTCTCTCTGCAGTATGAATACTGTACACAAGTGATAGGGAGCCGGTTACACAAATGATTGATCGGGACTGTAAACATGTGCTTCTGATGCAAAGCTGAGCACCACAACTGCATGCAGTGTGGATTTGGATCTTCTATCTTTCTGCACCAAATACTTAAGAGCCAACAGCAATTCTATTTCTATCTTTTATGTGTCAAAAAATTGATGTAAGAAGAGAAATAAACTATGTACATATAAATCCCTTTGACTTAAATCCTTTTAACGTAAGTAAAATAATCAATATCTGGTCTACTTAATGCCAAAATGATTGGTTCAACCTCCATTATCACTTTTCATTGGTTTATTTTGGCATCACAGAAGACAGAATAATAGTTATGATACTTATCTATTAAGCAATAGAAGACTGTCAGATTAAGAAACCAGCCCCTGCCAAACGGGTGATTTCTGAGTGCTGTGTGCTGTGTCCTGAATTCTCATTTTATGTATTGATTGTCTTTTTTTTTTCTCATATGCCTTTGCTGTGAGCTAGAAAACAAAACCCATCTATGTTTTATAAGTATGTTTGTGTGGCGTGCAATGTATTCACATGTATTACATGCACAGAGGATATTTAACAGTCACTATCCTGGAAAATAGCATTTCAACACATCTCATGGCTCCTTTCTCAGATGGGTCAGCTGCTACCGACCTTGTGGATGCATGCCGCTGTGAAGTGGACGGTACTTAGCTGTGCATTTCATACCATGGAGCTTCACTACACAATGAGAACAGGTTAGAGCTTCCAGCGAAAGCATCAAGAGTATGAAAGGATGTTGAGCCTGAGGATGACATCATGAGGATGACGTCATGAGGATGATGTCATGAGGATGATGTCATGATGGGAATATCCCAGCTCTCCAGAAGTCAACCAAAGTCTGTTCTTAGTTGAGGCCAACAGGCTACTTTTGGAAAAGAATCCATTTCTATGAGACGTTGGCAGTGAGCATCCTTAACCAGTAAGTGTACTTTGAGAATCTGGTTCTTATTTTTAAACATCAAAGCAGGTCCTAGAAGCATCCATTAAGCCTCCCGGACCTAATTCCTCTTCTATTTCAAACTACAAGTAAATAATCTGCTTCAAAAGTATTGGAGGAAGTCAGATATTAACACCAACACTCAAGTAAGTTACTCAGCAGTTAAAAAACTCAACATCCATAAAAGATGGTGTCTCTAGATATGCAGAGATATAGTTTAAAGAACACCACTTTCTGAGACTCTCATATAAAAATGAATGAAAACACATATTCAGAAAGGCTTTAAATATAAAATAAAAGCAAGAAAACATCATTATTTCACCCATATTTCCAGATAGAAATTCTAGAGTAAGAAATACAGAACTGCTACATCCAGAGTTTAGTAGTTTATTGTGACAGTGTGTATGTGTGTGTATGTATGTATGTATGTATGTGGGTGAGTATATGTGTATATATGTGTATGTATGTGTGTGTATGTGTGTATATGTGTGTATATATGGGTGTGTGAGTGTATGTGTGTGCAAGTGTGTATATGTATGTGCATATGTATGTGTGTATATGAGTATATGTATATATGTATCTGTGTGTATGCGTGTATGTATGTGTGTGTCTGTGTGTGAAATTGGACTTTTAACCTGCTTCACCAAAATATAATTTCTCCAAAAGTGCACGTGTCTAACTACCTTTAGATAAATAAAGCCTGTTAGAAATGGACTTAGTCCCCTAGCTTTACCTTGACCATTTCTTAGCATAAAAAGATTATTTTAATCAAAAAGGTATGTGGAGTAAATTGGCCCAGAAATGCCTATTTCCACTAAAACCGAACATACTGTTCAAATGCAGCCTTGCAAATCTCAATCCCTCTAAAGTTTCACTCCACAACTTGTGATTTTATTCCCACAAAGCTCTGTAACCAGAGGTAGAAGTCCTCGTCTTCTATTCGATTGTTTTTTGTCATTCCTAGAGAACGGATACACATCCCTTCCTTGTGCACATAGGAAGTGGTTTATTAACAGTCATAGAAGTTAAAATATGACGGGGTTTTCTTAGAAGTGGTGATTTCCTTATCACAGTTTGTATCTGTACATGTATAGGTTCCAAAGAAACCTAAATATGTACGTATGCATGTGTAAATACATATATGTGTTCTGTGTGTATGTATATATAAATACGCATGTATGTTCTGTGTGCATGTATATGTAAATATGTATGTATGTTCTAGTGCATATGTGTATGTAAATATGTATGTATGTTCTGTGTGTATGCATATATAAGTATGTATGTTCTATGTGTATGTATATATGAATATGTATGTATGTATGTATGTATGTATGTTAGGGTCGATGGCTAAACTCTGCTTCTAATATGCTTTGGCTGACACTTGCTCCGAACAAAATGACAGCAATAAACTAACTGTGCATGTGTCAGAGTAATGTCAGGACCTTAATACCTGGTAATATCTAGGCTGTTACAATGTTGCAATGAACATACAAAATTAGAAAGACTGTATTCCAGGATAGTGTCCATCAGCAGCAATTCTGCCAAGGCATACCAGGTTTAATTAAAATATCAAAATGTGGGAGGAAACACAGCTTGACAGATAAGTGCAAATATGATGGTATTGTCATTGTGTTTTACTAATGAGATTAGATTCCTCCTTTAATTGACATTTCCAACTGAATCATAGATAAGATAGATTTTATGGGAAAGTTATATATAGCTGGACTCACACAGGATAAATTAGTGACATTTAAATATCATAAATAATATACCATTCAACTCCTCTCTTGAACCCATGGCAGTATTCAAAGTACATGGGTGTTTTCAGTACATGAAGTCCAGAGAACACCACACATAGTGTATAGTTACCTCATGAGAAAACTGTTGAAACAAATTGTTTCTATGCAGTGCATGCAGAGTCTTAGATAGAAAAGAGAAAAGACATACAGAATCCCTGCAGGTAATTTAATTTGTGGTTTATAGAAATGAATGGGGGGATGTAAATTTGCTTCTGACAGTGTGTCAATAATTTCCTTTTTCAAATAACACTAATAGGTGCTTTTCCGGAATGATTTTCATTGGGTACTAACAAAAGACATGAGGAAAAAAAATCCATCAACTGATGCAAGGCCGCATCATGATCAAGACAAAAGAAATAAGCCCATCATTTATTTTAAAATATCAATGAGAGGGCTTCTTCCTTTATTGTCCTTTAATGAGGTTTCCACCAGGAACTCACCCGAAGCACTTTAGCTTAATGAACAGCATTTGCTATTATGAAGTCTCCTTTGTATCAGGTCTGCACTCCAGGTACTGAGTTGCCAGAGCCTGGACGTGATCCACCGCTTCCTTCTCTGAAAGTCGTGGGCAGCCTCTAGAGTCACAGCCACTCTCCACCATTTACCCAGCTTACAGCTGGCATTCTGATAATTCGGCATATTTCAGAGCATCATTGTGGCCTTACACATCTTAAGGTGTAGCTGCACAGAAGCGAAACATGGACTCAGTAGAGGAGAGCAAAGCGTTTGTCTCTAGGAGGCAAAATTTTACCAAGCTTTGTGCATATAAAGAAAGATAAATGATGCGAAGATCACATGCTTCCAAGATTATTGTCCTTCCTAAATATTTATGTACAAACGCCATCTCACTGAATCCCATAAATATCTGTGGCTGTAAAGAGGGCATGTCAGCCATTACAAATACATATGTCTGAATATGGTCTTTATACACTAATGAATCTGTGTACTGATTGCTTTCAAAAAAGAAAAACAATGTGTATACCATAAATTGTATATTATTAACTTCCCTAAATATTTATGGAATACTACAGTTCAGACACAAAGACGAATAATAAATTTTCCTGGCCTCCAGAGGCTCAGTCCAAGGAAGAGCTAAGATTCTACGGAAGCAATCACATTAAATAGAGACCTGACTTACGAAGTGTGAAGCCCTCTAACTGGAGGAAATACTTCTCCTCTCTACTGAAGGCTTGGGGTACTTTCATTACAGACTCCGGAAAACAAGCAGATGCACGGGAGGACAAGCGTACTACCACCAGCAAACAGAACCAAGTTCTGAAAATCCAAACATCATCATGCTTTAACTTTGGGCAACATAAAAATTACTAAACTAAAATGGAAGAAGAAGAAACATGAAAAAATATGTTGAAATTCTAACCTCCACCCTTGAGCAGCCTGGTTTTGTTCACTTTCCAGACCAGGCTTTAAATAAATTGGGTTTCCTTTGAAGAAATCATCTGTCACTAAGAATACATATTTGAAAGTCTTTCATCGAAAACACACAGTGTTTGGGGGGATGTTTGAAGACTGGCACTGAAGGCTAATTAGGAACCAGGCATGCCCTCCAAGCCAGGGCAGTCTAGTGATGGTTCTATCCGGTGATGGGGTCTGTTCTGCTTCTTCAGAGTCCAATAATGGTCATGACGGCTACAGAGAGTGAAACGACAAACAGGCAGAGATGATCAGTCTCTAGCCGTGCAAGCAGGGATGATGGGAAGATACTATTAAAGCCCTCATTATCTGATGCATCACTCTGATTTTGATCAGCAGAAAAACATTTCTGTGTCTTTTATTTTTGACATCTAGCCAATATAAATATAATTTCCATAATTAAATATAATTTTTCTTATTAAAGGAAAAACTATGGACTCCAGTATGCATAGTCTAAAGAGGCCACTAAGCCAAATTCTAAAATGGCACCTTCAAAGATTATTTAAAAAAAGAACAGAGGGAGGAGAACTTAACAAATAGCTTCCTTTCTACTGCAAACTTTTTAAAAAATTACTTTCAAGTGATGGCTATTAACCTTAAACAATCCACTCAATGTCATATGGCTCCCCCCTAATGGGGGCAGCAATCCAAACTGTTTGGTGAACTCTGAAACAATCAAGCTCTGGCCACTTTCTGACTTAACCCAGTTGTTTACAACCCTTTTCTGATTTTACTTGTTTGTTTTTGTTTTGTTTGTTTTTAGCATACCTATGACTCAAGCAAACAGTTATTCTTAAGTATTTATAGAGATCTCGCTAAATGTAGATATCCCTGATGTGCCATGTTGCTTGATCTAGACTTCATACGGATATGATCCAGAGCTTTGGGAAAGCCTCTTGATAATGAGCTTGTACCAGGATAGTCCCGGGCTCTGATAAAGGACTATCTACATCCTTGTTGAGGCATGCATGATCAGGCCCGTGTTATGAAAGTATCTTCTTTGTCCTCATACAGGAGTTCCTCAGGTGTGAGCTCAGTCCCGGCATTTAATTCCTTGTGTAACTACACACTGTCTCCTCAGGGAAAGGGTGATGACTGTCACTGCTCACTCCAGAAGACTGGAGGATGTCTGGACTTCTTTACTTATTGGGGTTGAGCTCTGCACAATATTTTTAGCCTGGTAGAGGAGGGTTTGGTGACCATGCAATGACAAGGTTCCTGGATGCCACCCAAAAGTAGAGAAATAATTGAGGTGCTAAGGAGAGTGTGTCACCTGACTGAGTGACCTGCCCTGCTAGGGTGAGGTAAGAGAAGAGGTCTAAGGCCTTTCACTGTGGCAGTCTCTCCTGTTAACAAACAATGGCTTCATTCAGGCAGAAACCATCCTGGAAGGTCAGGTTGATAGGACAAAGAGTCATTTTTCTTATTTTCTCAGAGTCTAACCTCCCTGCATGCTTTGCAGGCTTTTTTCATGTTTTTACCTCCACTTTCAGACTTACAGCAGAGCCTCTGGGGTACAGGGTATCTGTATTTTTTATTATCTCCCTTCAACAAAGCCTCAAGACCTGGGACATGACTCTTGGTACTTTTAATCCCACTCCCGAGTCCTGGAACATGTCATGCCCTTAAATGGTTGATGAATGAATGTGAGGTATCTACCTCAAGAAAAACACTGGCAAAGAACATGGGCTGCATGCAGCTCTGTTGCCACAGTAACCAGCAGGTGACCTCAGTGAACAAAGGTGGCTGAAGGGGCAGAGAGCACTTGAGTTACTCACGCTAAATACAAAAGGAAACACAGCAAGACCCTGATGGCCAGGAACACACCAATAATCTATTGTCTTGGGCTTTACCTTGTAGCAATTGTTGAGGAAGGTTTGCCTTTAATCACTGCATTATTTGTAGGAGCAGGAGAATAATGTGAGGAACCCCTTATATGGATGTGTGGGTGTATCTGCCTTGTTCCTTGTTCACATTATGAACTTCTATAGCCCTTGGAGGTGAGGTCAGACCTCCTTGGTCTGCTTATCTTGGGATTAGCAAGGAGGGATTCTACAGTAAGCTTAAAGAAGCCTGGGCACAGATTTTTATGAGGTGACATGCTTTTCATTGTAGTGGATGGTTAAGTCATCGCCAACTTTGGACATCTTTGCTAAGATGCTAAGAGGCTGGCCTCCACCCTTTAAATGCTATCAAGAAAATGCAAACCCAGAGATAAATGCTGGTCCTATCCAGCAACCTAGCAAGAGAACAGATTATACCTCCAAATCATGTCACTAGATAGAACTGAAATAACCTGCACAGAAGAACGTTTTGCTGAGGAGGCAAGCCAGACAGGCGGTGGTGTGATGACCAAGCACACAGAGCCACAGGGCTAATTTTCTTGCTTGCTTTGGGATGTCTGTTTTCTTCTATGACCAGCTGAGGAAAGGGATGTAATTTTCCTATCATCTCAGAGCTCAGGGTGAGCCTGGGGTTGACATTTTAATACATCACTTTGCAAATATAAAAAGCATCCTCCTAAAATTCTGCTCACTTCCTACCCACTGGAGATGGTCGTCATGCAGTAACCTGTGAGAGTCCCTGAACTGGTCAGAACAATGGGCGGTGCTGTAACCAGCCATTGTGCACGTAATGAAATGAGTCAGAGTCTAAATCAAAAAGCTCCATCCGGGTCAATCTCCACATGGCTGCTGAAATGAACTTGGCTTTGATTTGAGTTTGAATATTAACTAAAATGGTATAATATCTTAAAACAGGGACATTATTTGCCATTCTAGGACCAAGTCCTAAGAAGCTTTGTTGCTGTTGCTGTTCTTAAAAAACAAAAAATGAAGCAATAAATAAGTAAATATTTGACAAAGTACATTATTCACTTAAATCTAAAATAATATTTCTATGAGTTTGCTGTTGCATAAATGGAAGAGCAGAGAATAAGAAATGTAGTCAAATATTTACAAGGCAATGTCATAAGACTTAGAAGGGGATTTCAGGTAGTTATCACAGAGGCATAGAGTTGCTCATAACTTCAGAATAATTCATTTTGGTACAAAATTAAAGCCCAGGGATTGAAAATTATATAGAGCCATCTGTTTCACTTCATTTTTCTTGAATAAATGTTATATGTATGTATATATATACATATATATATACATATATAGATAGATACAGATATATGCATGTATGTAACATACAAATAACAATATATGTATACATATATAGCCTGTATCTGTATAGACACTTACATACACATGCCTAAGTTAGATTTAAAACATCAAGAAATGTGCACAGCAACTGTAGAAACACCGCTCCAGCTGTGCCCTGTTTGTTGAGTAGCTTTTGATCCAGGCGACTACTGCATCTATTGTCAAACTACATAACTGACAGACACCTTAGTCCTGTAACTCCTCTTTTCATGATGGCTCTTATCTTATATTTTGTTTCATCTCAGTAGAGAAAAATGCAAACCATGAAAATTACCTGCTTTAATACAGGAAGATACGATGCTCAAAGGACACTATTATATGTGTTCTTATGCTTTTTCTTCATGTCCCAGAGCCCAAGGCCAAGCTGATGCTACAAGTAATGGTCTCCATTTAAACTGAGAAGGGTCCCAGCCATGAACAGAGCTGACCCTTGTTCTGCTCCATCGTGCCTGCGTCATGATGCGGTATTTGAAAACAGGCAAACATGAGGCCGCCTTTGTTCGCTGTGACCTTGACTCCCCTTGCTGGGAGAGTCTCAAGCTAAGCACTGAACACGCTGATTACCACACCCAGGGAGAAGGTGCCACAAGAACCAAAATAACTTTCCGAGGAACAAATCGTAGGCATCTAAATTACTCCTTTGACAGAGTAATGGATCTTGCCGATGAAACGGCAGCAGAAGGCGTCATTTATCTTGACTTCACAAGACCCGTCAACTTTTCTGGCTCTTTTCTGAAGAATGCATTCATAAATAATTTGGAAAATTATGAGTTAGACCTCAAAATCTTTAAGGTAGACCACCGCACCTGGGAATGGCACTCCAATTGTAAAAAAAAAAAAAAAAATCCGTGGTAAATATTGGTTAGGGTAGGGCAAGGAATCATAAGGCAGCTTATCCAGGAAATAAACTTGAGCCTGAAGCTATCCACTACTCACAGAAGCCACTCATGTCTTGATGATTCCGTCTTACCTAACTCAGTGATTATGCATGTGTCCAATAGGGCAATGATGGGACTGGACATGCCAGTGATGGTGACTATTCCTGGAGTGTGGAGTTTCTCCAAAATCTATTTGTTGAATTTCTTGTCTCCAGTAATTCAGAATATGATACAATTTTAGTTTTTAGTTTTTTTTTTTAATGGAAATGATTAAGGCCGTTAGGGTAAGTAGTCCCCCACTATGACTGTTACCGTTATACGAGAACACCTAGATGTAGACACATACAGAAGGAAGATCCTGTGAAGTTATCAAAAGAAGGGGGCAACCCACAAGGAACAAAAAGAAGCCTTAGAAGAAACTGGCCTCATTCTTTTGGATTTAGAGACCCCGAAGCTCTGGAGAATAAAGCTGTACTGTTTATGCTGCTGGGACTGTGGTGCTTTGTCCCGGTGGCCTGGAAATGTTTACATAGATCCCCATGCTAAGAAGCAGATACATACATGACGCCTGCCACTGGGCTGCTCCCACGGGCCAGGAAAGAACAAGTCACAGGAGGGAAAGTGAAGCACGGGGTGGACAGAAACATGGCAGCACAAGCTGTCAACCGCAGTGACTCACTCCAGGACTGGCTTCGGCTGATGCAGGGGACTGACCCCTGATATATCAGAGGACTGTAGGTGCCCAAGGAAAAGACTGTCAGCACAAGGGGAGATCACATGAGCTAAGAGTGACTGTGAAAAAGGTGTCCTCCAACCTGCTTCCACCTGGTTTCCAAATCCAATTTTAGCCCTCATTTAGCTCTCGGATAATCGCTCTGCCGCATTACTTGTGTGTTTCCAGGCACCTGCACCCAACCACACGTCCAGAGAAGACCACATCTTTTACCAGGCAGAGGCTGGAAAAATGTATTCTTCCACCAAATGGTAGAAGCAGAAACTTCCAAACTGGAAATGGCACGTCCTTTTAGAAAAGGTGATTAATCAATGAGAATCCTTTCATGGGACACTTCCATTCTGGAAATATGAGAACAAGCACACTCATTTCCTTCAGGAAGGCCTGCCTGGTACACGATGAAGTGAATCGAATGTTCACTCTTTAGAATTGAATTCAAGGTAAACTTATGCTGCGTTTTTTAAAGTGGCATATATTCACTGAACATTGCAGTGAGTTCCATAAGATGATTGCATGCAGGTATCAAGCTGTCTTCTCCTCCCTCCTCTGTCTCCTGTCTCTCCTGCTCATCTTTCAGTGTTGAGAATTAAGCACACATATTGATTTCCCCTGGGTTTCAGTTTATTACTGAATGCACATCTACATGTGTGTACGGTGTATGTGTGCCATGGCCCATGTATGAAGATCAGAGGACAGTTTTCATGAGTCCGTTTTCTCCTTGTACTTTTTGGAGGAAGAGCCTGTTTTCCTCCTGACATGCTAGCCATCCCAGCCCAAGAGTCTCCTGCCTCTGCCTCCTATCTCTTCATAGAAGTGCTGAGATTTCAGATACTCAGCTATTGAATCTGGCTCACGACATGACCTATATGGAAATGAATCAGTCCACCAGGCTTGTGTCTTATGTTCTTTGACACACAGAGACATCTCAGTGGCCCAAAGGTTGCTCTTTTAAAATTTAAAATCATGGTTCCTACATTTTCTATAAATCAGAGTTCAGATGTAGATCTAAGAAGATCCAAACATAGAGAATTAAATTTGTATTTAAAATTAACCATTTATAGCAGGGGAGTGTTGTATGTATGTTGTGTTGTGATTCATGCTTTCTTCTGTAAAGAATTTACTCCCGGGGTGAAGACAGGACTCCTGCAATGAAAACAAGCAGAACAGGAAACTTCACCTTGAACTGGAGGAATGGCTGGGCTGGGCGTGGCGCAGCATTAGCTAAGAAACTGCAGTATTTCCAGTATTTCAAGGTGTCATCACTGTTGCTTCGTGGTGAAGCATGGTAAACTGAAACACGACGAAACAGTAAGGTGCAGCAGATATAAACTCAGAAAAAAAAATCTTTCTCTGGAGGAGGGAGAGGATAGAGTAGCACAAAAAAGATCTTAGTAGCATGCTTGGATGAAAGGTGAATAGAACACGCCTGTGTGACATGGGGGCGGGGCATTCAGAGATGAGGGCAGGGCATTTACAGATGAGGGTGGGACGTTCAGAGGTGAGGGCGGGGCATTCACAGATGAGGGTGGGGCATTCACAGATGAGGCTAGGCCAAGATATTCCCAGTGAGCATTACTAATATCCCCAAACACGCAGAGATTAGAGATACCCATGTCTCTTAGGCTTCACGAAAAGGCATTCTTTACTTTTTGCTTTCCTTTTTACATAGCCCTTTCGACAATGTGACATGAGTATGCCATTGTGATAAAACATTTTCACCTACAAAGTTCAGACTCATGAGCTGCACAATCAAGTTACAAAATGCATTGCAAAAGATTCTCAAAATAATTTGAGTAAGTTTACCGTTTCATGTTGAGTCATATTCAGAGCTGTCTTTATCTGCATACACCACATGGGTCACAGGTTGGGCACACCGAGAATCAAGGGAATCGAGGAATATGAAGCCCATTTGAAAGGATAGAGGGAGGGAGTACCCTTAGCCAGGGGCTAAGTGAGAATCTGCTCTCAGGAGGGCAGCAGCCTGCTATTTTACACTTAGCTCCCAGAATGCTCCAGGCTGGTTAATTCCTCCAGGACAAAGTTTTGGGGAGGGAAAATACCAGAAACTTGGAGAATTTGGCATTTGGAGGTCATCCACTAAGAGGGTGATCAACTTCTAAGATCTGATAACTCTGCTGTTAAGTAAGATCAAATTTCCTGACATCAGGTGAGTCCTTCCCACATGGAAAAGGGGGGTAAAACAAATTAAAAAGGGAAAAAAAGAATAAGAAAAAAAGAAAAGTATTTCAGAAAGTTTTTTAAAAACCTAATATTAAAAAGTCCTCGGAGAAGAAAAAAATATATTATGGTCGTGAAACAAGAATTGCCTGCTATAAAAAGGAGGAACACTATATTAGACATTAAAATTTTAATATCACAAATTGAAACTATCAGGAGGAGTGTTAGAAAATATAGGAGAAGCTTAAAACCTGTCTCAGGTACTATGGCCAAAAAGTTAAGACGAGTAGAGCTCAAGAGAAAATGCAATTAAATCAGAGAATTCGCTGAAACAGACTTGGGTTAAAAAAATGACTATCAGAAATTATTTTAAAAGAGAACAAAGAAAATTTATAGGGCAAAAAAAATCACTCCCAAATCAATAAAGAAAGTATCTCTGAAATAACATACATGAGTTACAGATGAAATTGTCCACTAAGCAAAATGATGGATCAAAACCAACCCCTAAGTACATTATTTTGAAATATCAGTGAGGGAAAATACTACTGGCTAAGAACTAGGAAATTCTAGTTTACCTCTTATACACAGCTGAACAGTGCCACCCAAAGATGGCTGCTCTTGAACAGTGTCACCAAAGATGGCTGCTCCCACCTTTGAACTTTATAAATGACACCACATTTATGAAAGGAGCTTTACAGATGTGATTAAGAATCTTTAGGATGATATTATTCTAGATCACCAGGTGGATATTAATTGCCATCACCAGTGTCCTTAGAAGAGACAGACAAAGAGAGAAAGAAAATGATGTCGAGGTAGATCAGATACTGGAAGATGCTGGCCTTAAATCTGCCTGAGGGAGGGTCGAAAGCTCAAGAAGCTAGAAGCCAAGAGTTTCTGGAAGGCACATGAGCACTGATGTCCAATCTCTGCTGATTTGGTATCAGTGTTACTCCTCTGATGTCCAGAACTGTGAGACTACACATTTCTGTTGTTCAAAGATACCCTATTTGGTATAACTTGGTACAGAAAAATAGTGTGCCTCTGAGAGTCCATGGGACAAAATTAAATGGGGATTCTTAGATATTCTAAGAAATCTGATGGTGAAGAACATCCTCGTAATGCATGGGTATATGATTTACTGTCCAGTAAGTAAGAAAATCATGAAGTCTCTACAAATCCATTCTCTAGGAACTCGTCTTCAGAAAGAGCTGGAGTGTGTGTCCCCATCCACAGGAAGGAGGAATGTAAGAGACTTCCGGAATCTAGATGTGGAGGAACCAACACAGGAGGGAGAGGATGGTACTCACTGGATGGAAGGGGAGAGAGGCTTTGGAACTCCACCGTGAAACAGTCTAGAGTCCTGCTGAGGCTGGAAGTATCAGCTTAAAGGAGATGTGTTGCCAAGGAAACAGGTGGGACACAGAGGTGAGCTGGTGTGTCTGGCTGTTCTGTAAGGGCCCCGTAGAATGGTTGAGGAGGCCGCAATGACAGGTGAAAAGCCGATCCAAGGAAAAGACAATGTTAAACTCTGCATTAGGCCAATACAATGCAAGAAAGGAAAGAGGAAGCTTGAGCGGACTGGGAACAATCCATGATACAATAAAGTAAACATTGCCGAATCATTTGGGAATGTATCTGTACTTCCGCAGGCAGGAAGTGTAGAGGAGGAGGTCCGAGGGCAAAGCCCTCATATTCCATACTGTGGAGCCAGCGCATAATATTTATCATGAAGAATAAGTATCAGCATGTGCCTGGTATTTAGAAATATGAAAATAAATGCCAGAGAAACATTTGAAAGAGGTTGCTGTCAGGGAGTAAGCATTACAAATAGGGCTGGCGACACTGTAATTCATGGAATATGCTTAGATTTCTAAAACTATTGTTGTTTTTAGGTATAACTTTGTTTTTAAAAAATTAAGATTGGATAAACCCCTCCTGTGTGGGATGGCTTCACTATGGTCTTCCATAATCCATTTGTTTATTTCTAAGGCACGGTCCAAAAGGGTGTGTGGATTTCTGTGGGGAGACGGTTCAGAAGTGGCTAAATTACAGCAAGATCCAATGTGATTGGTATGTTTATAACACGGGTAGGGTGTCTAAAACACAGGCATGTACACAGGAAGACATAAAATCACTGAGCAAGGTCTGAAAGAGACATTGTCTCTCCGCGGGATTCATTTCTGCAGAGACACTAGGCTTAAACTCGCGCTCTTCAAATCTATACAAATATAAGTTTCTGTCAAACTCTCTTAACCTGTGGCACTTTGTTAAAGCTGTCCTGGGAGAAAAATCTGTTGCAGTTACTATATGGTAATTGTCCTATTTAGGAAAGGAATACCGCATACATTCTAGAGACAGGTTGAATCGCCACTGTCAATTATATGAGGGAAAAGATAAACCCGGGGGCAGGAAATGAGAAGTCCTTGAAGAATATAAAGGAGAAGTCCTGACTTTGGTTGAGCAATAATGGCAGCTGGGGCCAGTACACACGGAGCTTTCCTGACTATGAGGCGAGCTTGCCGCTCCCTACCCATAAGGAATCGGGAAGGAATATGGTCTAGAGAAGATTCTCTTGAGGTCAGCTTTAGACAGAGTCACCCTTCTGGACATGATTGTCTGATCCTTAGTGTTTGGTGACACTAAGTTCACAGCCTCCCCTTGGTTGCACTTGGCCCTGATGGGAGATTTCAGGAGGAAAGACCAAGGAACAGATAGATCAGAATGTTAGTGTCTCCAAGGAGAACAGCTGTGACCACATGACAGCAAACACTTTTGTGCTGCACAAACAGCATGGTCTCTAACCCTGTTAGCTGGTCACTGTCCATTTGCAGCATAGACTGTCTTCCAGAGGTTAAGGAGATACTTAAGAGCCTAAAATGTTCCTTTGTTTTTAATTCTTTAAAACATTACATTCAAGAACATGCGATAAGAACCACTTAACATTTCAGTTGTCTAAAATGTTTAAAGCACAATCCCACCTGTACACAAGTTTTTCTTTGTGCACTGGATTCCACCCCTGCTGTTTCCATCCCACTTCCTGTTTCTCCGGTACCGCCATTTCTCTCTTCCCCTGAATTATTCTCACTAGTACACACCCTGCTAGAAATTCTCACATCTATAAAAAAAACTTTTTTTGCTGTTGATCTCAACTCCCCTCTGTGCCCCCTTATATCAAACTCCCTGAAAAGGATGGCTGCATTCACTCGCTTTGCTTTTTATCTGCTATTCTCTCATGGAGATGCCTTAAACAGACTTTTGTTCCCATCGCAGCACTAGAAAAGCTCCCACCAAGGGCACAGCCAACAAGGACCTTGTCCTTCTTGACCTTAACCTCTTAGCAGCGTCAGCCACGGCTAGCCCCTCCCACCCCCTTACAGCTTTTCCTTATCTGGTTTCCAGGGCACCACATTCCCTTCCTTTGTCTCTTTCATCTCTAACCGCCATTTCCCTGAGTTCTTTTTTTTCCCTCCTGATTTTTCTTCTTTCAGATTGCTAAACGTCCAAGAAGCCCCGGGCTCTTTCTGTATTATATTCCTTAGGTGAGCTCTTCCCATTTCATGGCTTTAAAAATAGCCTCTGAGTTGATGATGACTCTCAGATGTTAATGTCCAGCATCCCCCTCGCTGGAATCCATGTTGGTGAGCATGAACCTATTTAAGCTCCAGCTTTATCCTCTCCCTCACAAACCCAATTCTCTCCCATTCTTTCTTGCCTTCAGGAACGGAGGCTGAACTGTCTAAGTCAATCAAAAGGCCGTGATGACACTCTCTTCCTACGTTTTGCCTTAGGACAGACCGTCTTTATTATACATCTCTTTTATTAGAGTTTTAGCTATTTTTAAACACTATCTTTTTCCTAGCAGGATTCAGAGCCAAAGATGATAGGAATATAAAATTAATAGGAAAAGCCACTAAAGAGAAGAAAAGGTTATTTCTATCTAAGAATAGGAAGAAATCAAGGATATAAAAGAACCATTCAATTGTGCCCCATTCTCTGCTTACCAACTCTTCAGAAATTAAAGATGAAGATGGGTGTGTCAGCCGTCGCTACAGAGACTAAGAGAGGCAAGAAGGATGGGTTCTTCTGCATGGGCTCAGATAGCCCCTGGATAGATGAGCCACTGAGGAGGGAGTGGTGACATCTTTTCTCCAAGTACTTATAAGACCCAAGTCATCAACAGTCTGTTCTGGAACATGTCAAGGCATGCACCCCAGGGAGAGGGAGGAAGGATCTAATTACCTCCCCAGGGTCCAGACAGCTGAGATTTATCAATGCCCCATTCTATCACCACCATACTTTGGTTACATAGTGAACATGCAGCATTAAACCTGGTACCATCTGGGACTTAGCCAGTGCCAATCCGTGGCTGCATGGGGTTCACACTGAGAAAGTGGTCACACATTTGTAAGCCTCTGGTATAAATATTTTATTTTCATACACGGTGCCCTTCAAATTTCCTTCAGAAAGCACCACAAATAACAGGTTTTTAGCAGATCAGGTGATATTTTGCTTCCTGGAGCATTTAAATTAATTTTCTATTACCAATGCAAATGTGTACTTTCCAATTTACCCACTGCACAATAAAACCTAATTTAAAGCAATTAATGTTCATTAATGGGCCCATCTGCATGTTTATCACTTCATCCTTAAATACTTGAGACATGGTATCCACAGCTTATAGCTCACTTCTTATCAGCATGGACTCGTCTCTTTAAGGGTAAGTCTAAAGCCTCCCATGCCAGGATTTCAAATCTTTACAGGAAAACCGCACTGCTCTTGCAAGAAAAAGTTGAATACCATAATGATAAACATACTTAATGCAAAACAAGGCCACACTCCTGTCTCTCTCTTGTCGCTCTCTGCCTCTTTGCCCACAGCTGGATCAGCACAGCAGTGAGCAGGTGCTGGCCACTGGCAGTGGCAGTCGCCTAAGCTTCTTTGCTGTTCTCCATGCCGCAGAAGGACACTGACTCAGTGGCTCAGCGAGTGTTCCCGTGTGAACAAGCATCAGCTCTAGCAAGCGAGAGTCACCACCTTGCCATGTGTTACTGGTTCCAACCATGTGCACTGGTGACCACTGTCCAAACTTCCAGAGCAGGAGGACTTAGTTTTCATAATAATTGAGGGTATCATCCCCCCAAAGCCACTAAGATAATGTTAGAAGATTAAAAATAGGCTGTAACTAAAAAGCAAACAAACAAACAAACAAACAAACAGGGTCTTCCAGAACAGCCTGCTGATGTGCAAGCTTGGGTTATGTTCTTTATCATCGGTGTGTGTGCGTGCCTGTGTGTGTGTGTGTGTGTGTGTGTGTGTGTGTGTGTGTGTATGTAAGACAAAGAAAGACAGATGGTATGATCTTTAATTGCTCTGTGTTCTACAAAATGTATAACATAGTAGCATCTGTATTAAGGAAACCGCAAGGATTAAAATGTGTTACTATGTATAAATTCTTTAATACAAGGTTGGTAAATGACAATGACTTGACAGATGTTATCCGGAGAAGAGCAAAACAGGAGGTACCTTGGAAAGAACAAACATTTTCACTAAAGCTTTTCCCAGGAGTCATGACTGAGGCGCTAAAAATGTGGCCTCTGGGTGTAGACACAAGAAGTTTGGCAAGAGGGCACATGTAGGTGGCTTCTTGTCACTGCCTCTTCTTGTCCTAAAGAAAAGCATAACAAGAATCCTTTCTGTGACACTACTGTGTCTAAACTCTAACAGCCAAGTGTACATGTGATTCTTGGGAGAAGAAAAAATGGGCAGCGATATGTTAACATTGTAGCAAATTTACATTTTAAAAACTAATGGTACTGAGTAAAGAGCAATGCATAAGACTTCTCTATTTGTGAAGGAAAAACAGTTAAACATTTTCACACATGTGATTTCAATGAAATTTACATTTACCAGTCATTATCATTTTGGGAGAAGGCAAAATGATATTGTGCTTGTCACCGGAGGGACAGATGGAGGAGAGCTTAGGAAGCTGACAGGCTAACTGACTGAAATGAGTAAAATTTACATTCCTACCAACCTAATGGCAAGCAATTATCTCTGAACTAGATAACAAATGTGCTTCTTTATCCTAAAACTTGACATACGTTATAGAAGTTTCCAGAAGGCATATTTTCTATGAGGAAGCAGCTGTTTCTGTATTCAATACTTAGTACAAGAGTTTAATTGGATACTGACCCTCCTGGAATCTTTGGTTCTAACTGAGATATTAAAAGAATAGAACATTTACCTGAAGTTGTCTGTTACCTTGTGGATCTATTTCTTTGTTTAAATATTGACTTACAAATGCAGTTTTACTTCATTTCAATATCATTTACAGATTTGGGCATTAGCAAAATATAAACTACTTTCTATGCACTCCATAGTCATACTATTTTATTAATATTGCAAATAAAACAAATACAAGTGGGAACTTTGGTGTTTACCTTAAATCAAAGATTATTGGCATGACAAAGAACATTTAGCCAACATGACTAAGTGTCATCTTACCTATTAAAAATGGGAATTTGTTTTGGTATATATCACTGTTGGTGACAATATGAAATTACATTTTATTCATATAAAATTTGTGGCATTTAAAGTTCTCTGTATTGTCAGTTTTGATTCTTTTGTTTCATAAACATACTCTGTAAGATACAGTAAGCAAACACAAAACTGTATCCTATATAAAACTGCATTTATTGAAACAAAATATAAGACCAATTTGAATTATTTTCATGTCTTCCATAAATGCATAAAATATACGTTATTTTGCAAAGAATTAAAAGCATAAAATAAGTTAAGTGGAAAGTATAAATATATACTAACAAGTTTTTTATGGAAATAGCAATATATTTATAATCCAAATCACTTTATGTTTGAAATAAGATATTAGAATAGGACACATTGTTTCAAAAGCCTTCCTGGTATCAAATAAGAACAGAGAAAGTATCTTCAACTACTTAAAACTAATTATAAAACTAGCTTCATGGTATAATAGTGCTTATCTAGTTACAGTAGAGAAAGGAAACATAGAACTCAGACGAATATACAACATTCCACTGAGTTGGTGGTGGGATTTTTCTGTTCAAAAGGAAGGGTACAAAGGAAACAGAATATAAAGAAATAAAAGCAACCATCTACTACACAACAAATACCCTAGACATGGCAATAAATGCATGACTAGATAAAGTATGAAGACGAATTTGGGCTGTTCGGGTTTTATTTGGCTTCATAGATTAATGACGAAATAATGAAAAAGAAGTTAAGTGTACAATCACATGCAGCAGAGAATAGAAAGAAGAGGGGAAGCTTCCAAGGACATTGACTTCCTTGACTAATGAGTACGGTAACATTGTAACTGGATAAGGATGGGAAGACATTGATGTTACATTCTCATAAACCTGGAGGAATGTTTACTGGTCAGAATGAGTGAGGGAGAGAGATAGGTTCTTAGAACATAGAGGCGCTTGGTGAGGCACAGATCTCCCAGAAAGCACCAAGCATGCAGCCCAAATCAATCACAGAAATTTGGGGATTGTCAGTTGATTCTGTCTTGAGCAGTATTCTCTGTTACAGAGCTTAGAGGTCGGGGTAGGAGATGAAATCCACATCGAGACTCAGATAAGGATGAAGAAGAGGGTGATGAGTATGTCATGATGATGACAATTTGACTTTGTCAAGCGCTGTGTAAAGCTATTTGCATGGGTGACCTCACACATTTCATCCACTGTCCTATTCTGTATATATATCCCACCTGTTACAAACAAGAAGTTGGAGACCTCCTTTTCTGTCCGTGTCTGTATTTTTATGTGATTTGTTTTGCTTTGCTTTTTAAAATACAACTTTACATTGTATCTACACAACCTAACATTGTCTCAAGCTGGCCTGGAACTTACTTCTACCCCATTCTACAGTGCTAGATCATAGGCACAAACTATCACATTAAGCCTGTGAATTCTTTTTTATGTAACTTTATTGAGGCATAATTACATATCATAAAATAAACTTGTTGCATGTGCAGATTTGGATTGTGTTTAGTAAATGTTTAATGCAGTCAGCTCTCACCCCATCAGTTTTAAAACGTTTTTGTCATTCTAAAATATCCCTGAAAGGCTTGTGTGTACTCGGTCCCGTTCCAGATCTCTAAGGCGGTTTTATACATTTTTCTTCCATAGAGATCTCATGCAAACAGATTCATGCAGTAAGATGGTTCTTCTTATATGTCTTTTCTCATTTAGAGTAACATTGTGCTGCTTCATTCATTCTGTAGTATACATTAGTAGTTTGCTTGCTTTTTATTTATTCATTTAGCTATGAATATGGATTTGGAATAGATGGAAAAAGAATTTGGGGGCTTCTATTAGTAGGTTTGCATACATTTATCATGTGTTTTTCTAATACATTGATTTTATAACATAAAATGTCTCTACTAGTAAAATATTTTATCTTAAGATTCATATTATTTGATATTGATAAAAGGACTCTAGTACAATTATTGATACATATTTCACATACATCTAGAATTTTTATGATGATAGGCTTTTACATTTAAGTGTTTATGCTGTTTGTGTGGGCTTTTGCATGTGCTAAGAACTAAGGGTTCAATTTTCCTCCTGCCATGTGGGTATTCAGTTTGCCCAACATAACTTATTGAACAGATTTTCTTTTCCCTGCTGTGCATGAACAAATACTAGCTGTGATCCTTTTAATGTTTGATAAACTTTTATTATTTGTTGAGAAAATATTTATTTTCTATAGCAATTTACAATTTTCAAAACACATCTGTGTTCATTAACATTTTATTCTTACAGAAATTCTGACTTAGGTGTTATTATACCTAAATCCCAACTGATGATTATTTTGTATCATAAATAAATGGAACAAACTTGATGGGAATTGTGTTCTGATGTATTGATATACTTCACATGATAAAAAGGAGATTCTCTTCATTAAAAATTTAATCGTCTTTTAATTCCACAGCTTTTGTGCAAAATAAAGGTACATAATGATTCAGTACACTTAACAGTGAAAACAAATTTCTAATTGAGTTCACAAGACATAAGGGATTAAATGAATGTTAGTACATCCATAAATTACATGCTATCTAGTTATCAAGGGTGGGGTTATGTTGAATATTTGTATGAAAATAAATTCATGATATAATAAGTAGAAAGAAGTCTCAAAAGACTAGGTATAAACAGAATTATATAAGCCATAAATGGATGGACGCGTAAATAGTCAATTGATGTTGGCAAAGATACTAATGAAAATCAGTAGGAAAAGCATTCATTTCCTCCAAATGATGCTGAAGATAAACAGAAGAAAAAATGTGGTCCATTATTTCTATATACTGTTTTGAAATTATTAATATAAAAGCAGAAAGATAAAACATATTATGAAATTCAGAATATTTTAAAGCCTTAATACAGAATGCTTTCCCTTCATTAGTACATTAATAAAAAGAAAGAAAGAAAGATCCACCAGTAAAGAAAACAAAACCCTACAAAACTGTAGTTGCTTAATTTAAGAAAAATAGTGGTTACTAAACGCTATTATTCTGCTAAATGGATAAATTATTCAGTTGATCCCTACAGACTTGACATTATACACACAGATAAGTACTTCTCTCCACCCTCGTCAGAAAGGCTTCTTTTCACAGCACATGGCAGCTAACACAGAGACCCACCACCATTCAGTGTGCAGAGAATATGAGTTGCTTAGATTTGACATTTATATCCCAACTCTTGTGCCCCAAGGTTTAAGGATCACTAAGGAAGTGTGTTGAAAAGACTGTAAGAGACAGAGGCAGTGAATGACCAGAGCAAAGCAGTGTTTTCTGGACACATCTGGCACCTTTCAAGTATGAACTGACAGCAGTTGTGACTACAAAACCTGCCAAGCTCAGCCAAGACCAAGCCAAGTTCAGCCTGGAGGAGGTATGCGTTCAGGTAGTTTCAGTGTGTGGATGGGCGTGGTCAGGCAGTCTCAGTGTGTGGAGGGGCGTGGTCAGGAAGTCTGAGCATGGAGGAGGGGCGTGGTCAGGTAGTCTGAGCATGGAGGAGGGGCGTGGTCAGGTAATCTGAGCATGGAGGAGGGGCGTAGTCAGGTAGTCTCACACTCAGATGAGTGTTTATTGGCAGTTGATGGCTACAGGGAGAAGGAGAGTCAATTTTCTTCAGAAATATGTTAAGAGTCCAGCCAAACTGTAATAGATGGCACTATGTGTGTTAAGTATACCCTCTATGTTTAAAAATGAGACAGAAGATATTACATGGGAGTGAATAGTGGTGGTTATAGTAAGAACTAGATCCCTATGGTAAGCCTCAAGACCACAATACTACTTGTTACCAAGAATGTGGAGGAGAAACTGTTGCAACAAGTTTGTCAATATATATTAGGGCTTTATATATCCACACCGTGACCAAGAATGAACCCAAGGGAAATAGGATCTTTCTCTCTCCTTCCATCCCTTCTCTCACCACTCCCTTCTCTTATCTCTCCTCTCTCTCTCTCTGTCTCACACACATTTGCACACATGCATGCATGCACATATATGTGCACATATGTACACACACACACACAGAGAGAGAGAGAGAGAGAGAGAGAGAGAGAGGAGAGTAATCTTAGGTCATGCTATATCCAAATTTTGACAGCATGCATAGAGTCACTCCAGATTCAATTCAATTTCAGGGCAAGTATGTCACTATTCTATGTATAATTTCATTAATCTAGTCAGTTTTTTTCTGAAATTCATGGTTTGTAACTTGCCAAAGTCTTGAGTGCAGAAACATCAGTTCTGGTTCTCAGAAGGCACAGGGTGTGGGAGGAACCTATGAGGAGCCTCTAGCACTAGTTTTGCTGCTAATGCCTCTTCCTGTGTTCCACTAAGAAGACCTCAGCATGGATTCCTGGCCAGAGGAATTTATCATGTTTAGCAACTCACATCTATTATTCCCACAACTTGGGAGGTAGAACCAGGAGAAGCATTCTAGGCCAGTCCCAGGTACATCTTAGTTCCAAATTTGCTGGAGTTGCATGAGAATAAAAGCAAGCAAGATAAAACAAAACAAAAACCAAGCCCTAAAATCCAAAAGCTATTCACACTGTCTAATTGTCAACTTGGTATTTTTTGGCAGAATCAAAGTGAATAATCAAAATATAACCCCAAAAGTACATGGTTGAGGTCTCCTAGAAATTGGGAAGTCTCTCCTGCTTTTTGACTGGGAGAAGTAATGAAGTAGAGTCCTCATGATTTGTGTTTATCTCAGCAAATGGTTTATAAGAAGAAGAGGAGGAGGAGGAGGAGGAGGAGGAGGAGGAGGAGGAGGAGGAGGAGGGGAGGGGAGGGGAGGGAAGAAGGGAAGGGAAGAAGGGAAGGGAAGGGAAGGGAAGGGAAGGGAAGGGAAGGGAAGGGAAGGGAAGGGAAGGGAAGGGAAGGGAAGGGAAGGGAAGGGAAGGGAAGGGAAGGGAAGGGAAAAAAGAAAAAGGTGGCTTCAAACTATAGTCATTTGAAATTATTTTTAAACATTTTCATTTTTTTTCAGAGCAAACAGTTGATAACCCAAACTGGTTATCAGTTTCCTGGTGACTATTATGAGATAGTTTTAGTTTATTGATACAGTGAGGCACTCCTTAGCATATCCCACTTGCTGTGGTGTTCTTATATCCAAGATCTGTCGAATATGAGTTGAGGTCAAGTACATCTCAAAATGTAAGCCTCTAGAGCAGTTACCATTCGTACAGTTAACTGCAGCACCGTTTTCAGACAGCCTTCTCTCACAAAGGTCCTTAAACTGGAGGCAATTCACATCACAGATTCCTAAACACCTGTGTGACTGAATTCAATCTTTCTTTCAAAGAAACATACAAAACAATTTGTTCTGATGTTCTGCACAACCGGGAGCAAATAGGTGAGATGTTTTCAAACCAGAAACGTGTGCATCACTCATGCAGCGTGGTTTTTATACCATCAGTACCTTTCTTTGTGTACACCAAGTACATCAAAACAAATCACAGCTCAAAAATAAGAAAAGCAAAAGAAAGCAAATGACAGAAGCACAGATCAAAGAGAATGAAAGACATGAGGGAAGAAGAGAATTAAGGAAAGAAGGTAAGAGAAGGGAGGAAAGAAGAAGGGAGAGAGGAAGAAGTGAGGGGGGAAAAGGAGGGAGAAAATAGGAGAGGGAGAGAGGAAAGTAATGGGGGAGAAAGAAGGGAGGGAGGAAGAGAGAAAGAAGGGAGGGAGGAAGAGAAGAAGAAGGGAGGGAGGAAGAGAAGAAGAAGGGAGGGAGGAAGATGCTGTACTGAGTAAAATGGATATGTGGCCAGAGCGAGCACCAGCACCTATGTCTTGATCCTTCCTGATGACTGGCACAGCATGGCCTGCCGCCTCAAGCTCTTGCTACCACAAATGCTCTGCCATGAGGAACTGTACCCTTAAAGTGTGAGCTAAAACAAAGACTTCGTTCAGTTATTCTTGCCAGAGATTTTGTCAATGCATTGAGAAACCTAATGGATACGTATGCCGTTTGATTTTTACAAATGGTCGCAGTGGTGTCTCACACTTGTTTGACTCTGTTTTCATCCGTCAGAAATCTGAAAGACAATTACAGTGGTCACTGTTGAAAGGTTTGCTTACCACTGGTACATTTAGACAATCTGTCTTGTCTACATAACTTTATTGATGAACAGTAGAACAAAAACTGTATGTTCTTTCTTTGCTTTACTTCAGTTTGATTTAAGGTTTGGTGTAGACAGGTTCTAATCTTTAGCCCAATGTAGGTGGCCTGGTACCTGCCCAGCCCAGCCTTGAACTCATGGCAAGCCTTTCCAGAGTGTTGGTTATTCAACACCACACCTGAAGAGACTATCTTCTAGTATGAGTTCTTAATTCTTTATATAAACAATCCATGTTATGATAACTAGACATAGGATTTAACATTCAGAATGACAGAATTTTTAGTAAACTCCACCTAATTTTGAAATGCCACACATACATGGAAGTAATATGTTTTTGAATTTTATTGGATACTTTTATTATCTTCCTGAATATATTTTTAGTTATCAAGCTAAGAACTGCATAATTGGTTTTTTTTTTTTTTTTTAATTTCACTTGAGAAACATAAACATTGTTAGCAGATTTGCTTGGGGGTAAAATTTAATTTGGAATCCACCCACAATGTCTGCTGGATGGTGTAAAGAAGCCCACCTAAATCTAAAAATTCTGAGAAAAATCTCTCTATGCCCTACCCACATGCTGTTAGGAGAGTTGGCTGGTCTGCCTGGTCCTCAGCTCAGTACTAAGTGTTCTCTCCAGATGCAACTGAATGTTCATTCTGAGTATTAGACAGGCTCCACATCCAAGGAGTGTTCTTCCTCCAAGATGTCCAAATTCTGACTTGAAAAAAAAAGCTATTACATTTTTCCCAAGTAAAAGCCAGGATGGAGCCTGTGAGCCTCCTCCAGGAGGCATCGCTCCATCCCAGCACTGGGGAACCTCGTGCCGTCTCCCCACAGGACCCATCTATAAAATGAGGACAATACGGAGACTTATGCGTTCACATAATTGATCCACTCTCATCCGCATAAAGGGATGGAAAAAGTCTCAGATTATTAACAGTCCAGTGCTTTTATAGCTCCCACCTACCACCCACTTACTGCTTTCAGATTCCCCCTAATTGAATTACCACGAGCAGCCCAGATGACCTTAGTTGTCCAAGCACTATTTATCACATTTTGTTTTAAGTGAATTACATTTTAAAATGAAAATATTCTTCTCTTCATCTATTCTTCCTCTTGTAGTAATTATATTCTTCATGCTCTAACGTTCTTGTGACTTTTATTTTCAAAAACAACTATTAACTTTCACACAGTCAGTGACCTTGTTTGGATGACTCTGTCCCACTCAGATGACCTTGAAGCAAAAATTATAGAAGCTTCGATCGGCAGGTTCACCAGCATCCAGTAAACTATGAAGAGGCTAAGAGTTCTTCATTCTTCAGCACTGGCATCCATCATGGAAAAACACATAAAAAGAAAGGGCAAATTCCAATGACATACATCCAATAAATTGAAGACTCTTATCACAGTAAATGCCATTTCAGCTGTTTCTAATCACAATGCATAATGTGCCTACATCACTTATTATTTAACCCCTATACTTGGGCTTTTATGAGAGATTCTTTTATTTCTTGCTATGCATCTTTGAATGTCCTCAGTTTTTTCTACCACAGGGTCTTCTGAGTCTGTTGGATGGCATCTTGAATATTAGTAGCACGCTGGTTTTGCAGTGGCATCGGATGAATATTCACAGATGGAATAATTCTGAAAGGGCTCTTAGATCCAAGTAGACTGTTGTAAAATTCCGAGTTGTTCACAGACCATCTTCAGTCCAGAGAGCTGCCACTGGGCGATTTGTATGACGTTTCTTCCCTCTTTATGATATTAGGTGAGTTCAAAGTTACTTTGCCTGGATCTAACTGTAAACGTGCATTTGTGATCAAGCATGGATACCAAGTTTATTTGTGAATGGAAATGGAGTGATTTAATATGAGACATATTCATGCCAGCTGTGGTTTTCTCTACTGGATGTGTCCTGTTTAATGCTAAAATCACACCATACAGAAATGAAGTCTATCACACAGAGATTCTCACGAATGTCCAGGCCCTCACATTTAAACGTCACATCTCACGTGAGCACAAGATAAGAAGTTCAGCAGTAACTTGAGTCAAACACAAGACAGAAGAAATTATCAGCCTGAGATTAGAGCTCATGGATTAGATTCACATCTTGTTAGGCAGCTACTCATACTCTCTGCTCTGAACCTCATTTATGAAATTCTGTGACATCACATGAACTTATAGATATATTTGGCTAAAAGTTGACATCATGTTAACAGTAGGATTTTGTTCTGGATTCTTTCAACACAAACCCTCCATAAAGGAGAGGTGCCAAAGATGTCCGTTGCTTTGTAATATAGCTGAGATGCTCTGGGCTTTCCTCTTTGTAACCCTAGCTCCCAAATAACCACTGGTTTAACCCATGTTTCCATGCCAGGAACTCTATTAAATAGTACATTTAAACAACTTTATGTCTCTGGATCTTTTCACATTTTTCCCTTCAGATGAGTACAGCACATGTATTAGAACTTGAAGTTAGTGTTTTAGAATCAAAATTTATTTAGGTCATACTGTTTACCCCAAATACAATTTTCTTCAAGGCCGTTCATTAAATGATTGTCACATATGGGACATGTTTTGTCCGCAGAGAGATCCACAGAGGAAAATCCTCCCCAGAAGTTTCTTTTATGAAATTTGGTTTGTCTAGTTGCCATACCAGTAAGCAGATGGTAGACTTTGATGATGGTTTTCTAGACTTACATTTTTATATACTGTCTCCGATCCTAAGGCAGAGAGAGCCATTGGTTTTGGCTATTCACTCTGCCAACATAACCTTGATTTGCTGGACACATGTTGCAAAGCCAGCCCTTACCACATTTCCATTCCACCATGAACATCAGCCAGCTTCTTAGGCTGTCTGTATTTTTTTGTCCTTCATGCCCCTGGGAAAATCTCCCAGTAGATATCTGTGCCCACAAGCAATAGCGTACTTTAAGCCACTGAGAAAGGAAAGATCTACTGACTGCTAAGACTATTTTATGGGTTTTAGAACATTACTAAGCCTTAAATGAATAATTCCATTTTTCTTGCTGATAGTTCCAAATGCTGTTAATTGGGTAAAGACATGTTTCAGAGCAGCATGCATTTCTTTGGAAGAGGTAACACATGATTAAATTTAATATGAAATACTATCAATTAATTTCTAAGATTGGACTTGAGAGCCCCACTGGCATCTAACATGGAAATGTGTTGAAAAGGGGAGGGAGAAGAAAAAATATTTTTGTTACCTTTTTGTATCATTATCATTTACAGTATTATAAGCATAATGACCATCTCAGTAGGTTGTCCTAAATAATTTATAATAACAAACACCATTTATTGAGGTGATTCTTAATATTTCTAATGCTGATATCCTTTAATATAGTTCCTCATGCTGTGGTGACCCCCCAACCATAAAATTATTTTCATTGCTACATCATAGCTGTAATTTTGTTACTATTACGAATTGTAGGGTAATTTTTTTTAATATATTTTTGAGTTAGAGATTTACCAAAGAGGTAGTAACCCACAGGTTGGGAATGTATTGAGTCTTCAATAATCAAGACATACATTTTTTAAAAGAACAAAAACATTGACTGGATATCTATATCCAGGAAGATTCTCCTCCATAAGGCAAGAAGACCACCAGCGAAATAGGAAAATAGCAATTGCTTCTGAAAATTCAGAAAAGATTTTTAAGCACAAATCTTATTTTTAAACATTCATAGTTTTTTACATTTTTTTCTTTTTCTTCATGAGCTCTTTAATTGACCTAATTTAGAGAAAACGCTTTCTTAAATGGGCACACACGCAGAAAGGACTAGTGTCTCTACCTCATTAGAGAGAAATGGCAAAAGAAGACACTCAAAAGCAAAATATGATTAATGAGGCATAGATAGAAACTTTGAGCCCATATCTATTTCTTGAATTTAGATGCTTGACTATAGGATCTAAATATTCTTAGAGTGGGATGCATGATCAAGAAGACCTAAAACTATTTCATCCTAAACTTTTCAGTTTCTATGCCAGGAGAAAATGATCGTGTGGCTCAGTGAGTGCTGAAGGTTTTCCATAGCTTACTCACACAGAGCCTTCGGCAGGACTGAGGGCCCTAACCTGACAGTGCATTTAAGGAAATCTCTGCCTAATCGCTATCCAATCATTAAATACACACTGTGCAATATAGAGTACACACACACACACACACACACACACACACACACCACACACACACACACCACACACACACACACCACACACACACACACACCACACACACACACCACACACACACACCACACACCACACACCACACACCACACACCACACACCACACACCACACACACACACACCACACACACACACACACACACCACACACCACACACACACACACCACACACACACCACACACATACACACACACACACACACCACACACCACACACACACACACACACCACACACCACACACACACACACACACACCACACACACACCACACACACACCACACACACACACCACACACACACCACACACAACACACACACACACACACCACACACACACCACACACACACACCACACACCACACACACCACACACACACACACCACACACACCACACCACACACACACACACACCACACACAACACACACACACACACACCACACACACACCACACACACACACCACACACCACACACACCACACACACACACACCACACACACCACACCACACACACACACACACCACACACACACCACACACACACACCACACACCACACACACCACACACACACACACCACACACACCACACACACACACACCACACACACCACACCACACACACACACACCACACCACACACACACCACACACACACACCACACACCACACACACCCCACACACACCCCACACACACCACACACACACACACCACACACACACACACCACACACACACACACACCACACACCACATACACACACACCACACACACACCACACACACCACACACACACCACACACACACACCACACACCACACACCACACACCACACACCACATACCACACACACACACACCACACACACACACACACCACACACCACATACACACACACCACACACACACCACACACACCACACACACACACACACCACACACCACACACACACACACACCACACACACACACACACCACACACCACACACACACACACCACACACACACACACCCCACACACACCCCACACACACCCCACACACACACACCACACACACACACCACACACACACACACACACACACACACACACACACACACACACACCAGAGTTCATGGAATTTGCTTAGAAAAGTCACTAAACAATAAATAAATAATAGAAAACTCTGATGAAGCTGTAGATTCGAAGTTTCAGTTTCATCATATTATTAATATATTATCTTAAACGTATTAACTTAAAGTCATTTTACAACAAAAATATGAAAAACAAACACATATAACCAAACATAAGAGGAAAACATTTTTTAAAAATTGACAAAGACACTTTCAAAGGCTAAATGTTCTAAGCAACAAGCACTTTAAAATAGTTGTTTAAGACAGTGCACAGTGCACATAAAACAACTGAACAATAGGAGTCTGGTGTCTCACAGGCTAGAGAATATTTTATAAATTATTTTAACATAATAAAAGACAATTTCTTTGAGGAAAAAGAGACTCAAAGAATTTTTAATAAAAATAAAATAGTATTATTTAATAATTTGAGAGAGGAGATTCATCAGTTGATGGTACTTGGTTGTGGTGCTGTCTGGAAGTTCCCTTTTAAGGATTCTCATTCACCTTACTGAGATTGGTCCTTGTTAGCCCCTACACCTATACTATAAACAGTTTTATAGTGATGATAAATTCTGTAAATGTGTCTATTCTGAGTTGTTAACTTCTTAGAAGAGGAACACCTGCTGGCACCAAGAAACACCCTGAAGCAGGGTTCTATGGGTCAAGAATTGGGTGATTGCCTTGAGAATTAAAATCTATGAGACATGTAGGTGCATAGGTAAGGTCTTAACAACTAACCATGTGCTAAAACATTTACAATTTAAATATAATTACACCAGTCTCCCCATTCCCATTTCCCCTTCCAACCTGTCTCCCAAAATAGTAGAGGAGAGAAATCTGGAAAATATAAATTTAAATTTAAATTTAAAATTACCACATGGCTCAGCATATGATTTCATCAGTCAGAAGAAAACATAGTGAAGATTAAGTATATGTCAATTAAAATTTCTTTTATCTAGAGGACTCAATCACAAAGAGACAAAGGAAAATTCACAAACCTTGAAGGCCTGTATATACAATCAAGTTAACCAACATATGCATAACAGGAGCCCCAAGAGAAAAAGTAAAGAAGTAAAAGAAGAGAAAGGACAATTGAAGTCATAATTATGAAAACTCTACAAATTTGATGAAATCTATCAATCTATGTAGCCAGTAAGATAAAATTTGTGAGATAAACTCAAGAAGATCCATATCTAGACAAAGAATAAACAAAGAATAAAACTTAGAGACAGAGTCAAAAATAGCAGGAGATACCATCTTATATTCAAGGACACACATTGTATTCCCAGCTGATGCATCAGCAGAAATTGTGGGGCCCACGGGCCCCGGGATGCAGGTAGACCACTGAAAGGACTATCAAACAAGAATCTAATGTACAGTAAGCAAATCATTCCAAGATGAAGTGAAATTAAGATATGTCAGGAGAGAAATAGAAAAATTTTATGTATTTTTTCCTGACCTAAAGAAATACCAGAAAAAGTTCTTCAAGTAGGAATGAAGGGACACTAGAGTGTAATTAAAAATACTCCTCAAGAAATTAGGAACAAAAATAAATATAACCACGTTGGTAGGTATAAAAGATAGTACAATGTGTATTTTTTTCCTCCAATCCAAAACACAAGGCCTTAATCTTGTGGTGCACACAATAAGTAGAGACACCTCTTCAACAGTGATAACACAGAGGACAGAGGCAAAGCCAAGCTATATAGCAGTAAACATTGTGTAGTTCAGAGATTATGTTATCCTAGCTAGATTGTCCTACATCAAAATCTGTGTAGACCTCCTGCCAACTATTAAGAAAATAATTCAAAATATAAGAAAACAACAGACAAGAACATTAAAGTTTCACAGTAGAAAATATCTATTACCTTTAAAGCCTGCAATAGGGAAGACACCATGATCCAAAATATACAAGGGACAACAAAATGACATACACGAACCCTGCATCAATAGTAATTATATTAAAGCTATATATTTAAATGATACGTGGAGATTGAAAGAATTCATTTTAAAAATCAGGATCCAAATATATGATGTTCCAGACACCTTTGAAAAACACGTATATCTGAATGTGATGTAAAATATATCAGGATGTAAAAAGATACATCAGACAGGGAGGTTCTCCAGTAGACAGCATGAGTGGGGTTATCAAACAAGTCTCGATAATTTTTTCTGTTTGCTGTTATGCAAAGCTACGGTCATGTTTTCCGTCTTTCTTTCAGGTGCAGATCAGACGCTGAGTGTGCTTTGTATGGTACTTTAGGCGTTTCCATTCATTATCAAAAGATCTGCTCCCTTCCTGTGACTGTTACCTACCACGTGGCTGTTACCCACCACGTGACTCTTACCCACCACGTGACTGTTACTCTCCATGTGGTTTTTACCTATCACGTGACTGTTACCCACCACCTGACTGTTACTCTCCATGTGGTTTTTACCTATCACGTGGCTGTTACCCACCATGTTACTGGCTCCCTTGCCTAACTCACCACATAGCTCTTTTACTTCTTTTAATCTCCAAGTAGAATATATAATAAAATATAAAAATGTATAATATAAAATATAGTAATTCTGTAAAACTGATGCTCTATAACTGTGATTTTCATACTTTGCATTATATGCTGCAGAATAGTAACTATTAATAATTATAATATTGATATGGAAATAGTGGGGTGGCCTTGGGAACAAGGTATCCTTCTCTAGAAGCTGGGAGCCATGATGAACAACAAAAACCATCCTAACCCAGTGAATTTCCGGTTCATGCCTAAATAATTTTAAGTGTATTCCTTAAATGGTATATATTAAAAATAAATGGCAGAGACTCTTCTAACTTATTTTTACAGCACATTCCATTTAATCCTCAAACGTGTAGGAAGAAATTGCAGTAGTGAGGGTTGCGCACCTTTCTTTCTTGAGACTAAACAAGAAACAAAGCTAAACTTCATGATGTCTGCTGAATCATTGATTTAACGTTGCCTTATCACAGAGATATTTCAATCCAAGGAGACTGTTCAAACCCAGAGAATCTTATCATCTATGGAATTTTTTTAGGGTGGAGCTGTGAATATCTGGGATAGCTAAAAGAAACAGGTGCCATACGTTGGATGAATAATTCACCTGTTTCCTCATGACTTTCCTAAGATAGATAGTGAAAGTCCCAGGTATAAGGATTGCTCTCAATGCTTAGAAAACCAAGGTAGTCAGACATACAAGCTACAGGAATCTCTTTACCAACTGCACATAACTAGATTCCCTCTCTACAGATAAAGCTGTTACCCAGGAGACGACAGTGCTGCACCTGACTTTTCGTCAACAATCCTATGTGACTGGGTCTGAACCAGTAGAAGGTCTCCACGTCAACACATTACAAGTCATGCTCCACAGGACCATGGAAACACCATGCAGGGACAGAACAAAACAGGATTTCAAATCAGGCTTTAAATAAGCCCAGGAATTCTGCCACAAGGTCCCATCATGTAGGGGGAAAGGGAGAATGTTTTATTATTTGTTTACCTGCTTATTCATGTTTAGTCTGCTTTCTCTCAGAAGGTATCCTGACTACAAACCCAGGGCCCTTCTCTTTTCATTTACCATCGACTATGAAGCATCTTGTCAACATCGTGCACTGAGAGAACATCCCATACCTGTTTTTGATAAACTCATGACCCCACGACTTCTGAGGCTTTATCTTAATTGCTATCTATAACCTGCTCTGCTTGTCCCTTGTCATAATCCTGATGTTAGTCAGTAATACATGTCACTGCTGTGACTAGGCGTGACACTATCCCACTGACTCCACAGAGCCTGCCTTTGACATCAATATCCCCCTTTTCTAAAAGAAGAAACTAAAGGTTAGCTAGATGAAAAAAACTTCTCTGGGTCTCAACATTAATCTCTGTTCAGCACTCACATGCTGTCTTTCCATCATCTGTGTTATTTTGGCAGAAGGAAAGACTCCAGTGTTCATACACTGTGGGGCAAAAGATACCAAGAGCGTCTCTCCATGACACTGCCCACTTGTTCATGTTTACTGCCAATAGTGCTTGTCCTACCGGTGCGGTAAGGTAAATATTTTTCCTATCTGGCATGTGAGCAGACTCATCTGGGACTCCATCCAAATGAAAAAGTTCATATTAACACAGGGTTATGTGGCGCTGCAGAGACTATAATAATAACCTGTGAATTCACCAAATACCAGCAACTTTTTTAGACTACAAATAATATGACATCCTGAAGATTTTTCTTCTTTTAATCTGTAAGAGACAAACAAGACAGGCCTTTTCATCCATTTTTTCTTTAATTTTTAGTTTATTTGTCCATAACCAATAGTTATAAAAGTCCTTTCCCCCTTTTTAAGTCCCTCAGGAATCCATGCATGATATTTAAATTTAATTCCCTAAAGCAGAATAGCTTTATCTTCAAACAGCAGAAGGTAAAAGACTAGAGCAGACATCTTCAAATATATATAAACCCATGACTGGCTTCTCCTGAACTCCTGCCCTCGCCAGCTCGTTTAGAACACAATTTTCCAAATGCCACTGCGTTCTGGGGTTTGAGGGAGGGGAAGAGAGCAGTTTCATTTCATTAGATTTATGTCAACTCCATTCTGAGTTTCTAGCATTAGGGACTCTTGGAAAGACACGCCGCTTCCCCCAGAGCTGCCGTGCTGTGGCTCTGGCACTGTGAAGCACCAAAGTAAATAAAATGATCGTGTTGTGCCGTGGGCCAGAGGAGGCCAGAGAAATGGGATGAGGGACGCAGTTGATGTGCCCAAGCCCCAACCCCAATGGCGTGCTGCTGGCTTTTTTAGTAGTGAGAGCTGAACTGAGCCAGATTCTTCCCTCACTCCGCATAGGCAACTTCATCCAAAGTCAGTTGGTGTGGTGGCCATGTCTGGAAATGAGGGTTGGCAACGGCACCGCTGAGTTCTCCGTATTGCACACTTGCTATGCATTAAGTACCTTCCCACCCATGTCGGCACGAACCAGAACCCATTTGCCATTATCACAGAGCAGCCTGTGCTGAATGATTTCCTCACTCTTTGAAGCGTTTTGTGTTTTGCCAGTCAGGAGCACATTTTGCAAGTCCCTGGCAAGGACACGTGTACTTTCTTCTTGGCTTAAACATTTCGGGAGCCAGATGAGAGTAACGGTGCCCAGGGAAAGCTTTACATTTCATCAAATCATGGATGAAGTAGTCTGTGCTTCTGCAGTCAAGATTTTAAGGGATTGTTTTTCCTTAATTACAGAAGCAGAAATGCAGATGAGGCTGAGCGCAGCACAGGGCTGTGGACAAAGCTCACTTTCTGGCCTCTCTCTCTGTTTTTCACCATCAGCTTGATGGTCGTTTCTGTATCCCGTGAGCAGTCTTATGTCATATTCATTTGGGGTGAGATTTGCCTGCCTTCTATGACTCCTCTCTCTTCGACCGTAGGGTGGGGCCAATATAACATCATATAATATTTCTGACATAAAGCAATGGGCCTAGGAGTCAGGACAAGAAAGATCCATGGATTACCATATTTTCATTCTGTGCTCATATTGATCATGGAGAAGATGGAGTGGCGTAGGTTCCTTCATGAGAAATCCAGATTCTAGTCGTGGCCACATCTGTACATTGTTATCGGAAGTCAGTGAACTATGCTGAGACCGTAAGGAGAACACAGCGGATAGGTGGACACTTCTGGTGCTGTAGCTAGAAAGGCTAATAGGAGAAGACCATGTCAGAACTGAGTCCTCACACAGCGACGGTAACACCTGAACCATTAGTGAAGTTCTGGGGGTGATTCTAGCAGGGGAGTGATCCAAAGGAAGACGGGAAAGCATACCGTGGCAGAACCAGGAAGGACTTCCAAGCAGTTTTCCCTGACGACTTCAAAGGCTATTCTGAGAACACTAGAGCCTTAAACTAGAGAGGTGCACAGTGTCTAGACAACTCAAAATATAATGATTATCTGTTTTCTCTTTTTTATTCTTTAATCTTTTTTTACAGTCCAGTCTTTATCCCCCTCCGTATCCCCCCTCTGACTGTTCCTCATCCCATACCTTCTCCCCAAGTCTCCAAGCGGATGTTCCCACCCCCAACCTCCACCCCATCAAACCTCCCCACTCCCTGGGGCCTCAAGTCTCTCGAGGGTTAGGCACCTCTTCTCTCACTGAGTCCAGACCAGGCAGTCCTCTGCTGTATATGTGTTGGGGGCTTCATATCAGCTGGTGTATACTCTGTCTGGTTAGTGGCGCAGTGTTTGAGAGATCTCAGGGGTCCAGGTTAGTTGAGATTTCTGGTCTTCCTACAGGGCTGCCCTCCTCCTCAGCTTCTTCTATCTTTTCCCTAATTCAACCACAGGGGTCAGCAGCTTCTGTCCATTGGTTGGGTGTAAATATCTGCATCGGACTCTTCCAGCTGCTTGTTGGGCCTTTCGGATGTCAGTCATGCCTAGCACATTTGTCTGTTTTCATATGGCAAACAATGAAAAATTTTAACCCCAAGAGAATCACACTCATTACTCCTTTTTAATGAGCCTAAATGGGGAACATAAAAAAAACATTGGTTTTCTATGTGAAGATGGATAACAAAGAACCCACAAGGGAACCAGTTGTGATAGCCTTGCTGAGAGGCCACAGGGGTCCATATCAGGGCACTGTTGCTAGGGCCACGAGAAAGGTACTCAGAAACACTGGGTCGGCTGCAAAGGAAGGACATCCTGCTTGGTCAGAGGTGAGAGAACTGAGCTTCCTAGTCTCAGGGCTCTGAGGTATACGAGCCTGAGACTAAGTAGGAATCAGAAACTAAGGTTAAATTATATGATGCATGATTTTATAGCGGTAGAAATAATCTTTGAAAGTCGATGAAATTTCCCACAACGAACTTAAAAGACAAGAGAATCTCTGGCCGAGAGAGCACAGAGAAGAAACGTTGTTTTGGAGCATGACGAACCATTCCTCTCACTCTTTTCCCTGCTCTTGGGACTCTCCCGCCTACTGAGTTGGAAGGTTTGTGCCTAGACTTATTGTAACTTGTCACGCTGCATTTAGTTGATATCCCTGGGGGCCCCATCTTGTTCTGGAAGGAAATAAAGAAGCAGTGGATCTGGGTCCAGGAAGGGCTTTGAGGAGTGGAGGAAGGGGAGCTTGCAGTTATCATGTAATGTATGAGAGAAGAAGAAATAGAAAGGACATAGAGGGTGTGTCGACTCTGTTTGTGAGCTACAGGGTGGGAGGACCTGGGGTCTTAGTAGGAAATGTTTGCATAGAAAAGGTAAAAAGACGGAGCTCAGGTCACATTGCTGCAGAGTAAAACCATCACAACACCCAAACATTTGGGTAAGAAGACAGCCATTAAAGACTCGTCAAAAGCAAAGACACTAAGGAGATTATTTAATAAATACTCGCGACAGAGTGAATGAGTGAGACTTACGTTTTCTGTATTCTTATGACTGCAGCTGTCCTGGCAGGTGCACAGCAACCCAAGGAGAGACATCAGCCCTTCCTTTGACTATTATAGCATTGAGATACTGGAAACGAAGGAAACTTGACTTTTGTCGAGAGTCTCATGTGAGGGAAGGAAAGGTCTGGGGGCCTGGGACATGTGAGAGGTGGGGTGTGACTTGGCTCCTGGAAGAGGTTTCACACAGTAGGGGACAAACTGGAACTCAAAGCTTCGAGAGTGAAGGTCAAATTAATGATGGGTAGGATCATGTCATGGACAAGTTAGTGATGGGCAGGGCAGTGCCATGGGCAAGTTAGTGATGGGTGGGACTGTATCATGGGCAAATCAGTGATGGGCAGGACCATGTCATGGGCAAGTTAGTGATGGGTGGGACCAGGCCATGGACAACTTAGTGATAGGTGGGACCATGTCATGGGCATGTTAGTGATGGTTGGGGCAATGTCATGGGCAAGTTAGTGATGGGCAGGACCATGTCATGGGCAAGTTAGTGATGGGCAGAACCATGCTTCCCAGGACCACTTTCTTTTGCCCCTTGTCATCAATTTAAAACTAAAATTCCTTTCTGTGTCATGCAGATAGACTGGTGCTGTATGTCCTTATCTTTTCAAATATATCTACATTAAATATATCATCCTTCTCTGTTTTATAATATCAATTGTGCCTTTAATTGTCATATTGAAGACAGGCAGTCACACCTGACCCAATAGAGCTATCAGCTCTGATTTTGACCTCAACATTTCCAGAGACATTGCCTTTGGTTATGATAAGAGAAGAAACATTTGTTGGACAGCATTTAAGTTGCAAAGGAGCCTAAATCTCTAAGCTTTATAAACAGTCATTTAGAATTGGTGACAGTAAACAAATGATTCTCTCTTTTTTCCCATACTAATGCCTTTTCACCATAATTCCATGCTTTGACTATCAGCGGTGACATGAAGAAGTACTTGGTTCAAATGAAGAATGCAAGGGCATCTTTCTTTTGTCACTCATCACAAATACCACCTACTGTGCTAAGTTTGAGGATTACAAGAAAGTAGCATAAAATAGAGACTTGTGAAGAGGAAACATGGACTTCTTGTAGTTCTGGTCTTAGTTTTGTTTCTATTTTTATGGTAGAGACCATGACCTAGACAACTTGGGTATGAAAGGGTTTATTTGGCTTGTTTCAGTTTATTATTAGGGGATCCTAAAATAGAAACTCAAGGCAGGAACCTGAACACAGGGAATAGAAGCAGTGACTATAGAGGAATAATTCTTACTGGCTTACTCCCATGGCTTGCTAAATTTGCCTTCTTGTGTACTCCAGAACCACCTGCCCAGGGGCAGCACAGCACAGAGTAGGCTGAGCTCTTCTCTGTCAATCAACCAAAAATGCCTCAAAGACTCGACAATAGGTTAATCTGATAGGATCATTTTCTCAACTGGGGAAATCTCTCTTCTCAGATCACTCTAGTACTTGTCAGGTTGACAAAAGCTGAAAAATACATTTCTAGAGGTGTGACTCTAGAATCCAGTGCAACTGGGTCAGAATCTCTAGTCAATCAGCTCCTGGGGATCATGACTCCTTTATGTATCTACCCATCTGAAGCCCTGTATCAGCCGCCTTTCTCATCCTCTTGAGCAGGCATCTGTCAAGAAGCAAATTAAGAGAGGAAAGGTTTATTTTGCTCTACAGTCTGTGTAGATGGGATGCAGTCCATTGGGACGAGAAAGGCGTGGTGAGGCACCGCTCTCTACTTCGAATCTCAGCAGAAGAGGAAGCAGAGAGATGGGGCAGGAAACAGTGCTGAACCATAAATCCCCAATGCCTGCATCTAGTGACCCAATTCCTTAATCTACATGATGTCTCTTAAAGCCTTCATGGCCTTTCCAAACAGTGCCACCAGCTGGAGATGAAGGGTTCAAACACATGAACCCATTGGGAACATTTTGCACCCAAACCATAACAGATTCCATATCTAAATACCACCACAACAAATATTGAGAGATTCAAACATCATCTCCTTACCATCGACCTCTGTTACATGTGTACTTGTGGCATACAAAGCATCAGTGGGCATGGTGAGGTAAACACTAGAAAGAGTCACAGTCTTAGAAGCAGCTCTCTTATACACGGCACCTACAGCTAAGTCCACAGTATTGCTAGACCTCTGTGTCCCCATGTTTGAACGGAAGTAACAAGCTAAAAAACAACTAATTATTCCTCCAACTCACAGTATTTCTAGAATCATCACTCTAGTGCCTTTGGGGCACAGCGCATTCATTCAAAAGCCATACAGAAATCTCAGTGCCTAACCCAACCGTTGCGACCACGGATTTCATCCCTAAACAAGGAGAACTGTGTGCTGTTTGTTCCTGACCCAAGCTGAGATTTGTTTTGCTTTTTTGCAGAGATTCTTCATTTCTCCTTTCCCTGTCATGTGGGTACATACGCCTTCTCTTTATATCCCTGCCTTCCTGTGTAGAGGTCTGAGGAACATCTGTCCCCGCTGAAGAGCTCACCCATGCTGGCCGCTTCACGGGGCGGGGTGGTGGGGCAGGAATCTGTTTCCCTCTGTTTTGATTAGCTGCATGAAAGAGGCACACTGCCAGCTCTCTGGGTGAGAGGAGTGACAGGGAAGCAAGATGAAAGGGTAGAAAAGGAATTAGGAGAGGTACTGGGTATAAGAGCGGCTTGCAGCCCAGTGAGGGGAAGACAGTAGCAAATAGCAGGCCGATTTGGCTGGAAACATGGGCTTCAAATTCATATGTTCCCAGCTTGTCTTTTCTATTGATGCGTTGCCTGATGTATTCAGACGGTGCACCATATGGACAGAGGCAGTGTCTCTCTTAATCCTTACTATAGTGTACAGCCTGAACTATCAAATTGCCACCAACACCGAGCATAGAAAGGAGCAGTATTGTCACTTACAGTAGTGACTTTCTTCTGGAAGCTGCTCAGGGCCAGAACCCAGGAGGTGCTATACACCATTCCGAGAGCTCACCATGCCGAGCAGACACTGCATGACAAAAACACAGGCTGTCTTCTTTTACCAAAGCATAGATTTCAGCCTTAGAGAGGGCCTAACTTCCTTTTGTTCTAAAGTCTGTGCTTGTTACTGCCTTTGGAAGAAATGTCAAAAGTCTGAATTGTAAACAGTAAACTACATTTTGGTATTCAGAAATTAAATTATATTATTACTCTGGGCCTCTGCAAACCACTTTCTATAAATTGATCTTTTAAATTAGAAACTCTCAGCTTTAGGTCACAATTTAGTCAGTTCCTGTAACTGTAACAAAATACCTTAGACTAGGTAATGCATAAAGAAAAAAAATTAATCCTTACAGTCTGTAGGTTGAGAAGTCCCAGAAGTAGTGTTTTGAGATCCATATTTGACTGGTGAATTATAAAAGAGGCAGAAGAGACGGTCATTTTTAAATCCCCGATCTCATTCAAATGATGGAGCTTTGGCTACCAAATCATCTCCTGAAGTTGACACCTTTTAATTCTGTTTTTTTTTTTTTTTTTTTTTTTTTACATTAAGTTTTATCACAAGTCTTGGAGGAAACACAGTTTTTCAAACCATAGTAGATGCAATCAACAGAGCAAGTCCTTCACTCTAGACTCAGCTGAACTGAGCTCTGCTTCATATGGGTTTCTAGATACAATGGCATTATGTGGTTCAATGGCAGGACTCTCTCCAACTTCTGGGATAGTCAATGTCTTTTTTTTTTTTTTTTTGTAATAAAGATATTATGAACTACAGAGCATTGGTTCAGGCACCTTTTCATCTATAGAAATGCTTAAGAAATACATTATATACTCATTAAAGTGGATTGAAATTGACTGTGGTTTTGGAAATTTTGCCACAGTATCTGGGGAAAAAAAAGCCTTAAGTGATATTTAAAAAACATAACACAGCCTAATTTTACTGATAGTAATTTATTGGGGGAAGTTTGCAATATGCCTTGGGCAAAGCAGGAATCTATGAGATGCTATAGACTGGGGCTGAATAATCTCTAAATATAACAGATTCTTTATGGGGATTGGAAGAGAAAGGCAGAGAAATGAAGTATCTCCTCTTCCACGGGAATTGTATTTTCACCCTTAAAACTTTCTTTTCCTTCTCATTAAAATTTAAGACTATTGGACACAGTATCTTCTCTTATTCTTTGGAGAAAAACCGTAGTATTTATGGATGATCTTTCCCAATAAAACCTGAATTAATCCTCCACTCTTTGATATGAGTGGCCCATAGGGTACTGGTGTGAGATTCAGGGAAGTGTTGATAGACAGTTACCAAGAGCAGTGGAGAGGAGAAGTCCACTAGCCATTCTAGGAAAAAAAAAATCCCATGCTGGGTTTTTAACTGTTTTTTGCCTATTTCCAGCCCTGCCACTGAAACTAAAGGAGCTTCCTTGAAATATTAACATTTACCCAGCTGACAGCTGACTCAATTGTCACCTGTGTCTTCAGACATGTGTCTCACAGTAGCAGAGTCCATCTCTGGTGGCTCTTCAAACCAGTTTTATGAACTTCTCCTGTCGCATGGGAACTTCTGCCTTTAGAACTTAAAAGCCATTCATTTCTGATCATAACACTGAATTGAATTGTGTCTAAGACGTAAAATTCAAAGTGACTTTTTGTTCCTGTCTCTATTCTGTCATTACAGAAACAAAACCTTAGAGGAGACTTCTGGTTTCTGAAATTCTCAATTTTCTCAATAATTAATTTTTTTAATAATGTCAAAAATGGGGAATATAATTAAATCCCGAAGCATATGTATCTCAAATCATCTCTAATTGGTAAGGGAAAATAAGGAATTCAGATTAAAATAAACCTCAACCGACAGGATTGTCAAATATCAGAAGGCCATTCCAAGTCACAGGTATCCCCGGGTATTGGCCAACTTCTGTGGCATTGACTCCATTTGGATCACTTATCAGGGTCCACGAGGTGAGAGACAAGTCGTCTCACAGAAAGAAATTTCAGTGAGCTCCAGATGAGACTCAGACCCCAGAGTAGAAAAGTATAAATAATCTTTGACCCCAGGAAATGAGCAAGAGGCCTTGCCACCATGTGTGAGGGAGAAACTAGAATTATTAATTATAAATAAATCATCACGACGAAGAAGGCACTTGTGACTGATATTCATACTTGCACTGGGAACTAGGAAATATCAAACATAGACAATAAATGTGTATCCCATAGTCTAGCACATCTTCTCTAGAGAGACATAATAACCTTCAAGGTATAAGGCAAACAGTTCTCAAGATAATGCTAATAAAAACAAAAAAAAAGCTACAGCTTAATACCTAGCACACAGACACAGAGCACAGCCACTACAAACAAGAAACCCCAGAGTGTTCTAGAATACAAGGGGTCTGGACCTATGCCAAATCAAAGCAAATCAGATTTTAGAAGCATAAGTTAGGTATGTTACATTTTTTAACTTAAAAATACAGTGAGATAAAACAACAGTAAGCTGAAACTTCAAATGGCCTCTAAAGATAGAGGCCATAAAGAGAAAATTGGTGAACTCAAATGCAGTCCTAACACAATAAACTTGGAGATAAAAATACTGAAAAAAATGGAGTGGGGTGAGATTGACAAGGTTAAAACATTTACAGAGAAAATGTGAATTAATAAACATGGCATATCAGAGGGACTGGATAAAACTAGGAAAACTTTGAAAGACTCATAATAACTAATATATCTAACAATGTGTTGAACACACCAACTTCTGATCCAAAATACTCAATGACATCAAAGCTAAATGACCTTTAAAAACATCTACATTCATCCCTACCAAGAGCACCAGTGTGTTTCCGAAGACACAGAAGACATGTGGAATAGAAACAGAGAAAAGTGAGTATCACTTAAAGCAGAAAATCATATTGATGATGATGATGATTTAATAGAGCTACAGATATCAGAAGACAGGGTCCAAACCCTGGGAAAGAAAACCACCACCCTAGAAACCATCAACACAAGGAAAACTAAGTTTCCAGAATAAAGGCAAGCTAAGGACATCCTGAGAATAGCGGGTCTGTGAGTGTTTATTATATACAGACTCTCCCTAAATGAAATTCTAAAGAACATGCTTCAGGAAGAAAGAAAATTGGACCAGATGGAAGGGCTGAAATGTAAGATTGGGTTTTGAGTAAAAAACTGGCAAGTGTGTGGTGCACACAAACAAACACACATGAGTGTGCAAAGTGGTCTGCCCTGTGAGGGCCTAAGGAAATTACAACAAAACTGGTTTGGGAACTATAGTACATAAGTTGGGAGGGAAATCACCACAGTCTAAGGAAAACATTATAATACCCTTTGTAACATTTAAGATAAGAACAAAATAATGGCTACCTTTAAGCTGTGTTTCGGTATGAGTGTCAAAATAATCCACGGTAACTATGAGAAAAATAGTTAATGAACCTCAACTATAATTACCAAGTCGTAATGGAAGAGGAGGCAAAACAAGAAAAACTAAAAACCAACAACAGCCAGAGACAAATGGAAAAAGAGAAAAGGGAAAATAAAACTGTAATGAAGTATTCTATTCCAGGATCTCAAAAGTTGAATGAATACACACAAATATACAATTATTACTCATGCACTCACCCCCGAGTGCAGATACGTGTATGTGTGCATATGTGTTCATATACATATTTTAAAAGGATGGACATAGTTGCATCTACAAATATTAACTCAAAATACCCTTAAGAGTAGAATATAGGCTACCAGGAAATCAAACCTATAAACATAGACAAAAAGGTCTCTATTCAATAATACAAACGTTAATTAACCAGTTAAAGGTCAACGGTGAAAAGAGATGCAACAATGTAGCTGTACGTTGACATTCTACTGCTACATAATGAAAAAATGTTCAACGCACCAACAGTAGGAGGTTTTCCATACTCTCTGAGGCACTGAGAAACTAGGCAAAGAAAAATTCAGGAAGATGAGAGAGATTTAGATAGCACAAACTTGATTAAAATGTACCAAACAGTTCAAGACTACACCTTAATTTTAGGAAGGTATGAATTAATTATGAAAATTGCTGTCATGAAAGGCCATAAAACATGCCCTTTAGATACATATGCATGTAAATGTTATAAATTCTCCTCAGCATTTGTTAGCTGAGTCCCACACAATTCAAAACAATTACGAGATCTCTAGAATATAGGCAGCATTCTTTATACATAAAAAACTGGGAAATAGTGAGAAAATTGCTATATTACCAAAATTCAATGCAACGTCCACCAAAACTTCAATGATAATCCTCAGAGTTCAGGAAACATCCCAAAATTCATTGGAAAGCATAGACCACAGAAAAGCTGGACATAGAGAGCAAGGAGGCTGTCACCACCCAACCTCAGATTATGCCACAGAGCCATAGTCATGACAACAGCGTGCTGAAAACAGCGTGCCTCAGGCGTGATGCAGATTAATGGCAGAGAATAAATGTAAGCCTACATATCTACGTCCACTTAAATTTTAACAGGGGCATCAAAGTGGACGTTAGAATCAGTGCTAGCCTCTTTGACAGGTGGTGTAGAGAAGTCAAAGGCTACTGACTGCCATCCCTTTCACTCTGCGCAGAAATCAATCCAAACTGGAACAAAGATCTTATAACGCTCAAAACTTTGAAAGCATCAGAGGGAATATATAGGCAAAATATTTCAGGATGTAAGCATAGGTAAGGAGGTTCGAACATATCCAAAGGAAGTAGCGGCAAGAGTTGAAACGTGGGACTGAATAGAATGTAAAAGGTTCTGAAGCAGGCGAGGATGGATCCTGGGCTTTGCTCAGTCGTCCCCTTAGCCCAATAAGCCAGCTTCTGTATCAGTGAGAGACACAAGCAAGCCATCTTGCTCTGGATTCTCAGTATGGAGCTTGTGTCTGTGTATGCATCTCTCTCTCTCTCCCTCTCTCTCTCTCCCTCTTTCTCTCTTCCTCCTCCTCTTCTCTCTTCTCTCTTCTTTTCCCTCTCCCCTTCCCCCTCTCCCTCTCTCCACATGCAGCACATATACACACATTCTTTACCAGAAGTATCAGAAATTGGAATAAGTGTGTGTGTGTGTGTGTTTGCATGTATTTCATTATATAAAAAGTCAGAAAGAATAACAAAAATGAGCAAATGTCACGAGTAAATAGTTTTAAAATACTATATAATTTAAGGTTTATAAGTGAGCTGGGAAGCAGTGGTGTATCCTTTTCAGTATAGCATTTTGGGGTGAGTGTGAGGCAGGAGGATCTCTGCATTCCAGGCTAGTCTGGCCTACAGAGCTGGTTTCAGAACAGTCAGGAAGTACAGAGAAACTCTGTCTAGAAAAACAAACAAACAACAAACAAACAAACAAGTTTACAAAATAAACTATGGTCAATCTTATTAAGATCGAGATTTACATTTTAATATGCTTAATCTTATTAAGACATTTACATTTTAAAAACATGAGTGAGGTAAGTATTAACTACACAATAAACACTAAAATATTAAGTAATAAAGACCCACTAAATGGCTGGAGACGCCACTCAATGGTGGAGAGAATGCTTGCTTAGCATGTACGAAACCCTCAGCTCAACACTCAGCATAACAAAATCCAGGCATGCTGGCCAACACTGTCAGCCTAGCACTCAGGAGGGGGGTGTAGGAAGAGCAGAGGTTTAAGATCACCCTCGACCATATCTCAAATCCGAGAGTTGGGCTGCAGGCACAATAACCTGCCTCCAAGGGGGAAATAGGGGAAAAATCATCTCTTGTTGGAAAAAAATGTGACAGCATGGAAACTCTCACACACCACTGGGAACGTAAGTCTACCTAATCATTTTGGTAAATGCTTTGTTATACCTTGTAACATTGGCTACGGACGTGGCACACAGCCCAGCAATCCCATTTCTGGATTCATACCTAAAGAAACTTCTAGATATGTGTACTATTGTATTATTGTATTGTATTGGCTCAAAGATTCCAACAGACCTGCTTTCTCGCCGCCTAGGCTAGAAAGAAATCCAACCTAAGTTAAGAACAGAATGAACCATGAACATACTGTGTTCCTTCAATGGTACCTTTTACATCTGTGTAAACAGTTAAGACTCTAATTGCATGCAGCTTAAAACCTTAAACCTTAAAAGTAATGCTTGGAAAATTAAAGCAGATAAGAGAGAATGCACTATTCTATTTACCTGAAATCAACATATGTGCAACACTAAAAATATGTATCATTATGGCTATATAGCTACCAGAACAAAGAAATTCATGTTAATGGTACAAGTGTCTGAGGCCTTACCTCTGAAGAATATGTGGATTCCGTGTTCAGAAAGACGGTTTCTACAGTACTGATATGGTACTAGCTCTCAAGTAGATTATAGTATACATATTTACAGTTTGTTTTTCACCTTCTAGTTGTGTACATGTTATTCAAATGCATACATAAAATGTATTCACATCAACACACATTCATATATATTATATTTATATTAAATAGTTGTTGCAATAAGTACAAATTTTACCCAAAACAGACCAGCACGAAAATTACCCAACATTTACATAGCATTCAAGAACCCAGCAAGCACAATCCAGCCAACAGTGGATAGATATCCAGTAGTGGTGACTTCCTTCTAAGAAGGAAGTGTAATAATCAGAAAGAAGCTGGGACATCCCCTCATAGAAAATATATATGATATGTATATAAGTAAAAATATGAGAAATAAAAATATATGTGACATTATGGACAATGTAAATCTTAGCAATGTTTTCTTGGCAATAATACTTTATCTTTGACTTAGTTTTTGTTTTGTTCTTTGAGGAAGGACTCACTATGAAGCCCAGGCTGGCCTTGAAACTTCCATCCTCATGTCCCAGCCTCTGGAGTGTTGACTGGCAGATGTGCATAACCACAGTCGGCTCAACATTCCACTTTTCACTTGGGCTTACTTTCCTCCCTCGGGTAACCCATGCGTTACTCTGGGAACCTATATCCTGCCATACTGAAACTTCAGGCGTGAATCGCTACAGCATATCTGTGTAACCTCCACAGATTTATCCACACAGACCAGTCCTCATGGAACAGGATTGGTAGTCTACACCTTGTCAATCAAACTTTTCAGGTGGAGTGAGTTATAGTTTTCTCATGTTTGGCAGACCAGAGATAACATTTAACTCTCAAAAGCCAAGGTAGATACTGAACCTGATTCATGTCTCCCTATCCTTAATAATATTGTTAAGATTAAAGGGAAAGAGAGAGGTGGGGGAGATTGATAACAATATATACTTCTGTATATATTCTGGATCTGCATATATGAGTAAAATAGTATTAGCCAGGCAAGGAATGAGGGTTATAGCATCCCTCCTTGGTCTGGCACACCCATGAAGCCTGGGTTGAGGTTGATCTCATGGTAATCTCACTGCTTGAGTGTCTCCATGGTTAGGTTCACAGGCATGCCTAATGAAACCACAGTCAATGCCTTATATCTCTGTACATATGATCATAGCTATCTCTCTATCTACACATATATACAAATAAACAACAGGAAAACATAGCCAGAAGCTTTGGTACAAATTATTTAGAAATGTCAAGTCTAATACAAGTCTCCTCTTTGGTGGACATCTGTGCCCACAGGAAATGAGAAAAGTCTCTCAGCATTGTCAGGCTCTGAGAAGTATAGAAATTTTCCTAGAAGTGTAGATGCTGATGGGCAAGCTGTAGAGACCCAAAAAAAGTGTCAAGAAAGATCTGAAGGACAATGCAGGATGGTAAGATTGGCAGCACACAGACTGCAAAGACCTGCTCTTTGGCTGAGGAGCTTAACATGCTATAGATTGAATGGAGAGGAGAAATGTGATCTCTAGTCTTTGAAACATTAGGAAAACTGTAACTTGGTTCTCTGAAAAGTTTGAAGACTACCCAGCTGACAAGGTGTTTACTATCAACATGTCCATCCTGGTCAAGGAGGACTCAAATGTACTGCTCTACTCTAGTAAATGTTCTTCTGTGACTACGTCTCACAGATGCTTTCTTGCAGCAATTCATGCCTAAAGTATTACTATGGCAGGATGTTTTAACAAGCAATGTACTTGGCTGGGAATGTTCCTGAGATTCCTGTCTCTGTCCCTGATTTCACACGAAGGCTCAGCCAAGGTTGCATGGGATATTATTAAATAACGCTTCAACTAAAAGAAGGCATGTTATCCAAAACTAAGAAAAGAAGGAGAAGGAGAAAGAGGAAGAAAAGGAGAAGGAGGAGGACAAAGAGGAGAAGGAAAAGGAGAAGAAAGAGGAGGAGAAGGAAGAAGAAGAGAAGGAGAAGAAGGAAATGGAGGAGAAAAAAGAAAATGAGGAGGAGGAGGAGAAGAGGAGGAAAAAGAGGAGGAGGAAGAGGAGGAAGAGAAGGAGCAAGAAAAGAAGGAAAAAGAGAAGGAAAAGAAGGAGGAAAATAAAGAGGAGAAAGAGGAGGAGGAAAAGAGAAGGAGGAGGAAGAGGAGGAGGAAAATCTTCCATTGGAAAGTCCACAGATAAAACTAAAGGGATTGATTTCAGATGGTAGAAAGACAAGATGCAAAAGAAAGATTAAGTGATTTAAAACGATGAAGGACACAACAGGAGATATAAAATTATGTCAAATTCATGAATACTATCATGAAACCAGAAAAACTTGAAAAACACGCAACTGCAATTAATAGATATAAAATACTTGAACCGTAGAAAAGACAAAGTAAACAGCTAAGATCTGGATGGAGAAAGGATGGGAGCTGCAAGAGGCAGAGGGTACAACTATTAAGAAAGCAAGACTGAGATGAATGTGTTAATTGAGTTATAAAAAAGTCCAGCTTTTAATCATTGTGAGCATCCAGAGAAGCTATATTTAATAGGACAGCAAAACTGGTGGCAGGGAGAGACATAGAAAAAACAGAAATAAGACGTTTATTTTTTTATTTATTTTTACTCAACATACAAAGCAGCAGAAACAATTCATGATATTTTTATGTTGCTTGATCAACCCTTATCTGAAGTTCCCCATATTCTTTAGTCTGCCCATTTCGATAGCAATTTAGTCCTGTTCTTCAGAGTGGTACTCAGGAATAGCAAAATAAACATGGGAATGAGAAAGTAAATGAGCCTGAGTAGTCAACAGGCTGGGGCAGACACAGCTGGAGCCAGCAGGAAAGGCAAGAGGAAGGCATTCCACCCAAGTCACAGGGTCCCCTGCACAGCTACTGCCAAACAAACCAACAGGCAAACACTGAAACCTCAGTGAATCACTTCTGTTTCCCGAGACCAGGGGAATCACACAGATGTAAACAAATTCTGTAGAATGTAAGTCCCATTGACACAGAAAGCCAGTAAAGGCACCAAGCTTGAAATAAGGGGGTTCCTGGATGCACCATTCTACAACTCACTTAGCTGTAGTTTCCAAGGAAACAGGACTCTAGATCAACTTCAAGGTCTAGCCTGGATGTTAAGTCCTGTACACACAGCTTTGCTTTTTTTGAGCCTATCCAAATACGTCCTTATTTAAAATTCACCTAAACTCTATCATCCCTCTAAGTCCTCTAAGAATGCCTATCTTCCCCTTTGGTTAGAAAGATGCATACAGCTTCCCTGGTTTTTAGCAGTCTGCCTTGTTGCCATGGTGCAGTAAACTCAACTTTGCTGAAAAAGAAAAAATCATATCTGGTACTCTTGGAGTGGGCGAGGTGGAGGACAGTGTAGGAGAAATGACCAGCTAAGGTTACTCAAGCTAACCACAAAACAATGGATTTTTTATTTTTTTTTAAAATGTTTTTCAGGAGTTACCTAGAGAAGGGTACAAACAAAATGTGAAAGATTCATTGGAGGAGTCTGGTTGGTCTGATGCTGAAAAGAGATGTTCACCTTGGTGATGATAGCATAATTGGTAATAGAAAGAATAAGGGCCAGGATGAGAGAGGGAGGGTGTATCCTTCAAGCTCCAATAATGACATGGAAAGAGCAGGAGGAATCTGTAAAACAGGATTCCTCTTGCTCTTGCTGCAGCTAGACTACGCCTATAGGCAGAGGTAGTTCTTTGTTCAATCCAGGAAGCTGAAGGGACTCCCAGGAAATTGAGCACAACTTAAAACAAGTGCCAGTGCACAGCCTAGGATCCAGCTGCCTCCCAGGTCTAGGGCTGAGTGCCTCGGCTGTATTTCTAGCAGCCAACTGGCAGCCATAAATGTCAAGCCCTGATCAGTGTAATCCCTTCAGTTCTTCCTGCTCAGTTCACAGCCAGGAAAGGTGGCATCAGGAAGATTTCCTGTGTTGGGGATAAATAATTGCTGGCCTCAGACAGACATTCTATCACCAGCATCCCTGTCACAGATGGCTTTAGGTCTAGCTTGTGGATGATCACTTAGGCATCTGTGGAAATTAGACCTCTCCATAATTAACACAAAACGCAAAGTTGAGTGTCATTTCCGATTAGTAAGTTGACTTAGGCTTTCTGTTGGACTTTTGACTAATGACAGCACAGCCTGTATAATATATTTACTAATTGATGAGGAAAGCATAATAAACCTGTGGCTCCTGATAGACTCTACTCAGAGAGAGTTCTACTGTGGACTGATTTTGGGTTATATGGCTTCATGCTCAACCAATGAGAAGAGAGATGGCTTTCAAAGGCAACTTTCAAGGCACAGGACAGTGTAAGAATATACTCAGGAGAGCCACGTGCTACCTAATAACAACAACTTTCTAAGGAACTTGATAACTTTACTTAACTGGGTCGTGTAAATCTTTATTTTGGTTTAATTCACTTTTTTGAGAGAGGGTCTCCTAGGTTGGATTTGTGTCTGATGACGAGGTTTACAGGTGTCTCCTATCATCCCCAACCACTAACTAGTTAATCATTTGATTGCTATAATTTCATGGCCTCTGTCGGTCCATTTATGTTACCATAAAAACAACAACCACATGTTGATTTTTCTCTACTAATCTACTTTTAACAATAATAATGACAATTATAATAAATAATAATCAATAATAAAACGACATTGAAATAGAAGAATGGGGTAATTGTTCTAAATCAAATACTGGGGAGGTTCTCCAGAAGACAACCTTTTCTAGGAACAGATAGGGATACTTTCTATAACACAGATAAGCCACGAGTGGTACCTCTCCTCATCCTCAATAGAAAGCCCCATCATTCCTGTCTGTGAACTTTGAAGAAGGTGCAAATACAATTCACCTGCCAGTCTCCACAGGTGTCAGTTAGGCATGAAGAATATGACAATAGCTTCTCGGGAAGGGAAGGAACCTGTCAATCCACCACCTTGTATATTTCACAGACAGGGCATTTAAAAATGTCTGGCATCCCAAAGTTTGGTTGTTTTCACAGATACTGCCAATGATATGTAGCTAAGGTCTGCCACCTGCCAACCTTGTCCAAACTACCTAAAGAGGAAACTATGAGGGTGTATGTGCCATCCGTGTAGAATATAGGATATTAAAATAAAAAATATTCCAGCTCTTTGATTTCCTCTGATTTTGTGGGTAATACAATAACCAGAATGAGATAGCTGAAACCAATAAAATCTGATTTATAGCATTAAAGGCAATCTTTATAGCACTTATTTATGGTACATTACATCTAAAATCCAATTTCACAGGCTGCTGTTTGAAACTTTCTGTTCAATCATAAATACACCACATACACTGCACCTCAGCACCATGGAGTTAGATTATATAAATGTCTGTATCCCCAGAAGGTATTAAAATTCGGTCACTATTGTGGTGAAGGAGCTTGGCAGTCATTTTCCTAACCAACTCTTCAACCAAAAAGATCCAGTCAGCACTCAATAAAGACTGGAAAAGATGATGTTACTAAGCCAGCTAACTCTCTGTTGTGGAATGAAGCTAATTGAAAAGAAGTGGTAGGAAACTGGGGTAATGGACAGTCTTCAAGGATGCTTGCATTAATATCACGAGGGGTAATGGACAATCTTCAAGGATGCTTGCATTAATATCATGAGGCACATTTTCAGGCAGTGAACAAATGTACTTGCTTGCGTGACATCACTGGTGTTAACAGGAGGCTCATGGGTAAGTCCACACATGGCACTTTGGGACTATAACCTAAGTGTCTACCTTCATACACTTCAGTGGAGAAGAGTATGTTCTGTTCAATTACTATAATCATTGTCAAAGAGAGGGCAAAGAATACAATTTGACTTTCAGCAAAGAACTGTCATTTGAATCTTAAGCAACTTCACTTTGGTTTAGAAAGAGTTTTGCCTTTAAAAAAAAAAGACCCTCTTCATATGCTTTGCTTGACAGCTATTGGATAAATGCAAATAGAGAGGCTGGAAGCCTCACCTGAGCTGACAAGCAGGCAGAGTTCTTAGTGAGAGACTGCACCCCTCGACACTTACGTCCTGTTTTCTAAACATGGTCACCCATAAATGGGCACCGTGTGTCTGTCACATGGTTTCTTCTTGTGCTGCCGAGTCCATCCAGAATGCAACTCAAGGCTCAAAGGTAAATGATAAAAGGCAGCAAGGAGTGGCAAGTGGATACTGAACCCAAAGAGCTAATACTTATTAAGCCTTTATACGTCAGGAATTGTTCCATGGCAGCATCACAGAAAACTCAGAGCAGCCTGAAGCTAATACAGTTTGAGAGTCATGCTTTAAAAGAAGACACAAGTTTAAAATATAAAATGACACCCACATTTACTGTTATTCAGATAATAAGGCCCCAAATTAAGGGCCTCGGGTGAAACTGACAGAGCCCTACTTTAGGCTTAAATCGGCTTCAGGCTCATTAGTGATGGGTAGAAACAGCTCTGCTTCTTGCTTTTTTTTTTTTTTTTTTATAATTTCCAATGTTCTCCCCGAATGGAGGAAAGTTACTTTCAAAATAAAGAAGCCGAGTTTCTCCAACATGATCACTGGGATACTGAAAGTTTGAGTGTGTCTGAAGAACCTTGAGTTTCTGTTTAAGTGAGTTGGGACTTGAGCGGTGGTACCTGGACATGCTACCCTGAGATGTCTTAATAAGATGTAAACAGAGCTGCTGAAACATGAGCGTTCATCAGCATCTTTCAGATGAGTTGTGTGAGCCAGACTGTGGATTCTACCTCCGGAAATTTGTAATCAGAAGATGAGTCACGTACCCAAGAATTTTCCAAGGGATGAAAATCAGGACCTTCCATTCATAACCCATGACCCAGAGAAGTGGAGCTCATTCCACACTCTGTTCATCCCAGTTTTCCTCCAGTGCAGCCACAAGTATAATTCAGGTTTATTTTATGATTTCAGCAATCCAGTGCAAAACCCACCCCTTCTTGAAAGCCTTGGGCTGGATTGACAGCAGCTACAATCACAAAGATAATGAGAAAGAATCAGAATTACCGAATCGTTATCTCAGGAATACAGAGTGATTCTTAAATTGTAACTCAATCATGATAATCTCTGTATTAACGTTTGCTTCACTAGTATCGCAGGATTTAAAGTTGTTCAGTAACTCTAGTTAACGTTAAGTCATAAAAATACCCACATTTTCATAAACTGATAGAAAAATGGAATCAATGAATATGCTAAGGGGCTAAGAAAAGAACTTTACTACATAGGGCAAGAAATGCTAACCACTAAGGGCATGAAATGGCATTGGAAATTGAGTTAGGAGGGTTTAATCAAGGTATTTAAATGCATTCAACAATAGAGTACAACCTACACTGTCTATTTAAGTCTGACTCAATATGATAATGATGGACTTTTATTACAGGATGGCTATTCAGTGATGTCCAAGAAATGATTGTAGACAAATTATCTCCATGACATGCTACAAAAGTCATATCCATAAATTAACTTAAGATGCCAGTGCTAAGAATCTTAAGGTCTGGAAGACTTCAGTGCACTCTGAACTCTCATGTCTCGGAAAACCATGTACAGAAGAGGAGATGGCCTTTTGCCACTACTGCGCGATGAATTATCACACAGTCATTATCCTTTGCATATGTCCTTTGTTTGAAAGTCTATGATGCTCTATTTATTCAGTAATAATTTTGTCACTTCTTATGTGGCCATCAAGAACAAATTAATATGTTTCTAGTCCAATGTTAAAGATTTCACCAACTTCCATTTGTGGACTTAACTTGAAGAAAGCAAATAGGATTAATATAATTACCCAATGAATTGACACAGATAGATAAAGTACTAAAATTTGCCCTTGGGGTTCTTGAGGTTCTTCTGATAGGGCTGTGTCATCTATAGAAATGTTGATCAGAGGTCCACGGTTCTCTTGTGTAATCTTGCTATTATAAACTGAGACTTCCAAGAGATTGAAAACTTGGCCCATAGTTGAATGGTTTCTGCTTCCCATAGCAAAGACTCTCAGTTGAGTTATGTGTACTGACATTTGTACAGGATTTGAATAGAGATCAGTGATTGATGGGAGGCTGATGATGTGGGAACACTGGCAGCTTTGCTAAATAACACAAGAGTTTAGGCACAAAAACTTACGAGGAACTGGTATAAAATGTAGTCCTTGATCTTAGCTGATGAGAAAGAAAGGCCGGTAGCTAATACAGTAGCAGGACTCAGTCTCCGCTTGGGCCTCTAATCAGTCATCTAGTTTAAACCTCAGAACATAAAGCAACAGCTCCAATCAATGACCATGAGAAGCAAATGCCTACGACCTACTATGTGGGAAATTTCAGAAGAAACTGCATGTTCCATATTTTCAACAATTGATATTATAGATTGCTAAGCATGAATTCCCTAAGTTTATTTCTCACTACACATTCTATAGGCAGATGGTTTAGAAAATACGACCTAACGAAAAACAAGGAAACAACCACATTCCTGTTAGCTAGTGTCAACTTGGTTTTCATCAATCTACAGACCCTGAAGAGAATTGTTCAGATCTTCTTTAATATTTTAGCATAAAATTTATTTATTATATGAAAAGGTTTTTAAAGGCTTAATAGAAGCAGTTCATTTAAATAGAGTAATTATCTTACCAAAGAAAACTTGGTCACATGTATGGGACAGATGTAAAAATGAAAGAAATTCTAATTAAATTCCATATGAGGAGATCTGCTCAATCTCAGACTTCTTGGTGTGGTGTGTCCCAGTGTACTATGTGCCAGAAATTCTTAAAATGATCATGGTTCACCCAAATGAAGCCATGTTTTCAAGAGTCTCTTAATAATTGTATCTATGTAGCTGCCTTTACGGCATTCTCTGAACTTTGAGGTAGAAGGAACCTTAGAATTGAATTTGTCTCTTCTCTACCAACTCAGTTTTAGATGTGATTTATAGAGGTCCAGAAAAGTCTAGAGATAATATGGAGTCTGCATCCTTCTGATGAACCGGCTCACAAATGATTGGAGCTACGGTCCTGGGACCACTGTCCATCAATGTTGCTCTCACTGTGCCATTTGACCCATTATCCTGCATGGTGCTCTGCCTAGTTATAGGATGCTCTCAGTAGCTATCCGAACACATACTACCTGCTTATTTGTGTTGCCACAGACCTATATATGATATTATGAACTATCTTTCTTTCATCTAGCCTTCTGAACTATAGCTGAGATCTGCTGAAAGAAAACTGAAAGGAAAAAAAAGCCAATTCATGAATCTTAATGCTTCATCCTAATGTAAGAAATTTTCAGAATCATTCAGCTTAAGTATGTTCTGTGATGTTTACCCTTAAGAAAAATTTATGTCTTGTCAGGGATCTGTGAAATACTAAAAGATCTATGCCACAATTTACTCTCAGAAAACAAATTGAACAGATTTTAAAGATATATGATACATCAATGTTAAGTATGATCTTATTAAAAATGTTACTGTGAAGCAAACTTGAAAGCCAATAAAAATTTATTAATATTTGTATAGTTGTTGTTGTTGTTTTCTAATATCAGGTGCTAGAGAGATGGCTTAAAGGCTAAGAGTTGTACTCCCAAGAGTATGTCTTCCAAAGGATCAGAGTTTGATTCCCAGCACCCACATAAGGCAGTCACAACCTTCTGTAACTCCAGCTCCTGGGTACCTGACACTCCTTTCTGGACTCATCAGTCACCTACACTGGTGCACAAATCCACACAAAAATATACAGATATATTACATTTAAAATAATAAAAACCAATCTTAAAAAGTACTGTACTGAAAAGTCAACTGTAAGAAGAAAGGGTTAAATAAAGCCAGCCTTCTCTGTTTACTTAATCAAAAGAAGTGCATTTTAAGGAGCCCACAAAATGGGAGCACATCAGTTCAATTCCCGACAGTCATTTTTACACATATGCACTTCTGAGTTTTTAATAGTCCTATAGCAATTTATGGTGCTAATAAGAAATTGGATTTTCAGAAATTAATATACTTTCCCTCCATGAAGTACCATCCTGTACAAAGATTCACAACATGAAATTTTTCTATTTTTCATGCTTGTTCCTGTGTCAGGAAAGACTTGGGACTCATACTTGCCATCACTGTTGATACTCCCTGCTTCTGTACCACCCCTGAACACTGAGATGATTTTCAAATTCCATTTATGATTGTTTTGTTTTTATTTGTTTGCTTGTTTTGAAACAAGGTTTTTCTATGTAGCCTTGCCTGGTGTGAACTAAGCACACATGCATTTCTGCCTGGCCTCAAACTAACTACAATCCTCTTGGTTCTACTTCTGCAATACTAAGATTACGGGTGTATGCTACCACTCCCAGATCCCTAAGCTCATGCAATGCTAACATCCTTTCTCTACTAAGCCATTCTTAACATCCCTCCTTTTGTACTCAGTTATCCAATGGTCTTTGTGTTCCTGTCACTCTCTAGCTAGAAAGCTTACTTTTTGCTATTCTGTCCCAGGGACCTTGAACATCTTAGCTGGATGAAATCCTCCCATGTCTCCTCACAGCCTAGCACCCAACATGACAAACAGACTAATATTGCTCATCAAACATCATTTCACTGACAGCCTCCCAGAAGGCAATTAAAAGAGAGAAATCTCAGAGTTAAGCTTCGATTTGACTAATTTGTTCTACACAGCACATGACGATGAGGAGGCAGTCAAGGATTTAATATTTAGTATTTACTGCTGGGTTCACAATCGCAGTGTTTTAATAGAAAATGAAACCATGCAGCAGGTTTGTTTGTTCCCCACCTCCCACCCTCGGAAGACTTTCTCAAAAGAACTGCAACGACATACTTAAAGAGACAATGGTATGGTGGCCGAACGTTACTGTTTTATAGGTTTATGGCTCCTTTGGCTGGTGGGCACAGGAATGAAGAGATTGTCTTATCACCTCACATCATTATAACAAAGTTTTTGACAACCGACATTTAAAGGCAGGTCATACTCTAAATGCAGGCAAACAGCAGAGGAGCAGACAGAAGCAGCAACACTCTTGGTGAGGCAAAGTCAGATTATTTAGGTTTGTGGTCCAGCTCTGCCACAGCTGAGCTGTAAGATCCAAGGATGTGAGTTAACCTCCATATGCCAACATGTAAGAATGCCATCTGCATCATGGGACTTATGAATATTGAAAGTAGTAAAATTGTAAAGGTCTCCAAATGTGTGTAGCCCATATCATGTGTATGATAAATAAGGTTTCAAATTCTTGGAGTTAAACCAAACAATCAGCCACAAAACAATATTTGTGTAATAATAAGTAGCACATCAATACATGATGAGATGTAAGGGAGGCTTTGGATGTGGGGAGGTAGCTTGGTGTGTAAGGCCCTCACTATACCTGAATGGGGACCAATTTCAAATCTCTACACCCAATATAGAAGACAAGCACAGAACTGCACATTTCTAACCTTAGAGCTAGGGAGACAGAGAAAGATAAGTCCAGGAGACTTGCTGACTGACCCATCTAGTCAAATCAGTTTGCTTCAGGCTCAGTGAGTCCTTGTCTCAAAAACAGTAAGGTGGATAGCAACAAATGAAGACAATCAACACTGACCACACACACACACACACACACACACACAGAGAGAGAGAGAGAGAGAGAGAGAGAGAGAGAGAGAGAGAGAGAGAGAGAGAGAGAGAGAGAGACTTATATAACAAGGTGACTTTGGAACAGAGCAAGAGAGGCTGGAGTATACAAATCTCTACAGCACTATAGAAAGAGGAACCGACGTGAGTGAATGCTCATAGAGGGAAGATGGTGTGGGATGGGAAGATTAAAGGAACCAAGTGTCCCAGTTTTATTTCTATTTCTGTAATAAAGCACCACAAAAGAAAGCACCGTAAGAGAGAAAGGGGTTTATTTCAGCTTACAATTCTCAGTCATAGCCCATTATTTTAAAGAAGTCAAGCCAGAACTCAAAGCAGCTAGTTACATCTGGTCAAGAGTACAGAGAGACTGAACATGTACCCTTTCAATTGTTTGCTTGCTTGGACTTAGTTCAATTCTCCACTCTCATACAGATCAGGATGGCCTACCTAGGGCATGATGCCACCAATAGTGGGCTACATCTTTCCTCACCAAGACATTTGATTAAAATAGTCCCTTACAGATATGCAAAATCTGATTTATATAATTCTTCATTCAGGGGGGCTGGAGAGATGGCTCAGTGGTTAAGAGCACCAACTGCTCTTCCACAGGTCCTGAGTTCAATTGCCAGCAACCACATGGTGGCTCACAATCACGTGTAATAGCATCTGATGCCCTCTTCTGGTGTGTCTGACATACCAGTGTACTCATATAGATACAACAAATAAAATCTTTTAAAAAAAATTCTTCGTTCAGGCTCTACTCACTTATGATTCTAGGTTGTGTGTGTCTAGATGACAGTTAAACATTGCACTAAGGAGACCAAGTAGAGCATCTGAAGCAAGCCAATGTGGATTAGACTGTCAGGATTCCAGGTTGAGGTGAGATGGAAGAGTTGATTACACCAAGGCTTAGAAGTAGGAAGTAGAATTCTGAATTGCATTCCAAGTGCCATCTTTAAGGACAAAAAAGTGGCTTTGAAGAAAGGAACTATTTTATTATATGTTCACTAGATGTCCATTAGATGTCCCAGGTAGATTCTGGTTTATTTTTGTGGAACTAGAGAATCAAACCTAGGACTTGCACAAGCTTGACAAGTGATCTATCACTAAGTTACACCTATAGCTCTTTAGATTTCTCTTTGAAAAAGGACACATGTAGCTGCTATGAAAGAAGAGTCCAGGTTGACTCTAAGTTTTGGTCCAAACATCATTAAACCACAGAACCATTATCAATTAAACCATACAAAGTGAGAGGGAAACACACATAAAATGTTAGTTTGACTTTAGTTGGGAGCATTTTCAGTTTGAGATACCCACGGGGAACCTAGCAAGCAGGTGATGGTTGAGTTCAGAGGCAGCTTGAAAAGCTTGGAGCCAAAGCTAAATTTATCATAACTGAGGAAAACCTTATGAGCTATGAAATTGGGGATGAGTGGGAACACGGAAGTTAAGACAAGTGCCTTCTTTCTCTTTCTCAGCCTTAGAATACAGCTCTCAGATAGAGGTTGGATAGTTGTGAAAGCTATAGAAAAAAAAAAAAAAAAAAAAAAAACCTTGGGGCAGGCACCAAGAAGGTGAGAAAAGGGTAGAGTCAAGAAGATCAAGTGCTGCTTGCATGTCACTGTGATTCCTAAGCCAAGAACCTCCTAGTCCTCCTCTAGGAGCTTTTGAAATTGATTCCCTATTAATTTTTAACTGATTAGTTTCTTAAATGCTTACCATCTCCATGTTGTTCCTTCCGGAGTCCGTTTCTACAGATATTGACATATTCAAATGACTTCCCTCCTTAGGAGTCTTCGGTGTCCACTGCCTGTGTATGAAGCCCAGTGCCTTACTTTCAAAGCCTTACCTAGTAAGTGCCCCAATTCTTTATCTTGTGCTCATGATAGTCTCACCTCAGTCAAGCTAGATCATTGTGATCTCTGAACCTTCAAAAGCTAATGTCTTTTTTGTGATACCCTTGGAATTTAATTCTTCTTTTTGTATGCCTAAGAAAAGCTTACTTGGTTCTTCCATGATTCACTGAGACACCACCACCCCACTCTCTGACATAATGCTTTTAATACTTTCTACAGACGTCCTTGTGTTTTATGCCATTATCACTGTATTTTGCTTGGCCTTAAATTAACTTAATATTTGTTCCCTGTCCTGTTTCACTAAATAGATAGGAAGACCTTTGCAAACAGAGCTGCTAATGTGAAAAATTTGGCAGGCCCACACAAACTACTAGCACTAAATAGGCAGCCATATCTTTGTTGACATAAAATAAAATAGATATTCCTTTTAATACTGCTTAATGTGAAAACAAACATAAACTCCCTGATGTACTCTTTAAAATGTCTATCTTACTTTAATTTCACAGAAAACATAGATAGATAGGGGATAGATAGATGATAGATAGATCACAGATGATAGACAGATATATGATAAATAGATCATGGATAGATAGATAGATAGATAGATAGATAGATAGATAGATAGATAGGCAGACAGACAGATACAAAATGTTGATAGGTGAATTGGAGAGGAAGAGAAAAGGTAAAAAAAAGGAAAAAGCAGATAAGCAAAATAATAATAAAAAGTGGAATTGACACATCTCCACTTTTTTCCTTGTTTGTAAGCCTGATATGTTTCTGTGGCTGATCATACAGGTAATACCCCTGAGCTTTACTTGATAAGGTTAAAAAATTTCTATGATATTCTAGTGTAGTTCAGACAATATGTCTTAAGTTTTTATTTTTTTCATTTCTTTTCCAGCACAGCTATAAGCTTCTCTGGGGAATGAGCTATAAAACAAAGATCTGGTACTATCTGTCTCTTCCACTTCAGGGAGCTACAAATTATATGCTTTGAGGCAGAAGGAAGTGAAACATTGATTGTATATAGTATTCAATAGCTAAGAAGGTATTCTCATTAACACCATAATCAACACAGTACTTTTATTGGAACATGTTTCAGAATCAGATTTTTTTTATGATTTGACAAATGTAATTTATTATCTAATGGATTTTAAGCCACAGGCATAATTTGTGTTTTCTGTACACCAGACTATACAATTACACACAGGAACACAGGAAATGCCAATAGTAACTTAAACATTGGCTATCAATGGATTGATTGGGAGAAAGAATAACACCCAATTCCCAACACTCCTGGGCTTTAAGATGAACCACATTGAGAACAATGGAATCAGCAATGTCCTGAAAAATCCCCTAACATGTTTGATATTTATACATAAGCTTCTCTTCTCACTCCACATTTTTGTTTAAGATGAAATAAATAATTCTAACTTGGCATAGAATTACTATATAAAACAGTTACTGGATTTTTTTTTTTAGCCCAAACTCTGCCAGGCATATAACTGAGAGTTTTAGATTTGAAAAGTTTAATTTTCAAAATAACATAAAAGGGTAGCAAATTTTGTACCCAGATGCATATCAGTCACTGTAGGACTAGGCACATCCTCTCCTACCTAGGCCAGACAAGCTGGCCAGATAGGCGGATGGGATCCACAGGCAGACTACAAAGTCTGGGGCAGCCCCTGCTCCAGTTGTTGGGGGACCCACATGAATACCAAGCTGCACATTTATTACATATGTATAGAGAGAGGAGAAGCTAAGTCCAGTCCATGCTTGCACATTGGTTGGTGGCTCAGTCCCTAGGAGACCCCATGGGACCAGACTAGTTGACCCTGTTGATCTTCCTTTTCAGTCCCTATTCTCTTCAGGTTCCTCCATTTTCCTCCCAACTCTTCCACAAGAGCCCTCAAGCTCCACCTGATGTTTGACTGTCTCTTCATCTGTTTCCCTCAGCTGTTGACTGGGGCTTCCAGAGGGCAGTTATGCTAGGAGCCTAACAAGCATAACTTGCAAATGTTATGTTGCAAGCATAACAGTGTATCATTAGTAGTATCAGGGATTGGTTCTTGCCCATGGGATGTGTCTCAATGTGGGCAAGTCATTGATTGGCCACCCCCTCTTGTCTCCCCTCTATATTTGTCCCTGTACATCTTGTAGGTAGGACACATTTTAAGTGGAAGATTTTGTGAGTGGGTTTCTGTCCTTATTGCTCCACTGGGAATCCTGCCTAGTTATGGGAAGTGGCCACTTCAGGATCCATACTCCCACTGCTAGGAGTCCCAGCTAGAGTCACCCCATAGCCACCCTGGGGCCTCTCCCCCATCCCAGGTCCCTGGTATGTTCTAGAGATGTACCCCCACTGCCAACTCTCTCCCTTGTTGTCCCTATACCTGATACCCCTGTCCTGCTCCCAGCTCCAGCCCCTCTCCCAAGCAGTTCCCCCCACAATCTACTCTTAATATCTATTTTATCTCCCCTTCTGAGAAAGATTCAGCCTCCTTTGTGCTCCTTTGTTATTTGGGTTCTCTGGGTCTGTGGATTGTATGCATGGTTATCCTGTATTTTATGGCTAATATCCACTTATGAGTACATACTTTGCATGTCCTTTTTTGTCTGGATTACTCCACTCAGGATAAATATTTTCTAGTTCTATCCATTTGACTATAAGTTTCATGATGTCTTTGTGTTTAACAACTGAACCACATTTGCTTTATTCATTCTTCAGTTGAGTGACAACTAGGTTGTTTTCAGTTTCTGGCTGTTATGAATAAAGTTTCTATTAACATAGTGAGCACATGTGCTTGTGGTATGGGCATATTTTTGGTATATGCCCAGAAGAGGTATAGCTGGTTCTTGAGGTAGAACTATTTCTAGTTTTCTGAGACATTACCAAGTTGATTTCTAGAGTGGTTATACAAGGTTGCACTCCCACCAGCAATGTAGGAGTGTTCCCTATGTGCCACATTCTTGCCAGAAAGTACTGTTTCTAGAGATTTTATCTTAGCCATTTAGATTGTTTGGGGTTGAATCTTAGAGTTGTTTTGATAGTCCTCTTTTATACAAATAATAAATGCACTGAGCAAGAAATTAGGGAAACAACACCTATTACAATAGCCATGAATAATATAAAATATCTTGATGTAACTCTAATCAATCAAGTGAAAGATGTATATGACAAGAACTTCAAGTCTCTGAAGGAAAAACTGAAGGAAATACCAGAAGATGGAAAGACCTCCAATGCTCATGGATCAGTAAGATTAACATAGTGAAAATGGCAATCTACAGTTTTCAATGCAATTCCCATCAAAATTGCAACACAATTCTTTACAAACCTCGAAAGAACACTTCTCAACTTCATATGAAAAAAAAAACCAAAAATTTCCAAAGATACCTTAAACAATTCTGCACAATAAAGGTACTTCTGAAGGTATTATCATCCCTAACTTCAAGCTGTACTACAGACCAATAGTAACAAAAACTGCATTGGTATAGAAACATACAGGTTGATTGATCAATGGAATTGAATCACAAAGAAATAAAACCACATACCTATGGACACTTGATTTTTGACAAAGAAAGTAAAACCATACAATGGGGAAGGGAGAGCATCTTCAACAAATGGTGCTTGTCTAACTGGATGTCTCCATGTAGAGAGATGCAAATAGATCCATATTAATCACCCTGCACAAAAGTCAAGTCCAAGTGAATGAAAGACCTCAATGTATCACATAAACTAAATCTAATAGAACAGAAATCTGGGAATAGCCTTGAACCCATTGGTATGGAAGACAACTTCCTGAAGAGAACACCAATGGCTCAGGCACTAAGATCAACAATTGATAAATGGGACCTCATGAATCTAAAAACCTTCTGTAAGTGAAAGGACACCACCAACAGGAGAGAACGGCAACCTACATAATGAGAAAAGATCTTCACTAACCCTTCATCCAGCGGAGGGCAAATACTCCCCAAATATATAAAATCTCTAGAAGTTAGATAACAACCACCCAAATAACCTAATTGTTAAAATGCAGTATAGAACTACAACAGAGAATTCCCAACAGAAGAATCTATAATGGCCAAGAGACATTTAAAGAAATGTTCAACTTTGTTAGTCATCAGGGAAAAGCAAATCAAAACATTAAAAATTTCTATGTTTCAAGCTAAAGCATGTCTTAATGAAATTGTTTCCATTAAATTCATAGGCATATTTTCATGTAACAATGATTTTCTATGTCATATACTTTCCTCATAATTGAAGAAATATCTTTCTATGGTCATCAGCATATATAAAGGCGGAACCAGGTAGCACATGTTGGGATACTGTATTAGTCTTAGTAATGCTTTGATTGGCATTATTCTTTAATCTCATGAGTCCTGGCAAGATGTTATAGTTCTGTATCTCTGAACAACAGGAATTAAGAACAGTCTTGGTCTATTGCCAAACCAAATTCAAAATAATATGAACAAATAAAAAGTAAAAATTCTCCAAGGTATATCTATTATAGAGGACCTTTCTCATCCATTTGGTACCAGTTATTTCTGTATTTATAGTCACCAGAAGTAGAACACTTAAACATGTGACTTGTTTAATTTTTCTGAGTTGGGTTTGTTTGATGGCTTGTTTGCTTGTTTAGGGGTAGGGATTCTCATTTCTGTGTTTATGTGTTTGTTTATGGGGTTTTGGTTTGTGGGCTTGTAATTTTGTGGGGGGGGTATTATGGTTTGTTTGCCTGTTTGTTTGAGGTCTGTCTGTGTTTTTTGGGGGGTGTTACAGTTTGTCTGTTTGACTCGGGGTTCTGGTTTTGCTTGGTCTTCAAGTTGTTAAAGAATATTCTCTTAAAATATAGATATCATTTACTGTATACATGGGAATGGAATTATTTTGATTTCACTAATACTCTAGCCAATAATCTGAGTAAAAATAGAATGTAGAACACATGAGCAATGTATGGAACCAAAATATAAGTATATAATATGGGCATATAATATGAGTATATAAGTATATATTACCATATGATATTAGTATCTAAGTATATTATATGAGTATGTTAGTATATAATATGAATATATAAGAATATGAGTATATACTGAGTATATAATATGAATATATGATAATATGAGTATATGAATATATAATACTTCATAGACAAACCCCTAGAAATGATCCGCTATGGTGTCAATCATCTACCCCAAAGGGCAAAGCTACAAATAAGGTCTGATAAGATTAACTTCGGGTCTCTGTGGTTTTTCACCTACTTTTACACATCATCATTACTACATTAGGCCTCCATGTTTAGAATTTAACCATTTTTTCAAGATAATATTAATGTATTTTAGCCTCTTCTAATCCATATAAATATTGTTAAATAATTATCTACCATCCTTTCTTCACAAAAATCCCTTATCTTTGCAGGAAATGATAAATCTCCACTGATAGGCAGGAACACCCTGCGGCCGAAAAACTGAGAAGCAGCAGAGTAGATGCTTTAAAATTTTCTGTTGATAAAATATTTAAGACTGACTGAGCTGGAAAACTTCCCAGAGAGAACATATTTAGTAAATGATATAGAAATCTTTAAAACTGTCGATATCGGGCTATTTTAAAGACCCTTCCCTTTGTGCACCTCTCACTGTAGCCATCAGGTTTCCAAATGCCAGTCTGAACCCTCTGGTCAAACTCTGCTTCAGGAAATCTACTTATGGAAGTGGCACAGCAGGCCTTAAAGACACCATTAAACCGACATCTGCTCCCAGACACACAAACCTTAAATAGCCTGAGAGCATATAATGTTCCATCCCAGCATAAGAGAAATACAGACAGCAGCAATAAAACATGGGGTAAAAGTATACTTCGGTAAAATTTTAATTTAAATGTGTGCAGGTGTATGAGTGCATGCTCTCCCACATGAGTATGAGCGCTCTCTCTCTCTCTCTCTCTCTCTCTCTCTCTCTCTCTCTCTCTCTCTCTCTCTCTCATGTTCAGATTTGCTGGAGATTCACAGCACTTAGTACAGAGTTGAAATACTATAGGCTCAGTTTGTTAATGACATGTGTTTCACATTATTTATAAAGAACTTCTTGCACTCTTTTTGACAGGGTGTTATCTTTGAGTCCATATGCATCTGTGCAACCTTTAGCCATACAAATGTTCTTGTCTTCCTAAATAATCCCAAACGCTTTGATTGTAAACTAGAGATTTGGCTAGCTAAACAAGATCCAGCTCTTAGGCAGTATGTGTCATCCTCCTCAGCTGAAATCATGTCCTGGTACCTTGACTCAAAAGACACTCGGCATCTCCAGCACCAAACACACTTAAAATTGAAGGGAGGTTGAATCACACCCACTGTCTCTATTTAAAAAAAAATGTTTTTACAAAGTAGCAAATTGTTTCCACTCAGTAAAAATGATAGATTATTGTATAGTGCAAAAAAAAAATTAATGAGCAGATGGAATACCAACCCATTATTCATTAAAATATTGCACTGGGTTAATTCAGCAAATAAAAATGGAGAACAGAGCAGATGGCCATTTATAGTTCTCTTGATTTCTTAAGCTACTTCTTTACAGCCAGAACTGCTCCTATATTTAACTTGAAATGCACAGTTCCTACCATATGCACAGTAAGCAAGCATTCATGTGACCTTGTAAACTTCTTGTGTGAGGCAGCAATGATTTTTATGATTTACTAAAAGGAGCACCACACACTTACAGCCAGAGTCGCTGTCACAGTCCAGTATTCCAGTGACAGCTTAGACTTTCTAGATTTGGTAGATCTGTGCCACTATTATCTGGTCTGAAGCAGGATTAAATATGCACAAGGGTAAAACTGTACCAAAGGATGTGATCAGCTTCGTTAAAACCTCTGAAGTACGTCAAGCACACAATTATTAGACTAGCTGGAATCTCTCTTAAGGCAACACTTTTCTTTTTATGAGACCTTAATTCTACAACTTAATGCATTTTAAGAATCTCTCTACTGGTGTAGGGTGATCAGCATGCTCATGTGTGGACATAGAATCAAACACTAAGAACCTATTCTTGTATGTATTACAGCTCAGTGTACATGCACCAGCTTTTTTTTTCTCTTCTAAGTCTGCACATTTACCTCCAAAGCACAGGGATACATGTGTTCAAGAACTGATATTTAGCAAAAGCAAAATCAGGAAGCAATCCACATAGATTCAATGCACACACTTTGGTGGATTTATACCATGGTTTTATGTAAGAAACTACCCGCTGTCACAGAAACCTGGGTGATCACTGTGAGCTGGTCAGGAGAAGGATGAAGAACAGATGTTGTATAATTTCTGTATGGACTTCAGCGATTGTAATGCACTCTGTAAGGATGGAAATCAGCACAGATCTTGCCTTAGAGGATGATGAGGACAAGGAGTGGAAGAAGGGACTCTCTGGCTGCATTCATTTCTAAGGGATTCAATCTTGAACTTCTTATAAAAAATGCAGAGCTCTATAGACAGCATTTATGAATAACTTAGTGAGCCGATCGTGCTTTCATTATTGACAATATTATAAAATAAGCAAACACCATAAAAAGTTCTTCATAGTTAGTTCATATACAGTCCTGAAAATTAGGATGTGATGATGTTACTTTATAGTTAACAATGCACAATACAATAAATATATGTCAATATACATTTCTTCCAGACCTTCCTCCAACCTCCATGTGCAAATAAAGTCCTCGGTAGCTTCCCACTGATCATTACCCTGGAATAGAAGATGTATTTACATGTGTTGATTCTGCTAAACAGCACACTCACTTCCTGGGTTAAAACTTTCCTAATTTAACTTGTGGAAGCACTTTCCACACTTCTCTGTGTGGTTTGTGCCCAAAGACTCTTCTCAGCTCTGTAGGTGAGATCTGAATAGCCTAGGCAGTGTAGTAGTTCCTACTGGAGCAGCACAGGTTGTGTAAGACTAACCTACCCCTCCAATCAGCATTTTCCTCCTGAACCTTTTACCAAATGATGATAGACTTTGGATGTTATTCTTCTTGTTATGTCTCTCCTGAAGTTAATGACTGGTATTCTCTACGAGACTATGGAACGAAGGAGTCACCTCTTGTTTGCTGCTTCTCCACCTTAGCCTATCATTACCAGCTGTCAATAAAGCTTCTTAATATTAGCCACATAGCCTGTAACCATTTATTGAACATCTATATATGCTAAGCAGAATTCTAGGAAAGAAACGCAGAGTAGTAGGGAATAAAACAACCAACCTTCACACATATGAAGACTCTCTTCTAGCAAGAGTGTAGAGGTTGATTGGCAGTTTTAAAATGCAAATAGAATAACAGCAGATATTCAGAGGGACTGTGAGTCAGGTCAGCAGAGACATGGAATGGAACACCTGCAGAAGGCAACAACTTCTTTTGTATTAATTTGAAATGGGAAGATCCACTTCTTTTTTTTCCCCATGAATCACATGGGAAGAGGGAGAGACAGCTGGATTCGAACTCGGAAAGAAGGGCACGGCTGCCCTCTGGATGAAGCTGCCCAAAGCGTGCGCCACCGGGAAGATCACAACTTCTTTTGTAATTCCCAAGGATGATTTGCCCCTAGTTATAATTTGTAATGTCTAGCAACATACTTTTAATTGGCACAGGCAGGGCTGAGAAATGCCACAGACCATGTTGTACTATATAGGACATTCCTTTCACATGAAGAATTATTCAACAGAAGGCATCAGAGATGAGAAGGCGAAGACATTCTAGAGTGATCAATGGCTTCTTTGAGAAGTCCCACTGAGGTCACAAAAACTCATGTAAACAAATCTTAAAGTCTGAGGGTATAGACTAGTTGGAATGGCAGAAGAAAGCTGAGAAGAGTAAAGGGGCTGAACTTGGCCAATGTGAAGAATAAAAGCCTATGCATGGTGAGGTGAGTCAAAAGATACAAACTATGTTGTTGCAGGTCATAATAAAGAGTCAGCATTTTATGCTAAGGACAAAGATTAGCCATTAGAAGTTTTAAGCACCAACTAAAGAACATACATGGCTGGACCTAGGCCTCCCTGAACATATGTAGCAGATGTGCAGCTTGGCCTTTATGTGTGTCTGGAACAACGGGAATGTGGCCTATCCTAAAATCTGTTGCCTTTCTGCAAGATATAGTCTACTAGCTGGGCTGCCTTGTCTGGCCTCAGCAAGAGAAGAGCCTAGACTAGCAGAGACTTGAAGTGCTAGGGTGGAGGGATAATCAGAGAGCACCACCCCCCCCCCCCATCAGAGGAGAAGGGGATGGAGGATGCAGGAGGGATTGTGGGAGGGTGTAACCAGGAGGGGGCAGTAAGCAGGGTGTAACATGAATAAGTAAAAATTTAAATTAAAAGTTTTAAGCAGGAAGAGGGAGATTCTATACTCTTCACTCACACTGTCGATGGAGAATGACAAAAGTAGGCATTAGTGGGTCGGCGGATGGTAGATGTGGTTCTAGAGACACAGGATACCCTGAACACATCCCTTGCCAAATGAAACACAGGAGTCTAATCAGATGTGTATTTCAATGACATTTTTTGACACAAATCAGTCCCGAGCAATATTCATGATATAGTTATAAAAAAAAAATCCATTGTTTTTTCAAAAGTCCAAATTTAACTCTGTTTTCTGTATTTTTATCTACAAAATTGGCAACATTCTGCATTCATGAGTGGATGAATATGCACATATGCAAAATGGTACATATTTAGAAAATGAGCCAACCTGTTATACTTCCCAAGTTCAAAAACAAAAGGATCTGCATAAGTGGTTTCTATGTGTGGAAGAAGATTATGTATAAATATACATATTTTCATTATTTTTAGATAGATAATTTGCTAAAGTAACTAATCTATTTTGATTTTTATGCTTTCTTTTTATTATTTAAATGACTCAACTTAGGCTTGAAACATCCTTTTGATGATTTATACACATACACACACATATGTACATTATGTTTTCTTATACATATTTTGTATATATATATATATTACCATATACATATGTTGTATTTTATATTTGTATATATATTACCATATATATTTTTTGTATTTTATATGTAATATATTATATAATATCTTACCATATATATGTGTGTGTATCTTCCTGTTTTTGAACTCTATCAACCCAACATCTAAATTCAAAATTCTTAGGTAGGTTTCTTCTCCAATTTTATTTTCATATGTAAAATCAATATTTATAAGCTCTGTCACTTCTTTCAAAATTTCTCTTTTAGAAAGGCATTTGTTTCATTCCCATAGGTTTGATGTTTATCAATATCTGATTCTTGCTAATTTCTTGTATGGTCACAAAGACCCGTGTCTCATTCCCTGTAAACTTCAGGTCATTCTCAGACTTGAATGTCCCAATTTTGTTTCTCAGTGTATGAAATTACAAACTGGTGAGTCTGGACCAACAGGCATTTTTATTAAAGACCAACATTAACACTTGACATTCAGAATATTTTCTTTACAATCTGACCATTGGAACCTAAAGATGCCAGACAGATCTAAGTGCATTCCTCCTGGCTGCAACTGTTGGAGGCAGACAGAAACTTTTGTCTTGGGACAGAACATAGAAGTGTGGTGCCGTGAGTGGCATTACAGTTTTGATGTAACCAATGGTATTCAGTAGCTTGACAGGCTCCTCCCATTTCTGCACCTTGGTCCCCACAGTCATGCCTATAATCCAACCATCTTATTCTCTTCTCTATGATCCTCAGCTTAGGTTCTCTTACCAGCCCCATTATCTCTTTCTCAGTCCAAATATTTATTTTCTTTTGAGTCACTCTCTAAAACACTAACACAGGTAGCTTCTATAGGTGCTGTTAGATGAAGTGGTGTGTCCCAGACCCCTCTCTCCTCAGTGAGCTTAGGAGAGAGGAGCCTTGGGTACCTCTTCTAACAGTTTTGGGCATCCCAGGGCCAGTCAAATGGTAGGTGTTGAAAGAAGTGATGATATTGAGAAGTGTGCCTGGATGCTGTACTTTTAGCATTTGATACTTTTATAATCTAAAATTGGATTTTTTTTCCTGAAATTAAGTAGTCAAAAAAGTTACATGGAAAAAAACAGACCAAGCAATCCCATATAGAGAGTCTGTTAATGACACTTGATGAAGCATTTCTAATAAACTGCATCACCTTATTTTATTCCAGAGCTATATTTGATTCTATGACCAATAAAAACTGAAATTTCATTCCTTTTGCTCTCCCTTCCTATGTGCTTGTTCAAACATATACTTCCAGCTTTATATCATTGTAGAAAGAAATTACTCTAATGTTAAATAAGCTTAAAATAAACAATGCATTAGGTAGGTTAGTATGTATTCAAGCATAGGAGAATAACTGAGGTGTCTAAACTCTTAAAAAAACATTAAGTATATATGCAGCTATACAAATATATTTAAACTACTATGTAAAAATTATTTATATCACAGTATGTAATATAGAATAATTTTTGAAGACAGAGGTCAAAAGGAATTTCCTTATGAAACAATTACCTGTAATTTTTTAAAGGTTGAAATAAAAAATAATGTGAAAGCCATCAGGGATTAGCAAGAAGTCTGTTTTCGTAGATCAGTTCCTCTCGATGTGCTGCCAGAATCATGAGGCATAAAATATTTTAAAATGGGCTTACTACTGAGAAATCACCTAGAGGGTACAATCATTTCAGAAAAGAATCAAAGTGTTGAATAACGCAGCAAACATGCATGACTTTGCTACTTCATTTGGAGTGGGCTAGGGATGATGAAAGTGATAACAGAATAGGAAGATATTCAGAAAATGCTATGTAAAATAGGATGGCTTACATTCTTCATGAGTGATTAAAGACATACACACATGCATATATACACATACACACACAGGGAGAGGGAGAGAGACGGAGGGAGGAAGGGAGCTAGGGAGACACACACACACACACACAGAGAGAGAGAGAGAGAGAGAGAGAGAGAGAGAGAGAGAGAGAGAGAGAGAGAGAGAGAATCATATACACTCCAGGATCTGAAGGACAGCTCAGAGGCACCTTAGAAGAATGTTTTCCCTCAGAGAGAAGAGCATGGTTTCTTATGATAAATCATAGGGAACGACCTGAACATAAGTGAATGAAATCATTCACTGACGAGAAAATGATCAATTCAGGCATGAGATAGCAGGCTGTAATTATCCAAGGAAGTTGATACTCCCTGTCTTGGAACTTACTGATGTCACATCATTCCTATAATCCTGTCACATCACTTGGACATTCAATGGGCTCCTAAGATCCTTCTCACTCCAGCAGTTATGTCAGGGAACCCTCAACCAGGATCCAGTCAAGGTCACCAAACTTTTAACTGCAGATAAAAGGCAACAATTTCAGTCCTTCCATTTAGGGAAAAAAAAAAACCAACTACCCCCACCCCCCCAAAAAAAAAGAAAAGAAAAAAGAAAGAAACCAAACAAAACCCAACTAAAACACTAATATTTATTGACTTAGATGAATGGCTTTTGCCCTGATGACAGCTTTTGTTGGTGCATGTTTTTGTTATTATTGCTGTTAATTTCTTTCTTTGTTTAAATAAGTGGTATTACTATGTTTTTGCTCTTATTTTAAAATTACACAAGTACCAGGGTTCATCAGGTAGAAGCTAAGAACTAGCAGGAGATCTTCCTGAGATGGTTCTGCCATGGATTGAAATCTATGATGGATTTGCTCCTTTAGGCAAGACCAAGGAGAATTTCATTTTAGGAAAGATTCCCGCTATTAATATGCTTTTCCTGTTAATATTGTGTGTGTGTGTGTGTGTGTGTGTGTGTGTGTGTGTGTGTGTGTGTGTGTGTGTTATCCCACCCCTTTGAACAAATTTCTGCAAAAAAAAAAGATGTACTGTTTTGTAGTGATGCTATATAGACAAATAGATGATTTCTTAATTCTTAATGATGATCCTGTAAGAATTCCTAAAATTATATTAGTAATTATTAAGCTCTTTTATAGTGGGACTATTAAGTTCTCTCTGATAATCACAACTGCAATGAGAACTATGTTTGTCTTCTAGTGTTATGAGTTAATTGCTTCTGAGATGGGAAGGAGGGATCTGCAACTCAGAAGTGGTTGTAAAACCATCAACCAAAGCTCATAAAATGATAACTATTTAATATAGGTGCAAGGACAGAAGATAAAATGTTGATTGGGTTTATCTATACAAAACTTCACTAATAACTTAGTCACAAAAGTTATGGATTTTAACTTTCTATGAACCTGTGGAGCTGGTGACAGATAATGAATGTTCAGCCAGAAACGTACTTCTACTGGATATGATTTAAACATTCTATGTTGTTTATCCAATTTATGATTTGGATTTATGGGTCAACTTCTGATGAACTTTTAACTACGTGATCATGTGTTCTGAAAGACGCATGTGTGCTGAGGATAAAGAGAGGAGACAAAACTGAAGAGAACTTTTTATATAGACCTGAACTCAAAAAGAACTTAGAAGTAAAGGCATCGGGGGTAAGAGCATTGTTACATTAGATCGGGAGAAGTGAGCAAGATTGGAATGCAGACTGGAATAACTTAGAAATTATAAGGCAGCTTAAAAATTTAGAGGGCAATGTGCAGAATGTAGAGAGAAAAGGAGAAAAAGAAGCTGCAGAGAGAGCAGAAGGAGCAGGCAGGCTTCTCCTTACCATAGAACAGACAGGTCTTCTCTTAATAACAAGGCAGGCTTAAACTTACTAAAGAGAACAAAGCTTTCTTTTACAGACTTGGTTTTAATTCGTTTAGCAATAAAAGGGTAGAAGCTTTTATTTTCTCTACGCAATAGAGATTGGAGCTCATTTTTCATTAAGAATGAGTGAGTTCTGTCTGCACTGGTGCTTGGTCTTTTGATCCATATACATATGGAAGTATGGATGTATTACAAGATAGTATGAAAGCTGGGCCCAACTGGTTCGAGTGGAGATTTATGAATGTGTGTGTGTGTGTGCATGAATCTGTATATGAATTCATGTGAGTTTAATCCATATTTGCTTGCATAAAAGTTTTTCTTTCTGCAAGCGTGACTCTCTCCTGTTTCAATAGAAGTTTATTGCTCCAAACTTCACCCCAGCCTGACAAGTGAGAGGCTTCTGGACAAGAGGGAAAGGCTCTAGCAATTAATCCATTACTTAATCCCCTGCTGGTTTAAAATGAGGTGCTAATGCCAGAGACTCAGCTTCTGGCATTAAAGGAACTCAGACAGACTGGCCAACTACTGCAGCAGAGCGGCTTAGACTGTAGACAGGGAAGTAGCTGCATGTAAGACAGGTACATACAACAGCCTTGAGCATTTTGCTCCCACCAACGTCCCTCCCCTCTGGCTTACCTTCAAGAGAGAACCAAGAAAGAAAGAAAGAGATATTGGGCCCCATTTTGGCCCTGCTTTGGATCTTGTGGACACCCCCATCCTGCTCAGTCCCAGAAAGAGACCCGGCTAGACCAGGACCTCTGTCCTCTCACCTGGACCTGGACCTGCCTTCAAGGAGCCAGCAAAGAACCGCGAGAGCTGACCCCTGGGCATGAAAGTTAAAAGATTATTAATCTAAATATTAGGCTAGAACAAAAGTAATTTCAGGCAGGAATCTAAATGTTAGGCTAGAACAAAGAAGTAGGCTTCAGACATGAAAATGACTTTGGGCTAAGACAGGGAAGTAGGCTCAGATAGTTTGGTCATCCTGATAAGCCCTTAGAAACAGAGATCACGGGAGTGTTCACAGGACTTTGTTTATTACCTTGCTTGTTCCTTGACTATTTCTGTTTATTGTCTTCCTTGTTCCTTGACTATGACATGAAAGGGCTCCTGGACAGTGCTCTGTAACAACCCACTCTCTTGAGAACAAGACTAGCACAAAAGACTAGCACTACTGTTCACAGGGGTGAGAGCCTCAATAGCCCAGAGAGCCTCCACTAGGCCAGAGAGCTACTGTGTGCATCATCCCACTGACAGATGAGGACCCAGCCTAGAGCATGTTCATCACAGGGGATACAGTGAAATCCTATCTAAGCAACAGCCAAAGGATAAACAAAATATCTACCCATTTCAAGAATTCTTTCCTAGTGTAACAATAAATTATGTTAAGGGGATATGGAAAACTTTCAAGGATAGACTTGGGGGGCGGGGGGAGTTGACATGATAGTAGAATCAGGAAAGCAGCTCTGAGATTCGCAATTGCACTCATCTCAGTGAGGTGCAGAGAGCTCATACATTGGCTTGAGTGGAATTTGAACTCAGTACAGCTACTTAAAGTCAGAGTCTTCCATCTACACCATGTTCTCATGTCACATACTGGGGAGAGGGGGAGGGAGGGGTGGTATCATTGGGATTCTGAAAATAACTTCTTCCATGAATGAGATAATCAAATTGAGTATAAATACAAAAGAAAACATTGTAAAGTCATACACATACATGCATGTTCCCCCCCCCCACATCATGCCTTCCCACACATACACCACTTACCACACAAACCACATCATGCACACACACACACATACACATGCACACACACACATACACATACACACACACATATGCACATGCACACAATGTTATAAAATATATCACAATGTTATAATACACCATGTATCTTGTGAGTAAAGTATTATGCTTCTTGGAAGGTAAAGAATTGTGGTGTTGGAGCACTTTCTTCCTGTCTTTAAAACACTAAAGGAAATCCACAGACTTCAAAAATGAACATATTTCCACAACTGGATAAACTAAGGCTGGAGGATTGCTCAGTGGTTAAGGAACTTGACAGTCAAGCAAGAGGACCAGTGTTTAGGTCCCCAGAGCATGAGCAGATTCTGGGAGAGTGCTGACTAGCCTGTAATTCCAACCTCAGATGCAGAGAAGGGGCACTCCATGAATGACCTGGCCGACAAGAACATCATATTCAAATCCATGAGCTCTGGGCTTGACTGAGAGACACTGACTCAAAATGAATAAACTGGAGAGCAGTTGAGGAAGGTTGCTGACGTCAACCTCAGAATTCCACATACATGTGCACACATACACTCGAGTGAGCATCCTCACACACATGTTCATACACATGCAAACATGCTTATATTGACACATGTACATTACACAGACATACATGTGAAAAGAAAAAAATAAATAACAGAATTGGTTAAGCTAACCCACTAAAGACTCATTGATTCAGAATATTTGAGGTAATATATAAAATGGAGACAATTGGTTAAAATTTCTAAATCAAAACACTTTTGTACATTACATATCAATTATTTTAGAAGTAAAAATAACAAATTGTAACTACTAAGAGCTGTCAAGCATATTCCTTCAGGGACTATTTTAATAGCTGAATAATATCCATAATTAGCCAACAAATTGTTTATATGCAAATGACTTTGGAAAGCATTTGAAAATATTTTAGCACATTAAAAATGTGCTATTGAATCTTATTTAGCTCGAACTTCGTGTGACACCCCTTTCTCTACAGAGAGTAGACAGGTGACATGTAAGCCAGTCTTAGTTAAACTATCAGGAAAGTCACAGTGGTAATAATTTACTACTATAAGCAGTTGTAACAGTAACACTTATTTATTTTTATTTCCCCATAGGAAACCCATGGCATTTTCTTAATATGTTTTAGATATTATTTTATGCATATTGGTGTTTGCTTACATATTTGCTTCTGTACCATATACATGTCTGTTCCCTGAGGAGGCCAGAAGCATCAGATCTCATGGAGCTGAGCCGCCACAAGGGTGCCGGGAATCAAACCCAGGTCCTCTGGAAGAGATGCCAGTGCTGTTAACTACTCTCCCATCCCTCCAGCCCAGAAGAACATTGTTTAATTTGTGTCCAACAGACCTCCATGTACAGACGAAGAAAAAGGCCAGGGTAGTTGCCTAACAGCAATTTAGTAGCCCAGCTTGGATTAGAACCCAGGTCTTCTGATTCTGAAGATGTTGCACCCCCTACATTACTTTTGTGATAGACCACAGTGATGCATTCACCTTTGGTCAGATTAGCACTGAGGTAGCTTTCGGTGCCAAAGTCTGTATTTCTGTGCTTTTAATGTACCCTACATCTGAAACAGCCATTACTAATTGCTGAGCCCTGGATCTGCTCGCACCTTACCCTATGGGCCCAGTACTTCTACTGTGTATCTCATTTAACGCTGCTGTAGAACTGGTCTGCACATGTCTCAGTAAGAACTTCCCTGGCGATGCAGTGCAGACTCTTCTGTGTTGTGGAAGGTTGTTATTTCTTTTTTTTTTCTATTGATTTCTGTGCACATGCATGATAGCTCAGGCATCCATCACAGATTAGGGTGAACAAACCAACTAAGAACTGAGCAGCAGAACATTCTGACATGCGTAGAGGGAAGGGGGAGCCTCCAACACTGCTGTGGAGAAAGACGGTGTTAACGCTCCTATTGCAACAACAGCCTTCTGTCAGCTAGAGTTTTCACCCTGAGTTCTCCTATGTGTTACCTCACTGATGCTTCATCAATAATTTTTTTGCCAATATAAATTTAGTTTCTCTCTTCTCTTCCATAGATGAAATTTATTTCTCTTTAAAACTCAAGCTTACATATCACCTCTTCAGAGAATCGTCAGATAACCACCCTCTTATTTATGTTCAATGACACTTCGGCCAAATCATTACTCTGTGATCTATAACGAGGCATCTATAATGAGGGACATGACCATCTTTCTCATCCAGGAGGTAGTGAGTGCATCCATCCTTGTTGTACATGGTCACAGTATTATTCTTTGGTATTCCCGTTACTCTTCTCTCAGCAGGGCAAGCATGTTTCCCATCATCTCACACACAGCTGGACACCTGGTGCAGCAGGTGCTCTATACACGATCATTGACTGAACCAGAGTGGGGGTGCTGATGGACCTCCAGAAACTGATGAGTGGTTAGATCTGAGTGTGACAGAGGCCTTCCCAAGCATCCGCTCACCACGTCTCAGCTCCTTGGCCTGTAACGGAGGCTGCACCCCAGAGCGCATGCAGCTTCGCCCATTCCTTTAATGTGCCACACACTTCCATTCCGACATCACGTTCATCTGGGGTAATAACTGCGCCAGCCTCGCCGATGGAAGGTGTAATTCATATCAGTGAAAGCCTTTCTGAGGCTTGATATTTAGAGGTGCAGGAATACAAATGACATTAGGCAGTAAGTGGGCGAAGAGGCATGAGTAAAGAATCTGTGTGGCATAAAAACTTACAGCCACAATTAGGGCTAAAATGTTCCACAATTAAATCGGGATGAAGTGAGTGAGTGGCAAAGGTTGAGCATTAATCAGAAAGGATATGCAAAGCAAAAGCATGTTTTTTGCTTACAAAATCCCTGACTCCCCGAAGCACCTATAATTATTAGTTATTTATAACAACACTGAAAGTGTTGACACTGTATACTCCTATAAAATGAAACATAAAATAATAATGCCTGTCTTAGAGAATTCCTTTAAGTTAATGAGGTGGTTTTATAAAGGACCTTGTGGAGTTTTAGGTGGACAGACTTCGAGGACCATACAGAAAAAAAAAGTCTATAATCCCTCTTCTCTTCTCTTCTCTTCTCTTCTCTTCTCTTCTCTTCTCTTCTCTTCTCTTCTCTTCTCTTCTCTTCTCTTCTCTTCTCCTCTCCTCTCCTCTCCTCTCCTCTCCTCTCCTCTCCTCTCCTCTCCTCTCCTCTTCTTTCTCTCTCTCTCTCTCTCTCTCTCTCTCTCTCTCTCTCTCTCTCTCTCATTATCGAAAAATAAAATGGAATCATAGAGCCTCCAAGCAATTGCTGGAGAATGGATGAATTTCAGCTCCCAGAAGACCAGGAGCCATGTGTGTTCTCTCTCCATGGAGTTTAAATAAACAAATGTATGGTTCCAGAGCAAAGACTTCACAATGATAGTGCTGATGCTAACGGCCATGAACATCACAAAAGATCAGGCTAGTTCTTGTCACATCCATGCTACCACCTAGTCAACAAAGCCACCAACCTGCAGAGTAAACAGTTCATTTTACCAGAAAGCTTTCTTAAGATTTGGCTAGGATTATGAGATTCTTAAGGAAAACCTTCATCTGTGAAATAGCAAAATTTAAACATTCTTCTCATGAAAGCAGAAAACGAATATTTACATGAACAGGTACCTAAAATATCTGCCCTGTCTTTTATGCTACTTGGTAGCCTGGAGAGTCAAAGGGCAGATATTTCAACAGACTCCAAGCAGCAAAGTGGATCACAACTCATTAATTCCCCCACTTGTAATATATTGTTGTGAATTTGAAATCCACTTCCGTGTTACCTAAGTGAGATACCTCTGCTCCAGTTCTTCCAAAGCTTTTGGTAATACCACAACATCTGCAGCCTGCTGCCTTGTTGCTCCTATAAGTTAACGACCTTTTAATTCCTTTCTTTTCATTTTAGATCAGCTGTAGACAGAGAGGGAAGATAAGTATGTGCGGCAAAACTACATGATGGTGCCATGGAGTCCTGAGCTCTCCTCACAGGATACCCGCGTCACTATTTTATGTACTTGTGTATGGACTGCACATGCACTCATAAACATCACCGTGGCATCTAACCTTGTCTCTTGAATATATTGCAATACAGAGCTTGTAGTTTCTTCTCTCTTCAAAGTTTCAGATAGAAGAGAGAATGCTTTCCTAAAATGTGTATGAACAAATAGGCCTTTCCCCATGAATTTAGTGGGAAATTTAATTAATGTAAGTTCTTTCAATTTGGAGTTTGTATTTAGTCTGGTGTTCTAGCATAAGCACCCCAAGATCAGCTACTGCCTATTCAATTCATGAAGAGGGACTGAGGAACTTGCTTTAAAAAAAAAATTATACTGGGAAAAGATTTAGTGTGGTAAACTCAGCTACCATATCTGCAAACTGAACTTGTAGAATCCCTTTGTTTTAGGGTTATCCACATTAAGGCATCCCCATGCTAACTCTCATAACCTTGCATTTGTCCTTGGCGGTGTTTTCAATGTATTTTCCATGGTCTTAAGGAAATCGACTCCAAGGTAAATAGGGAGTGTCTTCCAGTATCGTGACTAAAGGATGCTAAAGCAATGTGACAACATTCATTATGCAAGGGGCTAAGGTAAAACAGCCAATGATCTGTGAAGGAAGTAGAACCTCATGTTTAGTATTTCCAGAGTGCTTTCCAAGAGGGGCTGTAGCCATGCACTAAGAGGGGAAAATAGACTCAAGTAATTTTATAAGACAAAAGGATGAGAGGTGTGGACTGTCATCACTTTAGAAACACACGAAGTGCTCACAGCCTGAGTTTTTCCCAAGCAAAGAGCTCTTGACTAGGTAGAAGAAAGGTTCTTCAAGATGCATCAGCCAGAAGCACTGTGCTAAACTGCCCAATTACTCATGCTCTGTAGAAACTTTGAAGATGAAGTTCACACCACTCATTGTATCTGATAGTTCATTTTCAATCACAGTGGACAAGGAAGCGGTTTGCTTTTCCTATTCTAGGGTTAGGAAAATGAGTAGTCATAAGCCAGACATAAGCCGTTTCCACTTATACCTGGAGGGGCTACACCACAATTATATTACTTTCTTTTATTTGTAAACTGACAAGTAGAAGCAGCAGAAGAGTCGAGACAAGACTGTCACTAAGGCCAGCATGTCAATAAGCCCAAGGCCTTGCTTTGTACCAAAACCAGAGGATTGGAGTGGGGATGAATGATGGGATGGGGAGGCACACTCTGCTCATTAGCTGTTTCTCTTTCCAAAACACAGAGAGCCCAAATAAAGCTGTATCAGGAAAGAAAGCGTTGGCATCATGCATGACTCCCCCAAACACGGCCATTAGTAAGTCACTGGAGCTCAGAAGAAAGGGAAAAGATGTAATAATGCATAGTTTATCAAAAAATGTGTGTGACAAAGTGACATAATGCGTGTCACATGGGCCGTCTAACGAGTAAAGCATAAGTAAGTGTTCAGTTAGTGTTTTGTAAGTCACTGCTTTCCTATCACTCAATCGGCCCTATACAGTCAGCTGAAACAAAAGGAAAGGTCTTGTTGCTTCTGGAGTTCTGACATTGCTGCCTCTTCCTCATGACTGCCTGCTCCTCTCTTCCTCTACGTAAGAACAGTGAAGCTAAAAGAAGGAACTAATCTTGGTCTAGCTTCCCTTATGCATGTTGTGTGCACCTGATGAAACGCGAATGATCATTTTCTGGAACACAGTTGCCAGAATGGTCTCTCTTACGCTATTATACTGCAGATCAAAAATAAAGCCATCTTTCGTTGTGAAGCTATATGCTCTAGATTTTAAAAATTCAAGCAAGCAGTTAAAGATGGTGTGAAAAGGGCAGCTGAGAAGTTATGGGTAAAGTTATTTCTGCAGAAGCAGGAGTCCTGAGATTGGATCTATAAGACCCATGTGTAGAACCAGACACAGCTAAGCCAGCCTGAAATCACAGCACTGTGAGGTAGAGTCAGGATCCCAGGGACTTGCTCAGTAGCCGGGTTCAGTGATGAGATCCTCTCTCAAAAAATGAGATAGGGAAGTAATTAAAGAAAGCATTCCAATGTTGACTGCTGGCACGTACCCACATGCTTACACAAGACCATATATACATTCATATGTCACACAAATAAAGAACTTAGACTGGATGTAAGTCTAGGCTTGCTGGTTAAACATTATCTCAGCTTTTCAGCAAATCAAAGAGCCTCCATCTACTGAGGAGGTGCTAAAGGCCCTGTGCTAAAAGCTTACAGAATACAAACCATCGTACTGAATTACCGAAAGGTAACATTTTGCTCTGAGGTATCAAGTCCCCTCCCTAAAAGACGGTCACTGGTAAGCACAAAAGCACACCTATGAACACCGACAAACATATTTAGCATTGCACACTCAAATTCCTTTCACAAGCATGCTGTCCCTATATTTCATTTATTCAAACTTCCAGGTTGGTTGGTTACACGAGCTATAAGGCTGTCTCTGATTATCAGCCTGTGGAGGGTCAGGGATGAAACCCACACATCTCAGTGTAGGAATATGCACAAAGGAATCATGAATACATGTGTTTTGATTAGAATGGCGATAATTAAAAATGAAATCACATGAATGATCTTAGGAAATAATGATTAGACCAATTTAATAAAGACCTCTATCACCACTCCACTAAAAATACATTTCAACATGTTGATGGTTTAATCGAAGATCTCCATATTGCAATTCCCAGCTGCACAAAACCTATTCTCCAGCATGGTCATTATAATCTTGGGCTTTATTAAACATCTGAAAAGAATGGTGTAACGGTCCTTCAAGGACAGCTCCATTAGAAAAAATATAATAATCTGCAGCATAATGTGCTTAAAATGCTTTTTAAAACAGTTTTGTCGTTAAGGTGATCAGCACCTGGCTACTCTCACTGAAAGAGCTTGAGGTCAGCCTGATTGAAGACAGCTACGCACCACGAAACAGACTGAAGGAACGTTCCTCAGTGTCGTCTGGCAGGCTGATTTCACTAGAATGGGAATCTTCAAAATCAGGAAGTATGTCACTCAGAGATCTCAAGAGGAAAAGAACCAATAGAACGTGGGTGCAGGGAAGGAGATTCATTAGACTGGCTTGAAACTGGGCAAGGTAAATCCCAAACCGGCCCCATTAATACAGAACCCAGGGGCATCTCAGTACACAAAGATAAATCCCTTAAAAATGCTTAGACACTGAGGGTCTAGAAGGCCCTTGGAGAGCCAGTGGCATTGAGCTCACACTGGAAAGTCAAAAAAGTTGGAGTTTGGTGTCAGTAGCAAAGTCACACGCACTTACATAGCAAGTGGAGCAAAGGCAGGCAAGAGACATTGGTTTTTTCTCAAACATTCTTATATCTGGACCACTCACTAGATTCCACTCAGAAAGCAGGTCTTCCTCTCGTGATAAGATTTCTCAGGAAGTACCCCCATAGACTTCTCTGGAGCTGAGTCTCCTAGGTGATTCCAAATCCGGTTGCTTTGACAACAAAGATCCTGAGGCAGTCAGTCTCAGCACAACACACACACACACACACACACACACACACACACACGCACACACACATGCACACACGTGCGCGCACACACACACACATGCACACGCAGCACACACACACATGCACACGCATGAACGCACGCAAACAAGCACACTTGCCCGCATGCACTTAGAAAACGGAATGGTCCAATGAAATTTAACTCAAATATGATTAAACAAGTATCACTTAAACTAATCTCATAATTCCGGTTGATGCTAGAAAAACTGCCTTCTGAAGTCAAAATATGATTTTCAAAAACACAAGTCTGTTGGCTGTACCCTTGACTACTCATTGTCCGATTCTACCTGACCTCGGGGGTGAGTCAGAGGTGAGGTGGCGTGAAACCAACGCCACAGACTCCGGAAGCAGATGAGAAACTGCAGCAAGCTCATCTGAACGCTGCTACAAGCGCGTAATACCCTCCACCCTCACCCCATTGATCCCAAGAAAGCATAGCTTCTAAACAACAGTTCCTGATTGGCTGGCATTGTCTGCGTCTGCAATCCTTGCTCTCTAGGCAGTCCTCAACTGGGTCCTCCTGTAGGAGATTTCTTTGTGGCTGCGCAGCCCCCAGCATTTACATAGAGGTAGCTCCGTGTTTCTGTTACACAAGTCCACCATGTACTTTGACTTTTAAACAAATATAATATCAAGTGTTTAAAACAAATTTTGTCTCAACATTCATTAGTATTCCTCAATCATGCCTGAGATCATGAGGGACGTTTGAATGGTCCCCAAGGTGAATATAGGTTAACATAAGTAACAAAACTAACATATCTTTGATGGCTGGTGATTTGTAGGTGCTTTTCAAGTCTCAGGGCCTTTAAACTTCATGTCGACAATAATTCCCATTCTTCAGATAAAGAAAAGAGAAAAACCCAAAATGATCAAGTGACTATCCAGAGATGACACAGGACCTAAATGGCTCCGAGATGACTGAAAGCCAGATTTTAAACAGACCCGGCCTCTTTGTACTCCACGCCAATCTTTGTTCAGCTCAGATTCTGCTAACCTGCTGCTTGCTATGCTGCCTGACCTCTCTGTAAATGAGTCTGTAAGCGGTTTGAGACAATCATAATATGGTTCGGCAGGAAGCAGGTACTGATGACTGCCATCCACCTGCTGTGAGACAGAAGGCAACTTAGTAAATCTCCATGAACCTTAACTTTCACTTCTTAATATGAAAATAATGGCATAGTCTCGCTTTTGAGGAAAATCAATAAAACACATGTAAAAGGCACTATTCCAAAACTTAGCCCTGAGTAAGTGTTCAAAGCAACTATCTGGCAGGCATCTCAATTAGAATATCATTAGGTGTCGGTAAAAATACATTTTTTTTTTCAAGAATGGACTCTTAAGAGCTAAGATCAAAGGAGAGTGAATTTGATATCATACTTGTTTATAAGAACAGAAAACAAAAAGAGCCTTGGGCAGAAAACAGACAAAGAGATCAGAATACAAAAGAAAATCCTAAGAAAACTGAAAAAGAATTTAAAGCAAAATAATAATAATAAAATAATAATAACAACAACGACAACAACACCCACATGCACAGCAACAACTGCTGGAATCCCATGCGAGCTGAGCATTTGCACACTTCCCTTGTCATACCATAATCATGAGGGAGCTATGAGTATTATGATCATTTTCCTACAGAGTCAATTGAGAGACAGACAAGTTAGTGTTACCCCCAAGGTCACACAGGGAAGGTAAGAGACTGAGACTTGAGCCCTGGCTCCTCTACTACCAAGTATGTGCTCTTGTTACTGCCTTGCTCAGCATCCAGATGAAAGGGAGAAACCACCCACGCATCCTATGACTGAAGACACCCTGTCCAATACAGCAGGTCACTAGGTCCATGGGTGACTAAGATCACAATACAGACATCATTACCCTCAAGCTTGCAAAGACCGTGGAGAGATCACTTTGCTTGTGTGGATGTGAGTGAAACGATCCGGGCCCAATTGGAAGAACCTTAGGATACGTTTTGTATTGAAAGCTCAGTGGAGACAGTTTCTCTTCAGCACATTCTACTGTCCGGGTTTTAGCTAAGCTTGCTCTTTGCTTTCCTGCTCATAAAGTCTTTTGTCAATCAATAACTACGCAGAAACATTTTTATTAATTTTTCATGCAATCTTGATCATGTTCCCCTCCCTCAACTCTCCTCAGATCCTTTCTATCTACTACCTACTCAAATTTATGTTCTTTCTGATTTTGCATCTAATTATATATGACTTCCCCTAACGGGTGAGCCCTTCAGTTGGCCCCGTCACAAACAATTCAGACTTGTCTGTGTCCTGTGTCCTGGCTATATGACCCTTCCCCTCCTTTAGAAATCTTCATCTGTGAAAATTGATATATCAGGATCTACCAGGCACGGTTCTTTTGGTTGTTTTGTTTGTTTGTTTTGTTTTGTTTTGTTGTTTGTTTTGTTTTTTTTTTTTTGGTTTTTCAAGACAGGGTTTCTCTGTGTAGCCCTGGCTGTCCTGGAACTCAGTCTGTAGACCAGGCTGGCCTTGAACTCAGAAATCCGCCTGCCTCTGCCTCCCAAGTGCTGGGATTAAAGGTGTGTGCCACCACTGCCCGGCCAGGCACAGTTCTTGTAAGGGTAAAAGATTATGCCAGTCCAAACATTTGGTGTTCTATAAGTATTTGTTGAATCTACACATCAGCAGCAGATAGTTCTTACAAATAGCCAGTCTGTTTCTAGAACATCACTGTTGGCAAATCCATCTCAATGTTAAAGGTAACCTATAAATCACCAGGATTAAGTAGTTTTAAAAATTGGATGTGACATTGGATATAGGGCCATCTCTTTTCAGCGTACCCAACAATGCTGTGGCCATAGCTGCTAACAAACCCGAGTGCAGAACATGTATTCGTTGCCATTATATATTATTAATGTCACTTTCAGCAATGGAAAACTACTTTTCTGTCATTTTTATGAGCAATGACTAGCCTGTACCTGGGACAGAGTTACTATTGTTCAGTTTTTTTCTTGTAGAAGTGGATGGTCAGGAACACACACAGAGAAGAGTTGGTGTCAGAATCAAGATTAAAAAGGTACCTCACACAGTGGCTGGAAAAACAGCTCAGCAGTTAAGAGCATTTGCTGCTTGTCTTAGTTAGGGTTTCTATTGCAGAGATAAAACACCACGACTACTAGCAACTTGGAAAGGAGAGGGCTTATTTCATCCTGTGGCTTGTGGTTCATCATCCATGAAAGGCAGGGTAGAAACCTGGAGGCAGGAACTGATACAGAAACCATGGAGGAACACTGTTTACTAGCTGGCTTCTCAGGACTTCCTCATATTGACTTCTTACACAACCCCTAAACCACCTACCCCAGGGTAGCATTAACCCACATGGACTACCTACATCAATCTTAATCAAGAAAACACCCAACAGGCTTGCTTCCAGGCCAGTTTTATGGGAGCATTTCTCAGTTGTGGTTCCCTCCTCTAAAACAACTCTAGTTGGGGTCAAATTGACAACAAAACCCAATGAGGAAGCTGCTCATGCAGAGTGAAAACCCAGTTTGGTTCACAGCACCAACATGGCTTGCTCACACCTTACTGTAACTTCAGTTCCAGAGGACACAGCAACACCTCCTCTGGCATCCTTGGGCACTGCACTAATACGACGCACTTACATACATACAGGCAAAACATTTATGCATATAAAATAGACATAAATAAAATATTTTGAACATATCTCACCTTTATGGCATAGTCTAATCAAAACTGTACTACAAGGATTAGAATAAGGTCATCCTTTCAGAACAAATAATGTTCTCAATTAGCCCCAAATTACATTCAAATGGGTTCTCTCTTAAAGGTTAAAAAAATTAGTGGGGTGTGAGTGTGTGTGGGTAGGGGGAAGAGAGACAGATTCTGATGCTGAAGTTATAGACAAGTTTTGAGCCACCCAGCTTGGGTTATGGAAACTAACCTTAGACACTTTGGACAATGAGTAAAAATGGGTATAAAATCTATATAAAACATTGCTTTTTCTCAAGAAGAATTCTAAGTTAAGGAACCAGGTCCATAAATTTAATGACCCATCTATATCTGTAGCATAGGAAGCTATGGCTCAGGCACAGTGTCACCGCTGAGGAGAGAAGTCTGCTGCTCGGATAGGCGCTGCAGTGCAGAGGGGTCAGGGCACAGTTTGGAGAGATACACTGCCGCTCTCTAAATGGATGGAAGAGAAGCCTTTAAATCTTCTCACCTCAAAGAGATGATAAATATTTAAGGTGAGAGACATAATAGCCACCCCACTTTGACTACTCTTAAATTCATACATGAACTGAAATGATCAATGTCCTAGAAGCACATACAATTTTTATTATGACACAATCAAAGTAAGAAGCAACAAAGAAACAAACAGACCCTTGTAGCCTCTTTGTTCAAAATATATCATAATTTTGGCAGTGCCATTGCAGATACATGGGAACCTCAGATGGTTCTGTTAGTTTATGAATAGACAGAGCCATTCCTTCCTCATGCTAGGCAGAGCCCAGCTATATCCTTGTCAAATTTATTTCCATTGTCATTAGAATGGTCCAGGTTCCAGAAGCTGAATTCTGGAGCCCTTTCACCCTGATAATCTCTCTGAACCTGTCCATTTCTTGATTTCATATACACAGCAACTGAGGGGTACTATCTGAAATGGCTAAGATTTGGAGAAAATAAGTAGTTTGAAGCAATTTCCTGCTTTAAAACACCTGCTAATTTATTTTCTCTGTTCAGCATTTACTGTCGGTGACATCTGAAACGTGAGTGCACAGTCTTCCAGGTCTCTTCCCAGGTGAGTGTGCTGTGTTCCCATGCATGGTCTTCCCCACCGCATTCCCGTGGGGCATGCTGTGCTCCATTCAGCACCCGACTTTTACTTTTAAAAAACCATCTGCTTGAAGTGACTTTATTAATTCACTTTGCTGTATTTCTTGACATGTCTACAAATTACAGTTCATAAATTTTCTGATAACAAATTGTGCATAGGGCTCTAGGCAGAACATAATGTGAGAGTCTAAATATAGAAGTGGTGTTTACATCTGTACACAAGTAATTCATACATAATATAACCATGTTTGCCAACACCAAGAACAAGCAGTAAACGAGCCCGGGCAGCACAAATTTTCCATCCCCAGGCCCAGAAAGCCCTGCAAGAAGGCTATAACTTTACTCTCATTAAATATTTCTATATTATTTTATAATTTTCTTTAGAAGCAGTTAAATTGAATACAGAAGGGACCTTCCTGGGGGAGCCAGCACCAGGCTCCTATTCCTATAATAAGAAATATCTTGGCTACTGGTCCTGAAGTAGTCATTCTATATGCTGTTTGTTTTCATTGAGGAAAAACCCTGACTCTTTAAGGTGTATGAGAAGGTGGCTTAACTAAAGGACACTGAGAGTGGGATCCCCCGGGAAGTACATATCAACCGGTTATCCAATGCCATACAATCAGCCCTGTAAACATACATGCAAGCAACAATACACAGACTGAAGAGTTTATATTTAGGAATATATATGTGTACACATATAGGTATATAACAACGATTAATGAAAAAAAGAAGCCATGGATTTGAAAGAGAGCTAGAAGAAGTATATAATACTCCTAGCAACTGTGAAGAGTACTCAGCATTGTGATCTAATATAATTAGCATGTTGTAACCCATTGGTCTCATGTCTACTGTCTGAAAGTCTGTTTCCTTTGTGTCTGTTTATCTAAAGATAGTCACACAGCATCCCACTCTGTCCAGAGGCTGCAAACCTTTGCAATCAGTACATCATTACCTTTCCCATGGGAGACGTAAGCGAGAATGGGATGGGGCATCATATTTTGGTCCTTGGAGGGAATGAGATGCTAGGGAAAGAGGAGAAACCCCTGTACTCCATAGGCTTATGGCAACAGGTTTCCATCCAGGCTCATAGGCTCCTTTTCCCACAGTGCACCCTAACATAGGAAGGTGATGCTGGGATTCCTAACCAACACATGACATTAAATGTTATATGTGGGCTGGCGAGATGGCTCAGTAGGTAAAGGTGCTTGCTGCCAAGCCTGAAGATTTGAGTTTGTTCCTAGGAATACACACGGTTGAAAGAGAGAACAAATTCCTGTAAGCTGTCCTTTGACCTCTACAAGTATGCTGCGACATGCACACAAGCACACATATCACGGACATGTGTGTATATACACAACCAATCAATCAATCAATCACTGACATTTGCAAAGTGAACTTTGGTTTGGTTATAGCTAGCCTAGGGGGCTTCACTTTAAAAGCTATTTATATTCTGAAAATGGATACCCATGAATATATAAACTTCTATATGTATTAGCAAAATGTAATAGTCTTCTTCATCCTTATTGCTGACTTTTATTGCCATATCTGCATTAAATTGAAAAATATATGTAAGTAAATAGAGGATTTTTATTTTCTTTTTTCCTTAATGGAGGGCAAGCAATGATTCTACCATCTCCATGAAACGCTTTCCTGTTGGTTCTCCAATACTTTATTACTATTTATTTATTCTGAATGATTGTTTTTTTCCACTGTTCTACACTTAACATCCCATTTTAAAATGAATGTGAAAGCCGAGCTTCTGCGCTCTTCCGTCTCCATCCCTAACATAGCCCCTGGGCTCTGAGGCTCGCTCTAACTACCTAAGCATGCTCACACTCATTTCCAGCTGGCTGATAATCTGCTTTGCATTCGCAGTTCAGGCTCCTGCTTTCAGGAGGCTAGTCAGAAGAATACATTTGGGGTATATTTACATGCTCATGCAGAGGCCCAAATGATAGACTCCCCCTGATGTTTCTGATATGATTAATCTGGCCAACATTTCCAGAATTATTCAGATTGGAGTCCACAGGCATCATTGATAATTTCTCCTTCTCATCATGCTGTCATTGACATGGTACCGATGTCGTGGTGGCGTCGTATCGTCTAAACCTTTGACATAGCTTTCTTCTTCAAGTCACTATCTAGTTCATTTTGGATAAAAGTAAGAACCCCGTTCACTGTGCTAACCTCTTGTATAAAATATTCAGGAGGTTCTCTGAGACAGCCACATGATGCTTCAGTACAACTTAGAGAAATTAATTTGATCCAGAAGAGTCTATCAAATGAGTGCACATATGTGCAAGACTATCTTCCCAGTTGAAAGGTAGCTACCCATCCTAAGGCCAGAGAGCCTAGAGGATGTCCTATATGTTCATTTACAGCTTTGTTTTGTCATTGACATCTGGAAGACTAGTCTACTGAATCCTCAACTCCAGTAAAATTTCCCCTGAGTATCCTTCCATAAACACTTCAGGGGGGTCTCGAACCCACCAACAAGTCACTCTGCACTCTAGGCCACTCGTTAAGGCATTCTTAGGGATGCACCTTGATGTGCTTCAGGATCACACTGTCAGCACTATGGTGCCCAGGTGACCACTGCAGGCCTCCACACATCAGCACAGTGACCTGTGTATCCTAGGTGCTTGATAAGTGTGTGCTGAGCATTGAGCAAGGGTTGTCGAGTCTTCAGAAGGAAGAAGCTCTATAAAGCACATGCAGAGCTCAGCGGACATGGGCAACAACCTGCTCATGAGGTGGACTGTAAGGAGATCATCCTTAAAATGCCTCCTTCAATGAAACTTGGTGTTTTGGAACCTCTCTCTCTCTCTCTGGTGACTCTTAAGATCTCATGCTCAGAAATAGTTTATGGCTCCCTAATGTAAGCTTTGTCCTTTCCCAACCCTACACCCTCTTCTCCACAATCAGACTCATCTAACCCTTATGAGACTCCAAGGTCATTTATTATGAGTTCTGCTTGGCACCCTAATTCCATCCATCATAGCTGGAGTTTTCCTCCACCACACCCTCCAATACAGGGGCTGGATACTCTTGCTATATATTCCATGGTTTCCATTTACCAATCTCCTTGTCTCATATTTGACTGTTCTTTGGAGTCTATGTTCTTTCTCAATATTGTCCCCAATATTCATATATACATATGCATAACCCTTTCTAACAAAATGCCAGCCTTCGGCAAAACCAGTGCCAAGATATATCCACGTACTTTTCAATGTATAAGAATTTTTCCTCATGTTCTTACTGCCATAGACATGGAGCTTTGATGGGTCACTTAACTTGATCCAACAGTGAGGAGCTAATGTATATCTAAAATACCTTTGTTCCTCAGGAAAGAAGGTCTTAATTAGACTCCTGTTTCCTTCCCTCTGGCCCTCTGTGTTCCAGTGACCTTGTTTCTGACCATGGATCCAATGTGTGGTAGGATGGAGCAGCTGTGATACTAAAATACCTTCAGAGAAGTTGGATTAAGCTACTGCCTGTGAACATTCCTATGCGGAGCATATAAATCAAGACCCAGAGCAAAAGAGATCTGTCCCTGGTGATCCAACAAGGACATGGTCAGAGAATCACCAAACTTCAGAAGGACAGCATACTTTTAAGAGGAGAGACACTGAATATGTCATCACAACTCTCTGCAGTTCTAATATGTGTGTAGTGTGCATTTAAGTAATAAATACACCCTGGATTGCTTCAAAATCATTGAAATAAACCAAATTTCACTTTTTAAATGTGGGCAATAAACTTTTTCCCTAGGATATCCATTAAGATTTCTCTAACTTAAAAAAATAAAATAAAATAAAAAAGGCTGACTTATTCTGTATTCCTACAGCTCAGAATAAATAGATCAACTAACTTTAAAGTTGGCAGGTTTACAGTTCTCACAGAGAAGAGAAATTAAAGCCAAACTGAAGATAAAAAAGTAAGTATTTTTTTTTTATATTTATGAAGTCTTAAAATTACAGAGCTGAACATACAAGGTCAACACAGCACTGGCAGAGAGCTAGAGTTAAATATTCCCTACATTAGCTTTATTTCCTCCAGTGAGAAACCACTGGGAGGGGAGGCCATGTGAGCTGAGCAGCAGGCAGGCAACAGGCTATGGCCTGATGCTCTGTGCAAACGCACTGCTCTGAAAGAACACTGCCTATATGTGGCCCCCTCTTCTTTCTTTTCTTTCTCTGTGTCAGAATATACACACGTCATTGTGCATGTGTGAAGGTCAGACAAAAACCGACAAGAGCCGGTTCTCTCCTTCTATCAAATGGATACCAGAGACTGAATTCAAGTCATTAGGCTTGGCGACAAATACTTTCCCTCTACCCTACCCCCAGTCTCCTGTTACTCTGAACAAACTCAACTCTTGACTAGATTTTCATATCCCATAAAATGTACAATTATTATAGGTTGTGGTAAGTATTAAAATCGATCAGCAGTTCCTGTGCTATGCCCAGCTCCCGTGGGCCACATGGCACCAGAGCTCCAAAGTATCTTTACCCAACTCGCTAACTTCCCTCTGTTGGGTCGCTACCACACCAGCTAAGTGCTTCAATACCCCCATGGCCTTTGTGGTGCACATCAGGCAAATCCACACTTTGCCACCGTATCTTTCTCTCTTGAATCCAGTTGAGTCACCTTGAGAAGAAAAACACCACACAAACTTAGTTTAGAAACAATAGTAATTCAGTCTCTGGGTGCAATAACTAGAATGCTAATCTTGTAAACCATATTAATTCTAAATCCTCTGGTGGCAAATCCTAGCGCATTCGCCATAAGCCGGGAGACACTAGTAGCTACATCTTGCCCTATCACTGTCCCACCTGAAAAAAAAAAAAAGACCCTCTCTTCCTCCAGCTTCCTCTCTTCCCCTATCCAATCCGGAAGTCCCGCCTACTCAACCAGTGATTGGCTCCTTTTTTCAATAGGGTATGGTTCTCAAGAAGTCATCTGAGTGACTCATTCCTCCTTTGCAGCTCCTCCCAGGAGAGTGAAATTAGCATCAAAATGCAAGCAATCCCAGGGTTATCCACAACAATTACATGCTAATCAAAATAAAACTTTAAAAAGTGTTAAATTTACCTGTTCTCTTAAGTACTCGCAGATTGAGACTCCCCTCAAGCCTTTATATTTATATCCCACAGGCTTGTGTTTTTACGACCTCCACTCCCTGAGGCAATGCCCTTTCCTTTCTGATCTACCACCTCAGTGTGGAACACTTCTTCCACAAGCTCTTTATCAATACAAACTTGTTTTGTGGAGGAACTTATTTTCATTCTTCCTCTGACCTTGTTCAAAGGAGTTCACCTAACACTAGCACCTGTCTTGGTGCTGGGAGGTAAAGCATCAACAATGCTGCTTGTTCACTAAGTAGATAAGGCCTTTCCAACATTCTCAGTGGAAACATTCCAGCACGTTGAGGGCCTGCCTCTAAAGCATGACTAAGAATATTAATCTTCGTGATATTCATTTCTCTGATCACTAGAAATTTATTAACATTTAATTGTCTTGAATTTGAGTTTGGTTTCCAGGAAGCCTCAATGAATTAGCATATTCTAAGTAAATCCTTGTAAGATATTAGTTCTTGATCTCAAAGGATAGTTAATTTAGGTTGTTTACATGACAGATTTGGACAGAGTTAGAGGTTAAATTATGCCTTTGAAGTATAAAGATATTTGACAGCTGATATTCATAATTTTATAATTACCAAAACTATGATTAGAATTGTCTAAATATTTTATGCTAGGAAATGTGCCATATGACGTCTACTCTCCTTCCCTGGGAGATGACCTGACTCTTGAATTTTCATTACCCCTAAAATTATCAGCTTCAAAACAGCATTTATGAAAAGAAATTAACATAAACATTTAAATGAGGTTTTTCTGAAAAGTTACTTGCTCATACAAAATTGAAAGTCAACAATGAAATTACTTACATTAATCATTCCTTCACTCACTCAACACATAATTATGCTAAGTTTGGGAGAATGCAAGAAATAAACTCAAGTCCTGTCCCTATCATTAAGGAATCTAGCGAGGGAAGCCAATTTGTATTTGTTGACTTCAGGAGATTATACCCACCGTTGTGTTCAAAGATGAGGTGACTGAAATATGCACTGAGCTGGAAGCTCCACGGGCCTGGAGCCCACCTGGGCAGCTCACTGTGATCGCCTGGTATTAGAAGCATACTAGTAACAGACACATATTACTGTCTGATGTTTTCAAAGGCAGCTGAAGAAAGACAATGCTGGAATCGAAGGACAGCACACACGGGCGACGCATAAGCTGAAATAAGCACCCACGCTTCACAGCCTAGGAAGAATGTTCACGTCAGCTTGGGGAAGGTAGAGCAGACAGCGCTGGGCTGAAGTGTGGATAAAGAGGTCTTTTAGTTGGCAGGCTTGACAGGGTGTCCCAGTCAGAGGAGGAGGGGGTTGTCAGGACATGCAAGGGTGAGACGGGGTGGCGTGTCAAACCCACGAACGTCTTGGTGTAGCTGGAATGTACTAGAATGTGAACACAGCAAAGGTGTCTCCATAAACTCTCACCAAGGGAGAAACAAGGCTTCTGAATCCATCACAGTGAGAGTTTATCATTGAACAGGTTGATTTTTATCCTGTTAGTGTTAATTTTTGTCATGTGAGTCAGAGGGTAGAGGACCCTGGACTTTACAGCTTAAAGTTAAGGGTTTAAGAATACTGCTATCTTTGTTACATCCGAGAAAAGTTTAGTCAGTTCTATATAAGACTCATACCAGAGCCATAGTTGTTCTCTGGCATGACAAGGTTTTATCGCCTAGTCCTCTGTCCTGAGAGGGCCTGCTCCAAAAGCTCCAAATTCGCTTCATGATGCTATTCTCCTCATCTGAGCAACTATGTCAACTGTGCAGCGGATAAAACAACGTGCACATACAGATAACACACAAAGGATACCTTGGGTGGTACAGAGTCATTTGTGCTATGTAAGCAATCAGGAATGATTGCTTTGGAAAGAATCCAATGATTCCTTTTGGAAAGAAATCTCAGGAATGAGAGCTTTGGAAAAATAAAACCACAAAGGCAGGAGGTGTTTGTGTCACTCGGGGCGAACCGGGAAGAAGAGGAGTGGGCCTTGCTTGTAGCATAAGACTGAGAGCAATGTGCAGTGTGGACAGGTGGATTTTCTGAAGGACCATCGCTGACGTGAGAAAATATAATAATGTTCGTAAAAGGTAATCATGACTGGTTTCAGAGGTTTATAGGGAAGATGTAAAGGTTAACTTCACACGTCAATATGATAGGTCTATGAAGGCTCCAGGTACCTGATCAAAATTTTGGGCTATGTGTGGAAGCTTCGCATGGGCTAAATTTTTAAAATAAATATCCTGATTAGATTAAAGGATACTGACAAATCTTTGCAGATGCTATAACAAACCCCACTACTTTGAATGCTTATTTTAAAATATTAATTTAAACATTTTAAAGATCAGTAGACCGCTTAAGGATTGCCCTTCTTGTAAGTCTCATCTAAACACTTGGAGTTCCAGCGGATCAACTGACCTTCCACCAAATAAGTCCGAATCTACGTGATCTCCTGGCTGGCTGCAAACTATGATGCTTATTCTTTCTGATTCTAGAGCAGATTACTGTTCTCAGTCCCCAACTAGATATTGGCTTAGGTAATATATTGGACTGAAGCATCTGCTTACTTGATGCATAGATATATCAGATATGATAGATGATCTGTAAAAAATAGATATACATATTTGACGTATACATAAACATAGGTCACATATACACGTGTATGTATGGTTTTACATTATTATATTAATATATCATATATTTACATGTTTTCATTCAGTTCTGTTTTTCTGAAGAGCCATGATGAATGCAATTAAAAACAAAAAACAAACAAACAAACAAAAAACCAGGGAACTACTGTGAGAAAATAAAGAAAGTTGAAAAGGACTTTGCTGACAGACAAGGGAAATGCCACTTTATATGACAAGATTGTGAACAATTGGGGGAAGAAAGGGGGAACGTTAAGTCGGGGCCACAGGTGATTCCCGCAAGCACCAGCAGCTCTGGATGTCTGAGATCACGTAGTCAGGGGCCTGAACTGTATTTATACAGTTTATAAATCACTGGAGGAGAAGGAATCCAGAAACCTTGGTTCCAAACATCATGCAGAGAAAGGGTGAGCGCCGCTGTATGAACCCAATTGCAAATCAAAAAAACATTAGAAAATACTTTCAATTAAACATTAGCTTGCTGGAGTGCAGGTGAGGGGGTGCGGGGAAGCAAAACTTGAAAAACTAAGTAATTAGACACAGTTTGAGAACGTGGAGCTTGCCTTTCTCTACTCTTCCCACAGTGTAACTTCTGTACTTTCCCCTAAATCCAGCTTCACAGGGAATGAGAGCAGACAGGACTTCCTCGGATGCCTCTGTGACAGCTTCATCTTTCAAGCAAATCTCCAGGATAAGAAGAAGGATTTGTGGGCCTTAAAACACTCTGTGCTACTGTAAGACACGTAAGCCCAGAACAAACGGAGGCCAGGCCGTGGCAAGGCCTCAAACTAGAACTTTCTCCACCTTGTAGGTAAACACATTACTCATGCTCTGGCCTTGCTCCAGACAGACAACTCACAGTACAAAGAAAGATGAGGCAGAAACTATACCAGCAGCAAGAAAGCACTAAGAAAAAAACTATAAAAAACAGAATTAATTAAAACGTTCTTCAGTGAACTCTCTTTCCTCTCCCTCCTCCCTCCCTCCCTCCCTCTCACCCTTGGCCACTTACGTTTAATAACAAGAATGTCACCACAGTCAATCTTAAAGAAAATGATCTTGTCTTGTCTGCTTAAAAGGGAAGATTTTAAAACTCATAGATATCAAATTAATATTTTGCCTCTAATGTCAACTCTAATGAAAAATCCCTGACTGAAGAGAAATCTGTTTCCTGTGTCTTTTAAGAAATAAAGAAAGGAAAGACTGGGGGGTCTATGTGAGCCCAGTAAGGAGTAAAGGGATACCCGAGCTGCTGATGGATTTGCTATGGGTTGATTTGGATACCAACCTGACACCCTGCAATACCCAGTTCCCTGAGACTAACCTAAGAGCATCTTAACCTTCACACATGCCCTGAAACACCCAGGGGTTTCTTGGTTTCATTTAGAAAATTGCGTTCTGCTGAGATACAAAGTATCTCCCATAGCACTCAGTAAGAGCAAAGCTTCCCTATTTGCTCCCAATAGGGAGCCCAGGTTTCTTCAAGGACAAAGAGGGTCCTGGGAAAGATGCCTTGAGTCATGAAACAGAACATTGTGTCTTCTTGCTCCTGTAATTCACCACCTCCTGCCTGGTCTCCAGGATGCCTCTCTACGGCCTATTCTTTTGTACTGCTTGGAAAAAGAGGACACAAGAGCCCAGGAGCTGGAGAAATGTGAATATGGTTATCCCTCCGGGAATTTTCTTTCCATGGTCCAGGGCTTGATGCTGAAACACATATTCTAGGGTAAACGCCTATTGTGACTTGAGAGTTTATTTTAAATTGAATCTTTAATATGCAAATGTGAGATTCACCTGGGGCACCATAAGAATGAAATCTATCCTGCATCCTGACTTGCACTCTTACATTAAAAGGAAGAAGAGTAATTTTTAACACACCCCTACGATGGTTTTATGCAAATTCTTCAAGCTAGGCAAATTATTTTTGTGTTAAAATTTTTCAACCCCATAAAAACAGGAGTGAATTTATGTGGCATTTTAAAACGATGTTGGGCACATTGTAAAGCCATTTCATCTCATTTATAAAGAAGAGTGAACATAAAAACAGACCACAGCATAATTAATAGTGAAGTGATTTATGGCACCACATCCTTCTCCGTGCATATTTATGTATTTTGTGTAGACTGGTGCAAGTGTTCCCTGCCCTCAGGCTCCTTCACGCCCTTCACCACAGAAGGGAAGTGGAAGCAGCAAACTCATGACAGAGCACATAGGTTTTCTCTGACACACACGTGTGCATGCACACACGAGTTCACACACTTACCTTTCTGTGACAATTCCCATTTCTCACTCTGGAATTCCCCAAAGGTTCCTAACAATATGGTACCTGTTTTCTATCTCAACAGATTCCGTTATACTCCACTGAGGGCACTGGGAATTTCTGCACATCCCAAGTGAAGCTGATACACTCTAGATGAAGACTTACACTATAAAAAGGACTGTCTGATTGGCAAAGCTATTGTGTAGATAGCTGTTACTATTAAGCTCAGTCACTACATGCAAGGCTCTTCTGTTTTTCCATCCTCCTGAAAGTTTTGAGTGGTAACAATTTAATGAATATGGCTTGAGCCCCTACTATGTGCCAAACACAATACCAAGACCCCCAGAAAGCCAAAGATAACCCAGGCACATATTCCTTGACTTTAAGGTGTTAAGAGTTTTGGGAAGTGGGGTTGGGCTGCCTTTTGTGTCTTGTATTACACAGATTTCTGCTTGCTCCCAATGTGTGCAAACATGTTTTCCTAAAGAGGTATTTGATTTTCCTGTTTAGACCCGCTTATTCCAATTGCATTATGGGTATGGATGAGAACTAGTAGGCTCATTCATATATCTTCCCAACAGCAGTAAGAATACTAATAACAAACTGATTTTAGAACTAATTAACATTTCAAAGAATCCGCTGAAGATAAGTAGGACACAGTCTTTCCTTGGATGAAGAACATCTGCACTTGCCAGGCTTAAGATAATGACAATCCGATGCCATCAGCACTGTGTCATGACTTTGTTTCTGCCTGGAATCATCGATGTGTGTTTCAGTATAATATGCGAAAAGGTCTAAAATATTTCCCAAGCTTTTCAAAGGAGGCGTTTTGACTATAGAGTACAGAACAGTCAATATGCCCACTTCATCTCGGAGCGGTGCCATTTGGTTTCTACCAACTACATTCAGCTGAAGCGTCTGCTGACAATGGCTTGATGAGGTAAATTGAAATAATTGTTCTCTTCTTACACGAGAGAACATGAGCACAATGAAGTAACTTATCAATCTCATGATCCAAATAAGAGGCTGGAGTCAGAGCAAATCCCGACTCAGAAGGCAAGCTAATCGTCCGTGGAGCTCGGCACAACTGTTACACGGCAGACACAGGTCTTCTACTTGGTATTTTGTACACAGCCACTGTACATGGCCACATGCAGATTGTGTCAGCCAAATGTGTTTCCACACATTTCTGTTACACAGTTCATTCTAGGAGTGCATGTTTCCACCTTTCAGTTGACAAAGACACATTGGATTTTCCAGGGGATATCAACTGTAAAGGAGTTTTACGATTTTCATAAGTTTAATGAATTCTTCTAACAGAAAATTCCTTTCAAAGAAATATACCAGTGAATGTCTAACAAGGTCCATGTTAAATACTATTTTAATATGTCCCTGTTTAATATTAATAGCAATAAGCCATCTTTTAATGTGTTATCATTATATCTATAAAACAACACGCCTCTCAGTCCTTGTCGGAAAAGCCTCTATTTGCAGTAGAGGCAACTAACATAAGGACACAAAACTTGCCAAGATTCAGAGACTAAGAGACCCCAGGATGCTCAGCTGTAAGTAGAACATCTAAGTCACAAACCTCTTCCGGAGGCTCAGAGATCATTGTGGAAGAGGGCAGGACAGAGTGTAAGGCAGAGGTGGTGGATGGCTACAAGGAAGTGTGTGCCTCCTGTGTACAACAAGACAGCTAACTACTCGTGTGAACGCAACTGCTCACTGTTTCCTTTAAGCCTCTTGTAAGTAGAATCTCCAATGCAAAGCCACACAGCCCAGTACATGTGAACAACATAAATTGAACTTAGCAGGCTTATTAAAAAAAATAACAAATCTGAGCTAGTGGGGAACAGGTGGGGGAAGGGTTAGTGGTGGATAAAGATGATCAAAATACACTGAATAAACTCCTCAAAGAACTAATTAAAATGATATGACTTTAAGCCAGGCTTACTTGCTTGCCCATCAAGTACAATCAAAGGACAATCAAAGACCTTAACATGCTCTCACATACCGTCCAGAATAATAGTATTGATAAGCTAATGACGTAGTTGTACACAGACAAGAGGAAAGGGAGACGAGGAACTCTGTGCTAAGTAAAAGTGTGTACAGTCACATCTTTCTATATTACAGACCGCAGAGGAAGGACAATGAGGGGTTATGGTAATGATTATAATAAGCTTCACAGAGAATTACAGCTTACATGTCTGCTTAAGTTTTTACTTGGTCATTTTCAGTAACTATTCTAGATCATCTGTTTTTTATAGGAATGTTCTAGGTAAGACTCCCTGTCTATGTGCCATGAGGTCCTCTGTATGGCACATCTCCCCAACCCCGTGAGCCCATGTCCCTGTTGTATGTAAATTGCTATGTAGACTTTTAAGTCCTCTCTCTCTGGGCTAAGTTTCTAACTTCCAGAAGACTTGCATCATGGTATTCCGTGACACAGGCTTGTCCACAGCGGCCAATCTGCTTCACTTGTCTTCAGGTTCATAATTTTGCCTGGCAGAGAGTTGGTTCTCAGGCTAAACACCAAATTCCAGAGCTGATCTCACAGGACAGATGCAGCAGGGTCTGATTCTCTTTTTCTCTGAGCACTTGGCCTTTGCTTCTACAACTCATTGTGGGTATTGCATGAGTATATGGTGTACGGAAGCCTGTAGGGACTTTTTCACATCAATCAGAATCACGTCGTGCCTGGTCTCCCCAAGTCTGAACTAGTGCAGACATGGTTCATGGCTGAGTGGTTTATATTTATCACTGTCATGCTTCATATCTGAAGTTGAGATATATCATTCCACCTTATTAGGAGAAAAATGATTCTGCCATCTATTCTTGGCCTGGCCTGGACTAAAGAACAGTCATTTAAACAACTCACAGGAAGACATGTTTTAAATTTTATTTTCTATTCTTCATACTTTGTGTCATGCATAAAACTGATAAGTGTCTTTTTATGTGATGACAGTATAGCTGTACATACTTTCATGGAAAAAGGAGAAAATGGGACTCAGATAGACTAGATCCTGAAGAAGGAGGACCTCGTAGAAAGATGAGAAGAGAATGTATTGGCCCAGAAACTGGACCGACCTCAAGTTGAATATAAAATATAAAATGACTTGCAGAGCTACTGCATGGTATTGCACAGCTAAGACTTGGCCCATGTAGAGTCAGTAGAACTGTTAATGGCTTCTTCCTTCATCTCCCTAATGATTTTTCTAGAAGGAACAAACTTGCAAATACACGTGTCCTATGACACTGTAAATTGGCCCCTTGCCAGCGGGATGGGTATCTATAAAAATGATGCTTCTGATTCTCACCATCTTTTGATTACTCTGTTTCTGTGAGGATTGTTCTTAGGGTCCTGTAAAATCTGAATTCTAGGATGGACCAATGAGTAGGGTTAAGCTAGGAAGACACATAGCACCAGAGGTCTTATCCTAACCAGACTTGGCAGGAGAGGTTAGTTATTGTCTTTCAGGAGTTTGTTAACTGGATACATAAGGTATTGTTTAATGCAACATTGGAGAAGATTGCTTAAATCATCTGTAGAGGAGATAGGAAGAGAAACAGACATGTCATGAATGATTTTGCCCATGACAGCTTTCTATCAAAGGAGCCAAACTATGGAGAAGTGAGGAATGAAAAGGCAGAGTATCTTCTTCCTGAAACAATTGCTTATTTTATTATTTTCACTTTTTTCTATCACAAGACAATAAGTACCTATCTAAGCAAGGTTCACCATTATTATTTTTGTCTTTGACATTTCCTCTTTTATAGTGTACAGAGAAGCTCTCTGGTACCATCATTGTCTAGAATGACATGTATCAGAAAAAATATCTAGAAATGGATATGTTTTAAAAATTTGAGCCCCAGTGGTAATTTTCCTTCTTAGCACTTTCCTCAACCAACTTGAATAGAGGTCTTATACACACTAAAGAGACAGTGGGGTCATGTCCACACTGGTCATTCTGCTGACATATCTAAATAAGAGAATATAACAAGTGCAGGGCACTATGGTTGGAGAGCATCAGAAAGGAACTGGGGTACAAAATGTTCCAGGCCACAGAGGCCAGGCTTCTTTTTTTTTTTAATATGCCAGAAAATGCCCTTTACTTTGAAAGGTGGAAATAAGTTATTTTTTTCCAGATTGTGTGTTTAAATAATCATTAATGAAAGTACCAATAAGGCTGAAGATAACCTTCTGGGGTGACATAATCTTAAACTTCACATATGGACATTTCATCAAAAGACCCGTCATCATGTTATCCAACATCTTCCTACATGTATCCTCACATCCCTGGAAAAATGCTGGATGTTTTACTGAAAGGAAGATATGTTGCATCCATAGCTTATGGTTTCTCTCTTTGTTTGCAAGTCTAGCAATTCTACCCACAAACGTGAGGAAGTAACTCTGTCATCATGCACCATGCCTTTTGCTGTGTAGCCATTCAAACATAATTTGCTAAGCATTTGTTCTAGAGGATTTACTTAACGTGTTAGGTCTATGAAGACATTGTAACACAGAGGATTAATGCAATACAGAGAAAGAAGGCAAGAGGTAAACACAACCAGAATATGTAAACATGGTGTCAGTCTTTACTCCGGATGTGTTGCCCTTTAATTGATCTAAGTGAAGTCCTGGGTAAATTGCAGAAGTGTGTCTATGTCGATTGATATAATGAGTGAGTGTTTATGAAGACAACAGTCTCTGGAAGGTTTTGGCCAGAGGACAACCACTGTACGTCTGGCCTCCTGGATGACTGCTGTGAGCATCACGCAGGTAGCTACCCATCCTTCTCATTACAGCTCACAACTGTACAGCTCCTGTTCCTTGCTTCCAGACATCAGGCATTGTTCATTTATTATCATCACTTGAATTTTGTTCCTTAATGCTCGGGTCTCCAGATGTGTTAAACATCTAGCATCTACAGAAAGGCTACTGTTAAACACTCAAACATCGTATGTTTTCAGACTTGGGTTCTAATGCCAATAATTCTGCCAATTAGTTAAGTGATTATAATATGTAACAGTTTGAGAGTCTGGGTCTTCTTGTACATAAAACGCCAACCTTGTACCAAACAGCCTCTAATACCTTCCCCATCGCCAAGGATTTGGTTGTGTATATCCAAGATTTCAGGAAAATATGACATATATCTGTGTGTAGATGGAGATTAATCTATTTCTGGGGTCACTCTAACTTTATTCTTAGCCAGCACATAATCCATCACGTTGCTGCCCGAAGCCAGCTCCTCTGGAGGATGCCATGTTAACTCTAATACCATAGGTCTTCAGAACAAGAAATCAATGGGACCGCCTTGGGCCAATTAACTGGTCCAACGCTAAGCAAAAAGAAGCGAGCCCTTCATGAGATTTATTATAAAACAAAACTGGTTCCACAGAGTGAAACTTGCATGGTTGTTAAGGTTGTGTCCCTTAGTAATTAATGGCACGGCTTAATGTGCCATTAATTAATGTCAATTTAGGAGATTATCTCCAACTGGCAAGACTTTGACAAAGGTAAACAACACTGATCTAGTCTCCCATGGCTTGAAAGGCATTGTGAATGCTCAAGTAGGTGAAGATCCGGTAGGAAGACAATTTTTTTTTAGTTAGTATATATATATATATATATATATATATATATATATATATATATTATACAATATATTCTGATTATGGGTTCCCTTCCCCCAGGTCATCCAAGACCCTCCCCTCTTCTCCATCTATAAAAATTTTCACACTTACTTTCTCATTAGAAAACAAATACATATCTAGAAAACTGTAATAAGATGAAATTTAAACACACAAACCAGGATAGGACAAAACAAATTTAAAAAAAAGATATACACAGTTACACACTCAAAAAAATTCCATAAAAACATAATACATAAACAAAAGACCTGCAATATAAAAAATAAAAATGCCTAGACAAAGCATTGTGAGATGAAATCTCTCCAAAAATATCACTGAGTTCATTTTGTGTTGACTGTCTGTTACTGGTCATGGCACTTTAGTGTGGCTTGCATACTTAGTGAGACTCTCTCAGAGAAATGAATTTTCCTGAGCTTATCATTTGGAGTTAACTTCTGGGTTAGGGATTGTGTCCACTTTGGAAGACATTTCTAGCTGTAACCAACAAGTTATATGCTTAAAACTTAACAAATACTCTAATTCCAACATACATACACAAGGGCAAATTTTAAAGGAAGAAAAATGTATGAACTCCCGAAGACATGATAAAGATTTGACACTTTACATAAGTTTTATAACTGCATCGTGTAAAGATCTGAGAGTGGGTTTTCAGGGGACAGTAGAATTTATTTCACAGAAGTGCTTATGAGAAATAAATACAAAACATATACTAGAAAAGCCGTGGCAAGCAAGGCAGTCAGACTGAACCCGCCCGAGTCAGTTATGCATCGAGACTTAGATCTGGACTGAAGCAGCAAAACTCAACACACTGGAAAATTTAAAACTTCTCCTGACTAATCAAGAGTGACTTTCCAAGTCCTGATCCTGTAAAAAGAATACTCTGTAGAGATGATGTAGAGTTTTACTGTCCCTTTAATGGGTCTCCGAATGACCCATCGCCAACACTCGGTGCGTGTTATGCATTAGAGAGAGCCTGAGAATGAAGAAACAAAGTGTGCTCAAAAAAAAAAAATGTCCAGACCAGAGCTACAGGAAAACACTTGCACACATATCATTTAGGCCACAAGAGAGGAGTGGGCAGTGCAGTCAGTGTGACCAGTGCAGGCAGTGAGGGCAGTGTAGGCATCGTGGCCAGTGTGGCCAGCGTGGGCAGTACAGAGTCGGAGATGAGGAGAGCAAGAAGGCTCTTTCCAGGGAGTGCGTGGAGACAAAATGTTGCATTGTTGTGGCTGTGTGAAATAAGGGGGTGTCAGGGAGCACTGAGGAGCAGCCGGTCATCTCCTTTCTCGTTGTAGAAATGCATTAAGATGGTGGAAAAGTAAATACAAACCAGTTTCAAAAAGCCCAGCATGAGCACATTGTGAGCATGTGGGCACCCCTCACCTCAGCAGCGCTGGGTTTGGAATCGGCACTTAGGAGAGACACAAATTTTGAGCTGAGATTAAACTTTACAGAGAGAAAGCAGAAACACCATGAGCAGGAGCGACTTATTCAAAAATCCGTAAGTTCCTCTTTTCTCCGTTTGCCTATTTCTTAACCCTACACAAAATAGGAAGTGTGAAGAAGCCATCCTGCCATGTGCACTTCTCTGCAGAAGGAGGAGACATAATTCTCTGTTGAAAGACTCAATTAAGAAACAATTTAGAAGAATATCCTCCTTCCATGTCTAGGTTTCATAGCCTATGGAAGCAATGAAGCAAGAAACACACACACACACACACACACACACACACACACACACGCCCCCAAACACAATGCAAGACAAAGAGAAAGGACAGCAAGGTGGAGGGGAAATGCCATTGATCCCAGCCTTCTGCAAGCCACAGTCAACAAAACTGCAGGACTGTTACATTAAAATTCCAATGAGAAAAAAAAAATGAAAGTGTCACATATTCACAAACAACCAGATTTTTCTTAATTTTTAAGTCTTGAATTTTCTATGTGATCCTAATATTGCTAAAATCAGTTTCATGTACTCAAATATTTCACCAGTATTATTTCCCAATATTTTAAAACAAAGCTATTTTGTTCTCTCGTGTTGCTAATAAATTTATGATGCAGCAGATCTCTATAATTAATATATAAAGCAAGAGAAAGTCATGGCCATCGTCTTTTTCCCCCTGCAACAAGTATGATTAGAATTGCTTCATAAATTATTCACATATTCTCTTAGAATAATAAAAGAGCATCTCTTCCTACAAGAATCGCATTATTTATTGGGAGCGTGAAGTAAAGTTCCTTCCAAACGTTGTTTTGGTAACAGGTAGGGCAAGTCACTTCCGGCAACCATGAGTGTTTGGTTCATCCTATTTTGAAATGTGTGACATAAGCATCCAGGTGTCATCTGCACTGGTTTCAGTTGCATCTGTTATAGGTGACACATAACCTTTAAGGCATGCCAGGCTTGCGGCAGAATGATAAGGCTGACAGAAAAGAGCCTTTATCTCCAGTTTCCGCTTACCTTCCCTTTTCTCCTCTAGAAAGCAGCAGCATGTGCCCACCCCACCCACCAGAACAAACAGGTCTCCTTCCGTGCGCTTCTGCACACAGAACGTACTTCCTCACACTCTTGTTTATAAGTCAGACTTCTGGCATGCGACTCGGCGCTACCAATTTATCAGTCACAACAGTGATGTATTTATCGGTGTCCTTGCATTTTAAAATGCATTAATTAAATTAACGGATTTTGGCTCACAGAACTTTCCCCTGTCATGTTGTAGTTAATATTTAATGATGTTAGTAGACCTGACCATTAAGTATCTCAGTGATAAAAGGCTGCATGGAGCATATTCTCCACCATCAAAGGCATTTACAATCTTACAAACTATAGGGACAAAAGTCTGTGTACTTAAGTGATGTAAGGGATGTTTTGAAAGGCAGATATTGATACAGAAGAAGGAACTCGTATCTGGAGGAACAAATATGGAAGTGACCATACGTGGGCAAGAGAATATTTATCACCTTTAACCTACGGCACACAGTTTTCTTGGAGTCTTGGAGGGTGAGAAAGAAGAGGTTTGATCAGCTGGGTGGTGGTGGCGGCGGCGCACGCCTTTAATCCCAGCACCTGGGAGGCAGAGGCAGGCGGATTTCTGAGTTCGAGGCCAGCCTGATCTACAGAGTGAGTTCCAGGACAGCCAGAACTACATGGAGAGACCCTGTCTCGAAAAACCAAAGGGAAAAAAAAAAAGAGAGAGAGAGTTTTGATCGAAATACCATCCTATGAGCTACAGATGGATGAATGAATTCTTACATCTTAACACACAGAGCAAAGGGCCCGATGAATGTCTAAAGGATGATTGCATAAACACAAAAGGCTAAATAATAATAATAAGGTGATCAACTTTACAGATAGATGAAAATCCACTCCCACCGTGACGATTCCTCCATGGGGATTCCTCCACGGGCATCTTTCCAAAGCCTCGAGGCTTTGCTGCATTCTATACAACACAGACCGAGATTTCTTACACTTTTTTATTTTTTAGCATCACCTTCTAAGGAACAGGAATCATTCATCACTGACTTGAGCTACCTCATGACCACCTTTACCTGGCTGCTTCAGATCATTCTCCTACAGCATGGCTATCAGCCAACAACAACCCGTAACCCTAGCTTTGACTTCTGGTCAAGAAGAGTCGGTACCTTGGCATTTAGAAGGGGAGGGCTTCCAAAATGAGATGGAAGGGACCAACAATCTCCAACTGTCTAGAAAAACCAAACGCCCCTGTGGAGAGCGTCCCGTGTACTTGCTCATTCCGATCTGTGCAGGGATTTCTTCAAAGCGTGCTGATGTGTGTTATGCATGCAGAGCGAGCATCTTGTTTTTATGTTGTCTATAATAAATTATGAGTGTAACAGCAGGAGCCTTTTCAATACTATTTGTAAATGCAGCCAGAGGCTATTAAGTGATTGGTGTATCAAATAAATATAATTAGTAAATAGCAAAATAACATGTTTGTAAACTGCCTTTGGAAATACATGATTAGACCAAAGGCAGCGATTTCTGCCAAAGCTTCTAAGTGTTTCTGAGAGATACCAGAAAAATAATTTAACAATTTTCATAACGACTTCAAGAAAATTTCTATGTAAATCTGCTAAGAAGGTAGGTATTTACTTCATCCAAACTTTTTTCTGAATGTTTTATGTGAAAAATTTAAGCGTGTGTGTGTGTGTGTGTGTGTGTGTGCTTAAGTGCACACCATAATTTTTCAGGAGAGTTAAAATGTGCTTGATTATTGACTATAAGTTTTTAAATTGGCATTTGATGAGGTTCAAAAGGAGCTATAAATATACCTCCACATGCAGAGTGCTCTCAGGCTGTGAGTTATTCTCAATTAGTAACACTTACAATTATTGCACCAAGTCAATCAGTTTGAAAAGACCTGAGAGCTCTGTGCCCTTCCCCCCTCAGCATTGGGAACATTTGCTCTTGAATGGCAATCTGCTCCCTCCATGGAGCAGTGAGACCCCAGGGCCAAGGGCCCTCTTCCCCTAATCAAGGAACCATACCCTGTCCTTCCACCCCAGTTCTCAGTCCCCAGCCTGCATTGCCCACTTCCATGTGACTCCAGTTCCTCTTGTAGATCAATACAGTCATCCCAGCTTTCAAGCTCTACAACAGTTTGTACACCTGGGCCAAAGCTAACTAAGTTTCTGATCCTTCCCAAAGCTTCCTTTAGTCGATCTCCCCCTAATACTCTATGCCTTGTCCGCATGTCCATTCTACCCATGAACACACTCCTTCTCCAGGGATTTCTGCTCATGCTGATTTGTAGCTCAAAGCTTAGGTCTGTGCCCAATGAATCAGGTTTCTCCTTATGCAACCAAACAGGTCTTATGTTGAAATGCTCTCTCTTTGTGACCTGTTTTGCATTTCTTTATACATAGACTTTTTTCATATCTTTCTAGACAATGCCAAAATATGCTGAGCAGAGAACATAAACAATGACAAATGATAATGGAAATAATAGTAGCTAACATGTGTTCTTTATTTATTAACACATATTAATATTGATAAAATGTGTACTTACGCCTCATACATCCAGATGGAATAGCTGATTATATATAGTCTTTAAGACGCAAGAGACAAAGGTATCTAAGCATCAATTTGGGAAACTAGTCAATAAAACCTGAGTTTATAAAAGGTAGGTACACATAATACCCTTGAGATATTTAACGGTTCTTTCGGGTTATGTACTCAGAATATATTTAAAAATAAGTGTCTCTGATACCTGCTATCAGATGCTTGCTTCACTGAACTTTGTAGCCACACACTTTTAAAATCCAGTTCACTCAATATGCAGGGTCCTGACTAGAAGTCACACGATCTTTCCCAGATCCTAATGATAAAGAAACACAGCAATAAAATATGGTCCCTGCCCTCAAACAGCTCCTAGTCTTGGCAACACAAAAGATCACCCCTATATTTTTATTTCCCATAAGTTGGAGCCTGGAGAAGAATCATATGTAATGCAGGAGAAGAAATGGTTTAAAAACAGTCAAAACTTACTCTTCCTTTGAGGGGTTGGTTAGCAATACCTGACTGAGGGAAGAATGCTGACAGAGGTGGAGAGTATGTAAATGACTGGGAGAGCGCTTATGGAAAATCCTGGAGAATCCAAGACCAAATAAAGATCCCTAGAAAAATAATCTCTGTCCCCCTGGGGCAGCATGCTAAAGCCCATATTTATCTGTCTACTGCAGAGGTGTGAATGCCAGCAAAGACCTCAGGGCCAGATCAAATGAGACTGCTGCTTTCCAGTCTGGGGGCCCCTGGGGATGACTTTAGTACTGAGCACTTAGTCATCGTGTTTGATGGCTTCTGCGGCCTCATTTATCAGGGATCTACAGTTAAATTTAATTTTCGAGTGAGCAGAGGACAGCCATGGGAGACGGGCTCCTTGGTGCTGATCTGCCCCCGTTGATGTCTTCTGAAGTGGAAATGATGGATGCCACATGTTCTGGCTGTGATTAAATTTGCTTTGACAAAGCAGCATGGAAATCTGATTTTCAATAGACTTCTGCATTTCACCTAGTGCTGAGCAAACAGATACAGAACATAATGCTTGCATGGCTGTCAGGCCCCTAGCTAATTCATTGTGCCCATCTAATGAGGCTGTCCATTAAATTATTATTTGTCAATAACACACAGAATCATTTTTTGAAACTCTGAGGAATGGGGAGTTTGTGTTTAAGTAAATAAACATAGAGTGTTTGACAACCAACGTCTGGGGTTTTTCCATGGAAGGGCCAAATAGCTCATCAGTCTGGATGTCTCGGGTCCCCTGAAGAGTCAAAGCACCACTCAAGAAGATCTTCTGTTCCCTTCACTTAGCTCCCATTTCCAATGCAAACAACATCATCCAATTACAACACAGAAGGAGCTACAAACACTGACACCTTAGCTCCCTGGCTTATCTTTAAAGGAGAGTGAAGCAGAAAGTCACATTAAGTATGCATCTTATGGTAAAGCTTTTAACCTCCTGCCTAGAAGTGCTGCCTGGGGATGACCTCCTGGAAAGGTAGCCCCTTTGGGGAGAGGCCACAGAGCCCTCTACAACAGGTGAGTAGAAAAAAAGGTGACTGGAGATGCTTCTTCCCTCAGTGCCATCTTTTTTCAATAGTTAATACGCTTTGCTTTCTCATATCATTAGAAAAGGACATCTCTGTGAACCTGCCATGGTTTATCTCTAGAAAATCACTACTCAAATTCCAAATGTTCTGAGTCCTTCAAGAACAGCTTTGGCCTCATACCAGCTTTTGGGCCTTCTTGCTAACCAGTCAGTGGTCACCAAAAAGTTTGCCAATGGAACCCATAGATCTTAAATATTCCTTAATTTTTTAAGCAGCTTGGCTTTGCTCTGCACTTGCATAACCAGACCAGCAGGAAAAGCTCTAAAACCTTTAACTTCTCATTCAGAAAAAAAAAAATGTACTGTGTCCAAATGTATCTCTAAGGATTAAATGAGACAATGTCTGTGTGAGTTTAACCCTATTGTCTCTCTGTAGACACTCATGTACCCCATTTTAAAGAACTCTCTAAAAAGTACAGGGGAGCCGTGTAGCGGGAATGATGGGGGCCTCCTCTATGTAAAGGCTGGGAGCCTGTGCAGCCACAGAAGCATCTCCTGCCAGAGGACCTAATTGAGGACTGCCTTAAAGATGAAGGATTGCTGATGCAGACAATGCCAACCAGTTAGGAATTTCTGTTTAGAAGAGATGCTTTCATGGGACCAATGGGGGCACAGGTGGAGGGTTTTAAAGGCGCTTGCAGCAGTGCCCAGATAAGCTTGCTGCAGCATTTCTCACCTGCTCCCAGAGTCTGTGTCACTGACTCTGTGCCACCTCACCTCCACCCCCAAGAGCAGGTATGCTCAGGCTGTGAGTGGTCCAGGGCAGAGGCAACAGAGCCTGCAATCAGGCTTCTTGCTACAGTCATTCCCACCTTTCCACAGGAAACAAGGGGAATCTTCATGAGACTATGGTGTGACTCAGGTCTAACCCGGGATAGCCCATACCCCTGCTTGGTATACATTCATTGCCTGGTTCTCAGGCACACTGTTGTGATTTATATAGCTTCGGATCACACACTGGCCTCAAATTCCACTAGTATTTCTTGTCGAGCTTTACCTAGAACAAAAGTGGCTATCTCCATTGCACACGTGAGAAATCTCGGTTTCCTTGATGCCTGGTGACTTGTTCTGATTCACTCAGTTAGCAGGATGTTCCAGAAGAAGAGCCAGAGCCAGTCAACTGTGTCTTTGAAATACCGCCCTACAGGATTTTCTTAATACATGTGGAAGAGAGTGAGAGGCCTCTGGCCATCTCCTGGGTGCTGAGAGTCCTTCTGAGTTCTCAAAATAAGCTTTATTTTTAGTTTCCATGACCTTGGGCCACCAAGATACTTTACTTACTCAAATGCATTTTGTTGCCAAAACACTTGTGCCCTCAAGGAAGCTGGCATTTCCATATTACTTGCTGTAACGTGGCCAGTGGGTTGGCCCATGACCTTGTCTTAGCAAAAAGATGATCCGGAGCCCAAGAGCACTAATGGATCACCATCAGCCTTCTGCCCTGCTGACCTGCACTGCAAAAGCAATAAATATACGAAACAGTCCAAAGCTGAACAGCATTATCATGAGTTGAAATACATGTTAACTGTATCTCGTACAAAGGAGACAGTCTCACAATGTTCTTTCAAAGCTCGGGGTCACAATGATCTGACTGTTTAAGAAAAAAAAAAAAATACAGCCTTCTTCAGCTTGCTCAAAAGCAGGAAGTAGGTACCTATAAAATATAGCTTTAACCCAGGGAAACGCCATACTTGTTAATATCAAACTGTCATCCAGCCAAGAAAATTGGAATCTCTTAAAATCTAACTGTGGGGACAAGACAAGAGGAAGAGGGATCTGTTAACATTTACTTTTGGCCAATAAGCTCAGTTTGCTAGAATGTCTAACGTCAGTCTGAGGGTACTGAGAATGGTGAGCAGATGGAGGAAATACAGAGGAACGGCTAGAACCTAGAAACAAGGCAGTCTCAATCTGAAATAACCAATGAGGTTGTCAGAACACTTGCCACCATAAGATGTTGTAAACCTTGTCTGAAGTGCAGACTCCTCATATCTACAGAATCTGCAAGCCGACAAGATCCCAGACGACATCACCCATCTAAAATTTGAGGTGAAGATCATTAGGTGAAGATTGGGTGTATTGAATGTGTTTCTAGAGGGAAGGTGAATGGCAAAGAACTGCATGTTTCCTGAGCAATAAGACCAGGAAAGCCAATCGGGATATTGGTTCCACTTGCATCATTTCTTGATTATAAAGATCAAGCTGTGTTTGATCAAACAGGAATGTTGTGAAATAGGAAAGTGGGAATGAAGGAGAGAGAGGTGGAGAGAAGATGGCGGCAGATGTCTGAGTGTCTCTGACAGACGTAGTTATTAATATCAAGGTTAGGTAATTGGGTTTACAATTCTAATTGTGTGGGCATCTTGTTAATTGAGCATTACCAAATATAAGAACCAATTGCATAACCTTAAGCTCTAAGAGTCTTCATTCTATCAGGTACCCCGGGCATGGCAGGTATTGTCTGGGGTTCAGTCGAGCTTTGTGTAGACATCTGGTGGGTGCCAGGGCTAGTGTTTCTAGATAGCTGGCGCCTCAGAAAAATGGCTGCTGTCTGGCAAAAGCCTGGACTGGGCACCGATTTTTAAATATTACCCACAACAGGAGACTGAACAGCTCTATGTAAAGGCAGAATTAAGATGAAGTTCTGAGGCTTCTGTGAAATAAGGAACCATGCTTCCTATAATTCCAAAACTAGTCCATATCCAGAGACGTGCAGCTCTGCACTACAAATGAGTTAAACTCATGCTATCTGAATTGTGAGGTTTCAACTGCTCTCAATGAACTCTAGGGATCTTCAGACAAGCCATCAGGGCAGGCAAGGAGAACTGAGCTGGGCAGTGTTTCAAGTCCTGAATCACAAACTTTATTTGCAAAAGAAACAAAAACAACCTCATCATATTTTGCCAATTAAAATCTTTAAATGATTTGACTTGTTCAGTCTTTGGTTTATGTAGGCTCTACTACTGATATCACCTATATTTGAAAATGAATTTGACAAATGTTATATCTTTACTAACTCATTTACAAATAGAAAAACTCACTTTAATGTTTCACTGAGACTTTTATAATAAGAAGCCACACTAATTTCTCCAACAAAAATAATTTTAAATGCCAATGATTCATCTTTTGAAAATCTCTTTAGTAGCTGGCTTAATATAGGACAGCTAAATTATCATGCATACTTGTGCATTAAAATTTTTTAAAACATTATTTTGGTTGAAGGCTAACAAGAAAATTTATGCCAGAAAGGGAAAACTAATAGTGTTATAATTGTTGATAATTTTCTTTGATTTAGCACAAAGACTTAGAAGAACCAGATTGTCCTAAAGATCTAAAAACAGTCCTTCGTTATATGTGTAGATGTTTGCACATGAGGGGTCAGAGGGCGACCTACACAAGCTTGTTGTCTCCTTCTCCCATGAAGGTCCCAGGGATTGAACTCAGCTTGTCATGCTTGCTGCAAATACTTTTACTCTCATAGATATACCACTAGCACTATATTTCACAATCCTTAGATTTAATCAATATTTAGTTACACAGTGATAATTTTTGACACTATCCTTCAGTCATTGGGAACTTACTTATAAAGACCTTCTCAATGTTTGCACATGTCATGACGTATCATAAAAAAATCATAGTTGTCGATATCTCCACAAATCTAATGAGTAAATTCAAAACATTAAGTATCTTGTAAGCTTTAGAAGCTAATATTGGTTTTTCTAAATAAATCAAATTTTCTCAAGTCAAATTTTATCACTTGCAGCAAATAATATTATGTGTTTACTCTGAAGTCATAAAACTCTGTTTGAAAAGATAGGTTGAACTCTAAGAAGAATGTCTGCCAAATATCTGAGTCAGAGGGATCATAATTTGTAAAGTGTTGTTTCAAGGAAAAATTATGTTTTATGTATTCTCTTCAAAATCTGTTGCCCCGGTGCTCTTTCTTGGTATAGCCTTCTATCTGGATATCGGGAAGTATTTATCATCTATTTCCTGCTTTCCTGCTTCTTTACAGGGAATGTTAAAAGATGCATAATCATGGCTCAAAACTTAATACAATTAGCAATCTCACTACTTTATCAAAGTCATCCTTAAGTGAGCCCGGCACTGCTGCACAGGCCCTGCATCACAATGCAGAACAAATGTTGAGCAGAGGCTAGTGCCCATCCTGGCGGACAGGAGGGCTCTCCCACTGCTGACCATCATCAACGGACATAAGAGAGCATTGAGACTTTGACCTTGAGGACAGTTGAAATGTCGTGGGCTCCGCTGGGCATCTGTGAGCCACTCTGATGACACACCTGCCCACTTCACCATGGAATTTCCTATTGAGTCCTCACCTCCGCTCTCAATTTCTTACACTACCTTTCTTGCATGGTCTTCTACTGACTGGTGCTGTGCTCCTGTTTCTTCTTCTCACACCTCTCTTGTTATCTCAGCCTTGATCTCACAGTCCCATGAAGGGCCCCAGGTTTCCTAGAAGTGCCTGGGAGAGTCATCTCCCATTCATCCTGCTTTAGTTTCTGTCCTGTATGAATCATAGCTAGAGTGATATTACATGTTTATTTGTTTACTTTCTGCTTTCTTCTTTCACCAAAATTTATGTTCCATGGGAGCTAAGATTTTATTTGCCACTACAGTACAAATATATTGAGTAAATGCTTGTTATCTGACTAAACTAGGGCTTTAAAAATTTATTAAAATACTGGTTTCTACATTAATTCATAAAAATCAGTCTTCTAAACCAGTGCTATTCAATAAAAACATAATGTGAACCACATGTCACTTCAAGTTTGCTAGTATCCATATTAGAAAACTTTAAAATATAGCAGGGAGGAATTCGAGGGTGGGGAGGTGGGAGTGGGGGGTAGGTGGGTGCACACCCTCATAGAAACAGGATGAGCAGGGATGGGATAAGGGGTTCCTGGGTGGTGGGGGAAATGGGGTAAGGGAATAAAATCTGAAATGTAAATATAATATTTAATAAAAAAGAAAAACAAAAGAAAAAAAAAGAAAAATTATACACAAACACACACACACACACTGATTAATGATTTTGACATGTGGCCAACACAAACTTTCCCCAGATATCTTATTATCTTATTTTAGTACTTGTTTTACTAATCCTTTGAAATCCTGTGTACATTTGATATTTAGAGAGAATCAGAGAATCTCTATCCAGGTTAGTCACGTCTCAGGGGTGCCGACAACAGTAATACTACTGTCCCAGAAAGTGCAAACTAAGGGAACATGGGGAAGTGACTACAGCATCTGCTATAAACCGGATAAACGGATGAGACCTGAACAACCACTATAACAATGATCACTATTACCAAAAGCAACCCAGTGAGGTGGGAGTCCAACTCACTACCACTCGATACAGAAATGGTGGCCATGGTCAAGCAAGCATTTTGTCACATCACTAGCTACCCCAATCTCAGCTTCTGGAAAATCGAGGAGCAGAAAAGCGAATGACTGATTTCCTGAGGGTTGTCCCTGATACCTCCTCATTTGGGCAGGATTAGAACACACTGAGACAAGCTGGCTTCTAGCTCTTATCTATCACTGCTGGGTCACATCGGAAGCACCATGCTGGTAGGAGGGTGTCCGTTCTAAGTCTCCACATGACACCCAGAGTGGCCTTTGTAAAATGCAATCCTGAACGTTCCACTTACTTGTTTTCTCTTTTTGTTGTTGTTGTTATTGTTTTATTTATTTACATCCCAATGTTGACCCCCTCCCATCCCCCCACACAGAGTTCTCCCCCCCCATTCCTCACCCCCTTGGCCTCCCAGAGGGTACCCCTCCCCCTGGGTATTTCCCTACCCTAAGGCATCAATTCTTTTCAGGATTCGGCCTATCTTCTTCCACTGAGGCCAGACAAGGCAGCACTCGGCTACTTAAGTGCCTGAAGTCTAGGAACAGTCTGTGCTGGTGGCTGGTGGCTTAGTCTCTGGGAACTCCCAAGAGTCCGGGTTAGTTGAAACTGCTGGGCTTTCTATGGGGTTGCCATCCCCTTCAACCCCTTCAGTATTTCCCCTAACTCTTCCATAGGAGTCCCTAACCTCACTCAGTCTAATGGTTGGCTGTAAGTATCTGCATCTGTCTCCATCAGCTGCTGGTAGAGCCTCTCAGAGGACAGTCATGCTAGGCTCCTCTCTACAAGTACAGCACAGCATCAGCAACAGTGTCAGGGATCGGTGCCCACCCATGGGCTGGATCCCAAGTTGGACCAGTAGTTGATCAGCTATTCCTCAGTCTCTCCTCCATTTTTGACCCTGTGGTTCTTTTAGACAGCAGCAATTTCGAGTCAAATGTTTTATAGGTAGGTTGGTATCCCTATCCCTCCACTGGGGGTCCTGAGTGACTGACTGACTGGAGGTGGTCTCTTCAGGTTCCATGCCCACACTGTTGGGCATTTACCTATTTTCGATCTATACTTTTGTACCTCATCTCTGGTTAATTCCCAAGCATGACAGCAGCACATCTTACAAGACCATGGTTGAGCTCTTATGCTCCCACTGGCCCTTTGCCCACCAAACCTTCATCTACCCTTACATCCTAAGCACTTTACATACAAAGCACATTGCCATTCCTTGAGCTAAGACTTTTCACAACCTTAGCTATGTGCTACTCTATCTGCTCAGTGCTTATTTCAGCTAATGCTAAAATCCCCCAAATTCAATTCAGCCACCTGCTGAAGCCTTACCTCTTCACGCACTTTGCCTAATGAGGCATCCTTATTCTTATTTTTACACACTGTTCCCGAGATGCTGGTAGCTTATGCATCTACAATGCTGTCACTGTGGATTTACTTGTATATCCTGCAAACTAAAGTACAAAATCTTACGGCCAGGACCACTGCTCATGGTTTGTTACCAGAGCCAAGTACAATGCCTGGTCCAAAGCATGTGCAATCAGGAGCTAAGGAACAAGTGAATTAATATACTTAGGCACGCTGTCACTCTCTACTGCTCCCTGCTCTCAATGCTAACCCTACATTATGCAGGCAAATGGATAATAAAACAAAGGCATTCTAACTAGGCATTCTACAGAAGTCCTTTCAAAGTCATACAAGATTACATATGAAATAACCGAGAGCAGACAGATGTAACAGGCCCAACACATGCCTGTGTGTTTGCATTGAGACATGGTGTCTGTAGAGGTGAAAGTCAATCCTTCTGGAGAAGGTTCAGGTTATCTACAAAGTATAGAGTCCTCAACTAATCAGGAGAGCAGAGTTGTGAAACAAACAAACAAAAAATGGGAGGGCAATTATGGTACAGATATATACAGATCCCTAACCTCAAATCTCTCCCTAGCAGATAACAGTAGCTGCTTAGAAGTCACCTTTAGGTGAAACAGACTAAACCTTTCCTTCTTAAAATAAATTCAAACATTTGTCTGTGGAAGATTGGTATGGGCAGAAAGTGGTGTTGAGAGTAATAGTGTCAGGTTCTTTCACACCCAAACACAGGAAATTTAATTAATGCTGGATGAAACATAACTCAAGCAAGAAATGAGAACTTAAAAATGAATAACATCCTAGCAAATGTTCAAAAAGGTATTTCCACCACCAAATAAGAATAAGGTGCTATGAGAAGAAAAATAATATAAGTATTATAAAATAACATGACTAGGATGCATAATTAAAACCATATCATTTCAAAATAACACAAATAGGACCAATTACTTAACATTTTTAATACTTGAAAGTAGAGGGAAAGGAAACATAAATCATAAAATAAGATTAGAGAATATATTCAACTGAGGTGAGGACAGCCAGTATTTTCTTATCAACAATCATAAAAGGAAAAGAAAAACAAAAAGAATCAAAACACAAAAACGGTGGAAAAACGTAATTAAGATCAGGTTAAAAATCAAAGACTCAGTATCTGCTCATGGCCTTGTGAGATTTCAAAGCAATCAACATTAACAGAAAATCTTGAGTGTTCAGAGCAAAATTAAAGAAAATTACCTACCAAGTAATGAGTGTTAGACTCCTCACTATTGACACTAAATGCTGAAAGGTAATGGGATGATCCGTCCACAGCACCAAAGGGACACACCATTGTCTTAGAATGCTGTGCCAGCCTAAATTATCAGTTAAGTGTGCAGATAAAACATTAACATGCTCAGGGATCCCAGGGTTCAGACAATGTTCCTCCCAGGCATGCTTTCAGAAGTTATGAAAGATGAGCTCCAGGACAGGGATAACCACTGCTCGCCTTACTAAAAACTGTAACACTCAGTGAAATGATACGAGGTATCAAGATACAAAAAGACATGGAGGAGTCTTAAATGCACACTTATGACTTAAGCCAATATGAGAGGCCTGCAGACTGTATCGTTCCAGCTGTGTGGCTTTCTGGGAAAGGAGAATCAATAGAGACAAGAAAAAGCCCAGCAGTCACTTGGGCTTCTGAGCAAGGGAAGGAAGGGGGAGCAGGTGGTCATGTGACCTTGTAGGCAGCAAAATTGCTCTGTTCAGCATTGTAAGGGTGAAGAGACATGATACACTTCCAAAATCCATAGAGGATACAACACATAGATTGAGTCCTGAGATAAACTGAGTCTTAGCTAAGGATGATGTATCCATACTCTTCATCAGTTGTATCCAGTGAACTACAAGAATGCAAAATGACACTGAGGAGGGAAATGGAGGACAAGGTGGTATGTGGGAGGGCTGCCCACTCTGTGAACTTGTTGCAAAAGCTTAGGATTATTCTAAATTAATCTGTTAATCTCTTGTTTTCAAAGCACAACTTTGCCATAACAGTGTTGTCTATTGTCCTTACTCTGCTTGATTATTTATTTATTTATTTATTTATTTATTTATTTATTTATCTAGCAAGTTATTTTCTGAGTCAACAACTTCTAAGACATCTATGGAATTTACCTGTTGCTTTTTATTGCTTTCCTGGTAGCAATGGAAGTTCTACAAAAACAATGCTGTGTTTATTTTAGAAATAAGCATTATATTAGTACCTACCACAATGTCTGGTTCTTGAATAAGTATAAAAACAAACTAACTATCTCCCCGAGAGTAAAGATATATAAGATCAAGTATTCCGGGATCAGCAATATTATTCAATATATTTGTGAAAACTGATCCATTACTGAAATGGAGTCCCATGCTCATTCAGATTGAGATAGAAACTTAGTAAGGTATAGAAAAATTTCAAAGATATTCAGTAGCTATAGGGAGACACACACACACACACACACACACTACTTGGTATACTCTTACCTCTGGTAATATAATACAATAGATATATATTTATGAATGTCCCCAAAATATACAATAAAATTTATCAAAACAGTCATAAGAAATTACATCTATAAGATATGCACAGACTTGATACTGAAGCCTAGAATATTTCTAAGTTGTATAAAATGGCAGATACAAAACAAAACAAAACAAACTAAACCAAAAAAAAAAAAAAAAATCAAACCATAAAACCTCTTCACTTCTCACACCATTGAAGATTCAAAAAAGTAGTATCAAAAATTTCCAAACCAAGATCTGAGAGCATGCATCTGTAATTCAGCATGATTCAGGAAGTAGAGCCGGGGAATTTTATTTTGAGAACATCTTCACAGTGTTATTATTTCTCGTGCTTTGTAACTGAGAAAATCGAGAAAATGAAACTGAGCAATTCTGTTAAAGTTGCACAACTAATGACCTAAAACAGGTGGCATATAAACTCATCAGGCTTGACTCCAGATTTTGTGAGTATAGCCATTCGACCTCCCAGTCTCCTAAGATGCTTAAAGACAAACATTATGTCACCAATCAAGTTTAAATTACCCTAGGGCAGAACTGTTTTTACTCATCTTTAGAGCACTGCAGTACCCAGTTCTTAGAAGATCATGCTCCCAAGTGCCCACTTTCCTTTCTGTGTCTCTTAGTGTGGGTAATCACATGAGGGCTCAGTGGCTATATTAAAAGTACATTCAAAGTACAGAGACAAGACCTAGCACCTTATAAGCCTGTCTCAGAGCTAACTTAGGATAAGAGCACATGTCCTTGTTTGACACTCTCCAGGAGACACTATGAAACAATATATACCAGTTTTCTTTATACATATACATGTATGTATAATGATCTGACTATGGTTCCCCTCCCAACTTCTCTGAGATCCACCCCCATCTCCCTTCCATCCAAAATCACCTGCTTTCTATTTCTGTTTCTTCTTTAAAAAATAAATAGGCGACCTGGAGCACTGGTTCCTTCCAGTCTGGGCCCAAGCACTGAGCAGATCCCAGGTGGCAGCTCTGCCCCCAATCTCACAGAACCCAGAGGAAGCAGGCCTCCCAGGGGCTCTAACCTGGGCAGTATCTTAGGTAAGGAGAAAGCAACACCGGCCCCAAACAGGGAGTACCTGGGACCCACTAGGACCCAGAAAGTCACTCCTGGCCAAGAGCACTGATTCCTTCCTGTCTGTGCCTGAGATCTGAGCAGATCTTGGGCCCCAGCTCTAACCCCAGTAGTAACACCCACCCCACACAGTTCTGATACAACCAAAATAATAGGAAAGACAGGCTTCAGTCAGAGACAGGGCAGGTAGCACTAAGGAGATTCAGATGACAAAGGCAAGCACAAGAACATAAGCATCAACAACACAGGGTACTTGGCATCATTAGAACCTAGTTCTCCCACACAAGAAAGTCCTGAATTCCCCATATCACTAGGAAAGCAAGATTCAGATTTAAAATCACTTCTAATGATGAAGATAGAGGACTTTAAGAAGTACATAAATAACACTCTCAAAGAATTTGAGAAGAACACAGGTAAACAGGTAGATGAGGAAGCACAAAATCCCTTAAAGAATTACAAGAGAACACAACCAAACAGGTGAAGGAATTGCACAAAACCATCCAGGACATAAAAATGGAAGTAAAAACAATAAAGAAATCACAAAGGGAGACTACCCTGGAGATAGAAAACCTAGGAAAGAAATCAGGAGTCATAGATGCAAGCATCATCAACAGAATACAAGAGATAGAAAAGAGAATCTCAGCTGCAGAAGATACCATGGAAAATATTGACACAACTATCAAAGAAAATGCAAAATGCAAAAAGTTCTTAACACAAAACATCCAGGAAATGCAGGACACAATGAGAAAACCAAACCTAAAGATATTAGATACAGATCAGAGTGAAGATTCCCAACTTAAAGGGCCAATAAATATCTTCAACAAAATTATAGAAGAAAACTTCCCTAATCTAAAGAACGAGATGCCTATAAACATACAAGAAGCCTATAGAGTGCCAACTAGACTAGACCAGAAAAGAAATACCTCCCGTCGCATAATAATCAAAACACCAAGTGCACAAAACAAAGAAAGAATATTAAATGCAGTAAGGGAAAAAGGCCAAGTAACATATAAAGGCAGACCTATCAGAATTACACCAGACTTCTCACCAGATACTATAAAAGCTAGAAGATGCTGGACAGATGTCATACAATCCCTAAGACAAGACAAATGCCAGCCCAGGCTACTATACCCAGCAAAACTCTCAATTACCATAGATGGAGAAACCAAGATATTCCACAACAAAACCAAATTTACACAGTATCTTTCCACAAACCCAGCATTACAAAGGATAATAGCAGGGAAGCTCCAATACACAGAGGGAAATTATACCCTAGAAAGAGCAAGAAAGTAACCCTCTTCCAACACATCTAAAACAAGATAGCCACACAAAGATAATTCCACCTCTAATAACAAAAATAACAGGAAGCAACAATCACTGTTCCTTAATATCTCTTAACACCAATGGACTCAACTCCCCAATTAAAAGACATAGGCTAATTGACTGGATACATAAACAGGACCTAGCATTTTGCTGCCTACAAAAAACCTACCTCAGTGACAAAGATAGACTTTACCTTAGATTAAACGGCTGGAAAACAATTTTTCAAGCAAATGGTCCTAAGAAACAAGCTGGAGTATCCATTTTACAATCTCCAGCCTGACAACACAAAGGGAGGGACTCATGGCTCCACCTGTATAGGTAGTTGAGGGTGGTCTTGCCAGGCATCAGTAGAAGTGGATGGCCTTGGTGCCTGAAAGTTTGGATTCCCTAATGTTGGGGAGTTGGGGAACAGGGAGGCAGGAATGGAAGGATGGTGGAAGCAGACCCTCATAGTAATTGGAGGAGGGGGGATGGGGTAAGGGGTTAGGCATCAGTGGAAGTGGACAGCCTTGGTGCCTGAAAGTTTGGATTCCCCAATGTTGGGGAATTCAAGAGCAGGGAGGCAGAAATGGGAGGATGGTGGGAGCACACCCTCATAGAAAATCCCAGAATTATATGGATTAGACATGACAGAGGCAGGCCACCAGAAGACTAGATTCCAAAATTCAAAAAAAAAATTTATCTTGATACTTAAATTTGTTTTGAGAATTGTATATTGCCGAATACACAGCCTCAGTGTATCAAGCTGAACAGACCTGCTCGAACCCCTGATGTCCTGGAATTCCAGCTGGATGCAGTGAAGACACATCGTCAGAGACTTATCAATACTCTTCCCCCTGCCTCTCTTCTAATACCTCAATGCCCATAATCAGTTTGAAGAAATTAATGAAGAGTCAGCGACTCTATTCCCCGGGCTTGCGGACTGAGGTGGTTAATATTGGGCTGTCTTTCTAGGGAAAAGTAGTGGTTTTGTTGGAACAGGGGGGATTAGCTAGGATTTATTGCATAGCCATAACCTATTTGTAGAAATAAGTATAATTGTTATTAAGATGAAGTTATAATTTCTTAAATGGTACAAAATTTACTTTGATTTCAAATTTAAGGTTTTCATTGGTAAGAGCTTCTAATTGATATAAAAGTGAGATGAATATTGTTATTCTCATAGGCATTGCGCCTATATAACACATTTAGGAATACAAGGCTTAGACCCAGTCCTTCTTTAACCTTTTTTCTTTAACTGATTTGAGATGGTTAGCCTGTGAGTTATGGGCCTATAGCAAATTCATGGCTTTGAGTTTATTGTTAGGGTGTTTTCTATATTTTATTTAGAAATATCTGAGAGGAGTTAACAAACAACAGTCCAGACTACCTTACATGGATACATGGTTTTCAAAACATTAGAAGTCCACAGAATTGATGTTACAATCATTTCTGTATTAATGTTCATTTTGATTAGAGACCTGTCTGCTCCTGACAGCTTCCTGTCTTGGATTCTAAGAAGAAATTGAGCATCTTTGGAGTTATTCCAGTTGTGGTGAGACAGCCACTAGGCAAGAATTGCCTCTTTTCATCTACAGACAAATCACTGTCCAGAAAAGGACACACATGCAGAATAGTCAACTGATTATATCTGCCAAGACAGAGTAATCAGCCCTTAATAATTCTGCATCACTAGGTCTGTCAGATGATCCTGGGCCAGAAGGCTGAAGATCGGATGCTCCAACATTCTGTAGTATAGGGACTATCCAGGTGTTCAGCAGTCTCTATAAATTGGCTATGTTTTAGAAGCTATGCTTTATGGTTCCCATAATCTCAGTTAACTCAATCATTCTGGATTTCTGACTGGGTTGAAGACTTATAGTCTCATAGCCAATTCCAGCTATTTACTTTGAGAGGAAAAAAAAAATGAGAGGATGGTTTTCAGCTGACATTCATTCTAAAGCCAAGAAAAAAAAGCCAGGTTCAGAACTAAGTCTTTTAGTTAGGAGGGATGACAGAGGTTCTCGTTAGTCAACAAAATGAACTGGGTTTTAGGTTTATCTTCTACCTTACTGACACAAATTGGTATAGTTATGTTATAATTGTTTTTTAAGAGAAAAGTTTTATTTTAACAGGAAGGGTGATATGTAGGAGGAGCTAAGGTGGGAGGAGCAAGGAGAGAAAGAGGAGAAGTAAGGAGAGGAGGAGAAGGAGAGGAGGAACTAGGTGATGAGAGAGAGAGAGAGAGAGAGAGAGAGAGAGAGAGAGAGAGAGAGAGAGAGAGAGAGAGAGAGAGAGAGAGAGGTGGTGGTGGGGGAACATGGAGCAGATGTTCGAGTTTCTCCACTAGTCAAAGACAGTTGATATATCTAGGTTGGGTATTGGGTTACACTTCTGATTGTATGGGTATTATTGTTATTGGGTATTACCAAACTTTTAAAGCCTTTGATTAACATTTAAAAAAATTGTATAAAAGCAAAAGGGAGAAGGAGGGATGGGATAGGGGTTTTCTAGGGAGGGGAAATGGAGAAAGGGGATGGCATCTGAAATGTAAATAAAATATCCAATAAAAAAATTTAAAAAGAGATAAAGAAAGAAAAAGAGTTTACCCTGCTTTCAAAAAATAGGCATCTAAAGAATAATAATAAAATAACATAAAACCAAAACAAACAAACTGAGATAGAAAAAAAGAAAAAAACCAAGGGAAACGTAGCCAGAGAAAAAGCAGAAAAAACACATATAGATGGAGACACAGACATATTCACTCACACAGGATTCCCATAAAAATTACCACACCAGAAGCCAGAGCATATGATCAAAGGACCTGTATGGTTATAAAATGCTATGACAATACATTATAAGACAAAGAACCTCCAGAAAAGCCTGAGTTCATTTTGTGTTGTCCGTCTACTTCTGAGCGTGGGGCCTGCTCTCAAGAGTAGTTTGTAGCCCCAGGTTGTTTAAGACAACTAATTTTTCATTCGTGAGCGGTTGTTAGTTGGAGATAGCTTCTGGGTTAAGGATGGAAACTTGTGCTTGTTCCCCTTCTACACTCAGCACCGAGTCCCCATTTGGCAGTAACCAGCAGAGGCCCTGTGCACACTGCCAAGGTCTCTGAGTTCATATGTTGCATTGCTGCTGCTGTGCTTAGAAATCCTTGTTTCTTTGGTGTCTTTCATCCCCTCTGGCTCTTCCACTTATTTCTCCCTCTTTTTCTGCATGTGTCCCTGAGTCCCCAGGAAAGAGATTTGATGGAGACCCTCCATTTAAGGCTTGGTGTTTCAAAGTCTCTCACGCTTCACATTATGTAGTTGTGGGTCTCTGTATTTGTTCCTATGCCTACAAGAAGAAAGTCTCTGATGGTGACTCGTGGAGGCTCTGACCTCTGAGTATAGAAGCACATCATTAGAAGTCGGTTTATGCCTATGCTCCTTTAGTAGTGGTAGAACAGTAGTATTTGGTTTTCCCCTAGGTATCGAACCTATATGGTCTCAAATACTTGGCTACCTGAGCAGTACCAGGTGTAGGCTACACCTCCTGGAATGGGCCTTAAGTCCATTCATATAGTGGTTGGTTACTCCCATAAGTTTTGTACCACTATTATACTAGCATATCCTGTAGGTAGGTCATTAATTTGCATGAAGGGGTTGGTGTTTACCTTTCTCCTTTGTACCATGCAAAACACCTTCCAGTACCATTAACACTGGAAAGTAGGGGCGACTAACACTCTAGATAGGCACCAACTTGACTTCTCCATGTTCAATGAGTTGTATAGGTGTTATCTATAATAATAGGGTCTTATTGTGAAATTGTGGAGAGCATCCAAGAGCCTTGGCAACAGCCTGAGTTGTTTGGGGGCTGCCGTGGGACCTCTTTCGTCAAGTATTTAATTAGATACCACAAATTCCCAGAACTGGAAACTTCATTTGGTAACTAGTGATGTCCTTTGGGGCTCTGTTTCCTCTATTATTTGGTGATTGCATTTATATCCTTGCATATATTTTAGGAAGCTTCAACTGTATGAAGTTTCCATAGGAACCCTCAAATGGCCCTTAGTTTTAGCTATCTGTCCGCATATCTACCCCCTCGTGTACCCCTTTTTCATATCTCTTCCATTTTCATTTCCCCACCATCTATACATATGTATTCTAGGTCTCCTTTCTAGGGAGATCCACCCCTGTCCTGAATTCAGTCTATACCTAACCTCTATGGTTACATGAATTGTAGATTGTAATACAGACTTAACTGCTGACATCCACGTGTAAGCAAATACACACAACAATTTGTCCAGCCATTATCCCCCCGGCCCCCCTCCCACAGTTCTTTAACCATTTCTCCTCCCCCTTGTCTCCAAGAGGATGTTTGTTTGTTTGTTTGAATAGCCGATTAATACTCTACTGCATAAGTGTACTGCATTTTTTTCCTCTAATCACACGTTGATGAACATCTATGTTGTTTCCAGCTTCTGGTTATTATGACTAGAGCATCAGTAATCATGGTTAAGCAAATGTCTCTGTTGTAGGATGAAGCCTGCTTTGGGTGTATAGCTGGATCCCGAGGTAGATCTATTCCCAACTTCATGATGCACCGCCAGCTGATTTTCAAGTGGCTGAACAAGTTTGCACTCTCACCAGCAGTGGATGAGTGTTCCTCTTACTCTGCATCCTTGGCAGCATGAGCTGTCATTTGTTTTATTGATCTCCACCATTTTGATTTGTGAAGGATGAAATCTCAAAATAGCTTTGATTTGCATTTCCCTGGTGACTAAGGATGTTGAACATTTCTTTAAGTCCTTCTCAGACATTTGTGTTTCCCCATTTGAGAATTCCCCGTTTAGAGCTATACCTCAACTTTTAATTGGCTCAATTATTTTCTGAAAGACCTGTTTTGTAACAAGGGATTAGGAGCACGTTGACATCAATTAGAGCTGCGATCACCATTCACTAACGAAGTGATTCAAATGCACTGCTCACCTTGTACATACCAAGGATTCTCTGCCCGCCCATGCCCTTCCCCTAAGAACACATAGCAAGCATGAGCTCTACTACCTAGGGCTAAGTAAATTGCTTTTAAACAAGTGCTTTATCATTCTAGACAACTTACCAATAAAATGGTAAAATAGAAAGCCATATTTGGATCATAAACTCTTTCTCTATTCTAAAGTCATCTCAGCCAAAAATAAATGTTTTCTATGGGGGTGGGGGGAGACGGGAATAATGTTCCAAAACGTAGATACCTGTCTGATTCTGAAACATGAGAAATGATTCTAAACATGAATGCTATTTCATAAAACAGAAAAATTATAAGCCCACCTGAAGGGTTGTTTTAATGGCCATTATAAAGTGTGCTTTATAACCAAGGTGTTCAAATGATTTTAGACATGGTTGTGAGATTCTTTAAAAAGAAATACAACATGGGAGAATAATTAACATTTCTTCTGTTTTAACAGGGACATACTATCCCTTAAAATATACATATCTAGTTAACAACTCAGTTAAGATAAATTGTTGTTTAAAGCAAGAAATTAATGTAAAGAATGTGTGCCAAATTCATTTTTACCATGTGGAAGTAGGGAAAGGGACAGATCTATAGATGTGATACTTCTTCTGTTTCATAAGTAATGTCAGAGATCATATATAGTTTGTCATATAACCTATAAAACCTAAAAGCCCTTCTATGAACATAGACCCAGAGAAATTTAATTTATTGGTCATATGCTGCTGTTTTCCATAAATAAGAAATAAGAATTAATTTGCAGTCATGCTCACTACTTCAAACAAGACATACTTAATATTTGACTGACCTTGACATGAATGACATTCCAAATGGTTTTTGTCTTACTACTTTTATTTTGTGAAAAGTCTGTCTTATTTTAATAAAAACGTATTTAGGAAATTGTGTCTCCTCCAAGAGAAATGGATCTCTTCAAGAAAGTCTGAAATGATGAGGAAAGCAGAAGCTTTACATCAGATGTTCAATAGATATGATTAGAGAAGGCACTACAACGAACCTTCCATGCCAAGAAAAATTAAAAGCTTATTGTGGTAAGTCAGATCATTTGCCCACCTTTCTGGACTTTACACCTAGACTACAACTTCACTCCATGGGAGGTTTTAGTCCCTTGTCTCAATGTTGGGGGCATGTTCACAAGACTTCCTTTGTCCAATTGATACCAGTGCTGAGGAAGGTTTTCAATCATTGCTGTAAATAGAGCAGCATACCAGCCTAGAACAAGGAAAACACGAAGTAGACCTGAATCAAGAACACATTAGCTCAGATATGATCAGAAAGGCCACACCCCACATGAAGGAAGCCATGCTTCCTTCTACTTGCACTTGATTCATGTGACTTGTTACGCCACATGGCTGGAGCAACAACTGAGGGCAACAACCAACAAGGTCTTTATTCTTTAGGTGGCCGGCCCAGCAAGGCCAGAGGCAATCGTTCCCTTGGGTCCATTCACTGGGTTTCTACTGAAAGGTAATACTCTGCGGCTGTCCTGTGGCTTTAACCTTTTCGTAGGAAACTGAAAACATAAAGTAAGTATCTATTCAAAAACCACAAATTTAGAAACATTTCTATTTAAAGGAATAGAAATGATTTCCTAGGTGTTGTCATCCAGGCTGTTAAAGAATATGCAATCGTCCAGTAGAGTATTATCCAGTATCTATTATAATGCTCAATAAATGATAGGAATATAAAGATGAGAAAATATAGGTTAAGTTGTAGGTCAGTCCACATAGTAAATATTAATGTTGATGATATTATTATTGTTCCTACCATCTTCTACACCAATAATAGTATAGGATAATATAGACACATTAAAGAAGCTGCTAAAACAGAACTCTGCAGACTATTGTGGTATTATTGTGTGGCATAAAGGGTCCCAACTCCTTTTAGGGAGTATTACTATTGTCTTTGAGTAAGAAACATGTCAGGTGAAAGAAAAGATTTCTGCAATAGAGGAGCATGCATAATCCACCCTAGTACACGAAAAGGCACCAACGCTAAAGATACTCAGCAGGTGCAGGAAAGCATCTCCTTAACCATTACAAAGAAATGATAAAAGAAATTCAAAGATCTTATGTGTTCATTAGTTACATATAAGCCATTAACTCAAGCCTTCAAATAATCAGTATTCACAGACTAGTGTTATATTCTTCTGAAACTTTGCATGAATGTGGGTGAGCAATGTGATGAGTTCCCAAGCCCTAATTCTAGACAGATATGTATGTCAAGATAGGTTGAATCCATGCTAATTTCAGAAAGGCAACTGCTTTTGGTACATAATCATTTTTGCCTTGAGGAAGTGCTGAATTTAATTGCTGTTCCTAAGCGTTTTTTCTTGTTTTTAAATAAATTACTACTACTTTATGTTCATCAGTGTTAGTATTTTCCCCTGGATTGGTTGCTATTAGAAACCACCATTTGCATGCCTAATATAATTTCAAATTTAACCTGTCTAAATTCAAACTATTTGATTAATAATGCCTCTGCAAAATAACCAGGGAAGTAAGCAAATGATGAATCACGCTTGATTGCTATCCTAGCCCTATTGGGGCTTTCATAACAAGTATTATATCCTGGTTCCCTCAACAAAAACAATCTTATGTTCCATAGGCTGAAAGCTGGAAATCCAAGGTCAAAATACCAGAGAGGTAGGTTTCATTCCCAAGCATCTCTTGCCTTTGGATTTGTTAGTAGCTGCCTTGTCCTGGTGCACACACGACTCATTATGTGTTTATACAGAGAGGTGGGGGAGAAGGAGAAGAAGAGTGAGCACAAGGGAGAGAGAGAATAAGAACTAGGCAGAGAGATCTGTTCTTATGAGGCCACCATTCCACTCAGATAAAGATAAATAATCTATTTGGCCCAAAGTAACCATGATTATGTCCTGAAGGACAGCTATGTTGGAGACTGGGGCTTTCCATAGTGAGGAAGGTACAGTACATCCCACAGCAACTACTACCATAGGCACACACATCACTGTTCATATCAGGAATTGATCTAAGGAAACAGTTGAAATCAGAGGTCTTTAAAACCTGTGTATCTTTCAGCAAATACATCACAACATCCTGCTGGTCCTGCCTGTAATAAACATTCAAATCCAATCAATGTCTCCATGTTCTACTCCATGAACACAGTTCAGATAATTACCAGGGTTGTCACAATGCAAAGCAAAAAGCTACCTCCTCCCTCCTCCTCCTCTCTCCTCCTCCTCCTCCACCTTGTCCTCCTCCTCCACCTCATTCTTCTCCTCTTCCTCCTCTTCCTCCTCCCCCTCCTCCCCCTTCTCCTCCTCCCCCTCCTCCTCCCTCCTCCTTCTTCTCCTCTTCCTCCTTTCCCTCCTCCTCTTCCTCATCCTCCTCCCTCCTCCTCCTCTCCTTCTCCCTCCTCCCCTTCCTCCTCCTCCCTCCTCCTTCTCCTCCTCCCCCTCCTCCTCCTCCCCTCCTTCTCCCTCCTCCCCCTCCTCCTCCTCCCTCCTCCTTCTCCTCCTTCCCCTCCTCCTCCTCCCCCTCCTTCTCCCTCCTCCTTCTCCTTCTCCTCCTTCCCCTCTTCCTCCTCCCCCTCCTCCTCCTCCCTCCTCCTTCTCCTCCTTCCCCTCCTCCTCCTCCCCCTCCTTCTCCCTCCTCCTTCTCCTTCTCCTCCTTCCCCTCTTCCTCCTCCCCCTCCTTCTCCCTCCTCCTTCTCCTCCTCCTCCCCTTCCTCCTCCCTCCTCCTTCTCCTCCTCCTCCTCCTCCTCTTCCTTCTCCTCCTCCTCCCTCCTCCTCCTCCTCTTCCTCCTTCTCCTCCCCCTCTTCTTCTTCCTCCTCCTCCTCTTTCTCTTCCTCTTCCTCCTCTTCTTCCTCCTCCTCCTCTTCTTCCTCCTTTTCCTCCTCCTCCTCTTCTTCCTTCTCCTCCTCCTCCTCTTCCTTCTCTTCCTCCTCCTCTTCCTCCTCCTCCCCCTCCCCCTCTTCCTCCTCCCCTTCTTCTTCCTCCTCTTCCTCCTTTCCCTCCTTTTCCTCCTCCTCCTTTTTCTTCTTCTTCCTCCTCCTCATTTTCTTGTTCTATTTTTATTGCTCTAATTACTCCTTATGGTTTTTTTTCCTCTGAATGTATTCTTACTATCTAAAAGTTACCTAGTTAATTAACTAGACTATATTCTCTAGTAATTAATATATATTGAATACAGAAATAGATGTAAATTATAAAATATCTTCGCTTAGTCTTACAATATATACTGAGGTATGTTATATCATGATATTAATACAAGTGTTTTTCAATGACTGAAGGAAGATATTTATAGTTTCTGTGTCGAGTGAAAAATCATCTGATTTCTCAATATCAAAGTGCTAGGGCTATAATAAAGCACCCTTAGTAATCAGTTTCTTAAGATGGTTTGACTCGTGGTTTCCAGGCCTCCAGTCTGTGGTTGGCATTGTGGTTAGCCTCATTGCTTTGGTTCTGTGACTAGGCAGCATAATACTGCAGAAATACACCACATATGAAAAACATTTACTTCATAACCATGAAGAAAGATTGAGTAGGAAAATATCCCAAGTTTCACAATCCCACTCAATGCAAGGCTACAGTGCACTGAAAACCTCCCCCTGAGCTCCATCTCTTAAGCTCCCAGAACCTCCAGTAGCAGAACACTGGAAAGAAAACTTGACACATGGATTGCAGGGGATCATCAATGTCCAAACTAAAACAGAATCTTAAACATAGATTTTAGTAGACAACCTTTTTACTGCTAAGCTAAAATTACAAACCTAACACTAATTCTTTATCACCGTGTTACTATTGTCCAGTTACCTTTCCACTGGCAGGAGAGAATGTGAGCGTGGACCAAAGACAAAACAGGTAAGAAACACAGTATAAACTTAGGAAGACTAACTTGGAGCAAAAATGCCTTTGACAGCTGCACAGAACCATATTCTTATTTTCTTAACACAATTGTAGCTATAGCGGACAGACAATTAAACTTTACAAATGCATATTATATATGATTTTAAACTCAAATCAAAATAAAGGAGCTGAGAGTCCTCAGACCATAAGTAGGGCACAGGCACCATCTAGTTCCCTATACGGTAGTAGAATGGACATGAACAGTGATACTTGGATTTGAGAAATGAACTCTAAAGTCAAGCCATACTCAGGAAAATTTTTATACGTCCCACGAGAGACCATGGGCATCAGGAAAACCACGCCAGGCACTTAGTTCTGTTGTTTAACATCTGGCTCAGCCTCAGGGAGACAACCATATGTGCAAAGGAAAATGGAAAAGATGCTCAAGTAAGAACCGTGTGACTGTACCACGTTGTTATGAGTTCTAGGATGCAAACACTCATACTCTCAGTGTGAGAGGAGCAGCCCCAGAGGACCTACAGTATCCAAGCGCCAATCACCCTGCTGCCATCAGATATATGTTCCCCTCAGTAGACACTTGACTTCTCCTCACATGAGCAGTCACCTGAAAGGATACAGTAGAACACTTAAGCAGAAAGAAGGAGAAGCAGCTAGTGCCACACGTTATGATAGGCAGGAGCCCCAGCAACAAAGGCAGAGCATAGACAGTTCTCTGTTGCCATAATGAGGTTATAGTCTGATGATTCCAAAGAAAAGAGCCAAGAAAGAGATACAGGAGTTCAAAGACGTGTAAGGTGACATGAAGAAAGAAAAAGTCAAGTGGCTTCTCAGACAAGACGCAACGGAAAGATTTACAAAGAACAACCACAAACTTTGAGTCAATACACATATAATATTCAAAGTCATGATTATAATTGAATAAGACAAACTGGAAACAGCAAAGATCTTTAACTATCTACAGTATTGAGAACAGACATGGAAAGTAAAATGAAGTGCCCAGTGAGTATTATTGGTATTCAGAAAGAAGAGTGAAAAAAGTGTTCAAAGCTACAATATGAGAATGAAATGCCTTAAAAAAAAGACTTGACTCTTTAGATCTTTTCCTGGGGGCTGGGAGAAGGGAATACAGAAAGATCAAGGCCAAAATACATTGTGGAAAGCCATTGAACTTCAAGAAGGAGACACACTAAAGATACTGAATAAAGGAGGGGCAAGCAAGACATTTAGAGGGGAATGAAAGGGTTTGTTCTCAGATTTATCTGAAACAACATATGCAGCTGTGTAATTCAGGGATGCCTTTCAGGGGAAAGAAAAGGGTTTCTTTTGTTCTTTTTTTTTTTTTTTAAAAATCATTTTAGAATTATGCAATTAGAGAAACAGACAGTCATTCAATATTTTCAAGTTTATAAAAACTAAAGGAAGATAACTCCCAGGAAATCGTATAGCAACACTATTACTGCCTCTCTACAAAACAATCTATCCGTACAATAAGGAACACCCTCAGGTGCGCACATGCACAAACCTGGAAAATTACAGGAAGGAGAGACAAGGAAAACACTCATCATTTACAGATGATATAATTGTCCACATTGAAAATCCTTTGGAATCAGTGAACAACAAACCAATGAAATTTGGATCAATGTTCAATAAAGTTGAGAGAGGCAACATCAGCTCAGAAGGACATTATTTTCCTATAATGAACTACTACTAGCCTAGGAATTAGAGAATTATTCTCTATCAGTAAACTCATGAAGCGTATAAAATTAGAAGAGAATTACTAAGTCTTTTGTGGTGGAAAAAATTATAGCTACTAAAGGGCGTAAAATATAATGAATGCATGGTATATACACTTAGATGGGGACAGTGGGTTTTAAGAGGTAATCAATCCTTCTGTGATCAAGTTAAAATTCAATGAAACCACAATGAGAATCCCAGCTGGTATTATAAGAGATATTGGTAAACCTACCCTAGAATCTAATTTGAAAGTTTGATTAAATTGTAAGAATGGTAAGTTTAATATTGAAAAAAAAAGGATAAAAAACGTACAGAATGCTTTCCTTAAGAGAGAATTTTTCACATATATCAAAATTGTAGTAATGAATACAATGTATGAGAAGCAAAATGGGACAAATATGTAATCGTGTCATTTTCTACAATATAGTTGGTACTTGAAAACAACTGTGGAAGCGTTCAGGAATTTTGATAAAATTAATGTGAGCTCCACTCCTATCAAACAATAGACAAGGCTGAGGGTTTCAAACAAAAATATAGGAATCATAGTAAAATTAATAACAAAATGATATATGTAAGTAGACATTCATCCTTGGGACTAGGGACTTCTTAACATTAGCTGCAAGGCACTCACAAAGTACACTGATTGATTTGATTAAATAAAATAATGACCCCTGTTCACCCATGGAAACCATGTGCACACTTAAGCAAACAAACATGATAGATCAGAGATGTCTGAGATTTAACACCGACAAGGGACTACTGTCTAGGATGCTCACAAATCAAAATACAGCCAACAGAACCAGGAACACTCAATAAAAAAAGAGCAGGCTGGGACTCTGTGCAGGACACTCGATGGAGAAAGCAACTCATCAGCTAGAAAGCTCAAATAATAATAACAACAGACAATTAATGGTTTTCTCTTAAGTTAGAAACGATGGTGCCGCTCGTGTTCGTATTCATGAGCAGGGACAGTGAATTTTATAGACTTAAGGCTCAAAATAGTGCAGGAAGTGCAGAGGTGGGCTATGGCTCACCAAGGCCAAACAAGTATAAATGTAAGCAAAACCTGAAATCAGAAAACCTGCACTAAAGAGATTTGAGCTGAGGCCTCTCTTGACTTAAACATCTGACACAGTAATAGGAGCCTGGCGATTAATATTGTCCAAAAGACAATAGACATTGTGTAAACCCGACTAATGTGCATACCTGTTTATGCAATAGCAGCCGACAGTGAGCTTCAAAGGATGGGCTGGGCTGGTTTCCTCATCTGCCATAGCAAGAAGCCACTAGATAAAGTCCAAACACCAAGCATGGAGGCACAGAAAACACAGCTACCCAGCCTTTAATGTTCATCGGGTCTCATTACTGACTTTGGGTATGTCAAGGTCCCTTATTTCTTAGCAGGGACAGATCCGACCTTTGGTTCTTTTAGAACTAGCCGTCCTTTTAGTTTTTTGTTACCTTGAAATAAAAGCCAAGTGAACCAGCAGTCTTCAAATCACATGTGACACCTTAAACTTTAACCTTATTTCAGTTTATTGAAATAGACTTTGTTTCTTCTGTTCTCTGTTCTTTCTCTGTGTCTGCTGAGAGTACCACCTGAAATGATGCTCACCAGACAATCACGACGCCTAAATATGAATGGTCGTATTCACTTTCATTACCTTTTTCTAATTGAACAAATTTTTAAGATGTCTGACCCCCCCATAAAAGATGAATTTATTATAATTAACAAAATAAGATAAAATACTAAGGATATACTGGCAATGATTGAAATCACTCTTGTTACCTATAGAAGCTATGAAAGTGGTAAGATTTTCTAGGATTGAATTTAAGTGTGGAAACTGAAAGCAAAACCATCACTATTCCTTGTGAAATGTATCTTTCTCTTCAGAGATCAAAGCTTCCCTCTTAGAGTTCAGAGAGGCAAAGGCCCACTATGTTCTAGCTGCATTCCAAGGTCAAGCCTTTGGGATCGTGAGTGGAAACAATGTCACGTCTGTCACTGACAATCAGTCACCCCTATCTGACTCAGTGTACACACCATTACCTTTTACATTAAGAGGTAAAACACACCAAAACCTTGTTCATGGTGCACCAAACTGATATGCAGAGGTGCAAACAGACTATAGCCTGGCAGTCCTTTATCTTAGTTATTTGAGTTAAATGAAGTCTGACATATTCCCTCGTGGAAACAGTAAGAAGAAACCTAATTTTTTTTCAGTCTATTAAATTTAATTCATTGTGTATGTTTTCCTTCCTTATCAGCCATTCAAATTAATTTTTCTCCTTGTCAACAGACTGACAGTCTCACACATGTTTAAATCTGAACACACAGTATTCGTGAGGAGTATCCATACCCACGGATGTGGAAAACAACATGTTCATTCCATTGGGTCTTTGCAAGGCTCTAACAATTACACAAAATAATTTATCCCTGGGTGATCGTGTACAGCTGTAGCTAAGTCCTCCTGTCAGTTTCTAACTCAGCAGCGGAAGCCATGCGGTTCTCCGGGGAGGAGTGATTGTTTTTCAGGTACAAGATATAGCACAGGTGGAAATAATCTGGAAGCCAGAGCATCAACATATAAGTGACCTGTATAGCATTGAGGAATAGCATTGGTTTACAGTGTACAAATGTTTTCACAGGGCTGGGAGAGGGTATGTCACAGAGGCAGAAATGGCGTGTCTTCCCAGTCACTAACTGCGCATGCGCTGAGTCAGGAATCACCGTGTAACTGGAAGATGGTATTCGGTAGAAAAATAATAATTGCAAAGGGTGGGTTGTTAACTCCATTCAAGAGATGAATGAGTTGCAGGTACAACTTGTGGAGGCAGCCTCCATGGGGTGTTTCTCCACGTGTACACAGCATGGGATTTTTGGTCCTCACATTCTGAAGCTAACAAACATACCTGGGATCAGAAATACTGTTCTTGGAAGGTGAAACTCATTCCAACATCCTCTTATTTTATTTTTATATCTGCAAAAATGAGGGAGCTGATACTTTTTCATTCTTCTGTCGGTCATAGGGGTGTTTTGAGGACAGGTGGAGGAAAAATGAGAACGTGGCTAAAGCCTTTGGAGAAGTTCTGTTAATCCGAGCCATTACTGCTGTTAGCACTGCCAACGCTGCAGCGGCTTCAGGTCCCAAATCTGAAAACATTTTTAGACATCCATTATTCAACTCTGATGGGAAAAACAGTCCCGCGTTATTTAGCTCTGTATCAGAGGTGGGTAAACTGAGGACCCAGTAAGCATGAACAACTTCCCCAAGGTCACACAGTAGCAGAGCAGGCTAAGAAACAGAAATATTGATCTGTGTGTAACAGCTCACAGACACAGAGGCAAAAAGAAACTCAGAACTATTAATATCAGAGGGACCTGAACCAGCAGCTTTTACACTTAAAAAATCCAATTAAAAGCACCAGTACAGCAAAAACCTTGAAGAAATGCCCTTTGCAGAAAAAAAAGATATGCATAAAATCACTTCTCACCATTTCCTTGGTCGTATTTCTTGATGTGAGGGGTATTTTTTTATTAAGAGTAAACCAGAGGTGTATATCTTTTCTCTCTATGCTTAGAACGAGCTTTTAAAAGAACCTCAAAAATTCCTGCATTAAATGTCAACGTTTAACCCTAAGAATTTCCCCAGTACAGCTTTAGAACAAATGAAAGCAAATATAGATCTTCCTCCCAATATGTTTCCCCCAATTTATTTAAATATAAGTGCTTTCTGGGTGTTTTGCATCTCTCAATATTTCTGTAGGCGATACAGAGAAATGCAAGGAAATGTTTAGTTCTGTAGCACAGACTAGACAATACTGATCCAGCCTGAGTTGGAGCTACAGCATGAGAACTAGCAGACAGCTCCAATGTAGAGCTTCAGCTAGAATGTTCTACACCACACTGAGGTACACCATGTGAGAGAAGAGTCCAAGGAAGGGTCCCATGTGACTGCATGGAATGTAAAATAACAATGACAAAGGAACGAATTTGTTCCACATTAAAGACATTTTCAGATGCTTTGGGGAAATCGTTTTGGCAATTCTGGAAACATTTTTGTCACGCTGAAAAAGTCAGTGTTTATACTGTGATAGGAAGGATCCATTCAAAATGCATGGATGCAGCATAGTTCCTTGGTCAGAATTTTAACATTGGGGTAATTTCTCAAGGGAGGTAAGAAAGAATATAGGATTTCCACTCATTTATTATTTTAATTTCAAATCTTATTTCAGCAGTTTCATCTGACAAGTCTAGTGTTGTTACCTTTTAGATTTAGAAAACAAAGAGGGTCCCCAGTAGCAGAGATTTAGACACAGATGTGGGAGATTAAAGTTCAAGGCAAGCCGAGCTACAGAGTAAAATTGAAGGCAATTTGATAAGACCCTTTTTCCAAAATAAAATGGTGATGCCATCTTATTTTCGAGCACTTGTCTAATATGTGTAAAGCCCTAGATCAATTCCCCAGGGATTCAAAAAAAAAAAAAATAAATTTACAGAAGATTTTATATACTTCATTATACTGGGTCAGCTGACACCTCATCCTCCTGTATCTAGGTCTTCCCAGACTCCAACACTGAAGCTGAAATACATTTTTTTTCTCACAACCTATCCTATGGCATTCTGTTATAATACTTCCCCCCAAACAAGACAATATGTAGATAGGCAGGATTAACACAAAACATTGTTCATAGTAAGTGCTCCATAAATATGAGCTGTTAATATTAATCCAAACATCCTGACCTTGCTCAGGCTGCCTTTTGCTTGATACTGATGTTCTAGAAAATTCTCTACTCCCCCTCCCCTTTCCCAAACGATAATTCCTGAACCCACCAACTTGGAATGCCCTCCCATGGTCCTTCTATTATCCATCCTGTCTTTCTCATCAGATCCCCGTTAAGAGCTATTCATCCATTAGATCACAAAGCCTGGTTCTTCATTGTTTGCTCAACTATCTCTCTGAGTCATCTCATTGAGAATTAAGTATAGTTTTCTCATTTTTTATTGTTTATTCATTACAACTTCATAATCAAATACTGCATGCATGCACAGATGTTGCCCTGACTTCACCCTCCTGCAAAAGATGCAGAGAAAGGGGTTGCTCTAAATAGGTGCTGACATACTGTTATGCGAGCATTCTAGAGACATGCACTGTGTGCTTGACAGGAAAATGAATAAGGAACTACCAAATTTTTCCATTGTTTATATTCATTCAGTACAAGTGTCATGAAAACATATCATAGTGCAAGAGGGGTTCAGATCTTCCCTCCCCAACGGCATCCATAAAGTCACAAAAGGCACTTAGAAGAGAAAAAGCCTTTTTGAAAAGAGAGCCTTGCATTATGGCCCAGGCAAGCATCAAACTCAACATCTTCCTGAGATAACGCTGGGATCTAGACAAGTGCTACCATGCCAACTAAAAGGAAAACACATTTTACCACCAAAATAGAAACTGAAGATCTGTGCTAATCAGGAGTTACCACACAACAGTGGGGACTCATTCTAGTCTTGGCCAGTTGTAGAGGAGGTTCTGTAATCTGGTCCTATCAACAGTTGGAGCACAGTTAATTTACATTATAAATGTCTCTGGTGAAAAAAAAAAAAAAACACCGTGGTTTTTACCACCTACATTGATGATGCTAAAATGCCGTTCTCAGTTGTGTTTAAGGCATGCAGTTTGGCTAAAATATTTTCCATAGGTTCTACTCCTTGTCCCACATCAGAGGGCTGCCATTTGGCCTTGTTTCAAGCATGGACACTTGAGGACCCATTGTAGCATGAAGCCATCTGTAAACATGACCATGAACTCTTCCTTTGAAATATATGTCTGATTTCTTTGTCTCTTTCTGTGTCAGCTCTGATCTTATTTCATAATAAATAGGCTTTTAAAAGGCTATCATAGGCAAACTCTTTTGTGAGAAAATGCCAGGAAAGGCTCCTACTTTGAACTACTGCTTCCACTGTGTCAAAACGGCTGATCTGTTCCCCATTTAGAGCACCCCAAACTGCCAAGCATAGGAAGGAATATGAAATAGCTTTGTGTGTACAGGGTCAAGGTCAAATGGTGGGCACCTGACTAACCAGTGACTGGAGACATCAAATTAGCCTACCAACTAATATTTACTCTGTGAAGGCTAGGTTACCAGAAGCATGAAACTAGTAAAGATTATAAATTGTCATTTTATGTGTTACCAAAATTAAGAATTCAATTTGGTGAAGAACAGTAAGTCAATTGAATCCTGCCATCAACTCACTGAGGTAGTGTTCCTGAGAATTATTGAAAATTGGTACCTATTATTCCATCTTGACTTAAGAGGAGGAAGTTAGACATAGCTCTCCTGTAAGGTCCTAATGGGCAATCATAATTTATGATCGATGTATTTGGTCATCCATCTAGACAGAGAAAAGGGTAGAACAACAGCAATGGTATGAGGAACAGCATGAATAAAGGTTCAATTCTTTTTTCTTTTTTTCTCTTTTTGCTTCATCCACCATTTAAATTGTTAGGTAAGAAAAGTTTCACATTACATATGTGTCAAAGGTCAAGGTCACCCACTGCTAAAGTCAATCAAAGCATCCAAATTCAGGTACCACATTAAATTATGTTTCTTTGGGATTTTTATTTTGTTTTGTTTTTTTCCTACTAAGCGTGTACTAGATAAGGAAGGAAAAGTGACTCTCGTATAGTGCATTTGTCTTGTTTTGTGGTCAGTGTGCAAGCAAGATGGCAGGAATTTGAGCTCCCCCTTAGAGTTGGTTCAAATCCTAGCTTGTGGAGCACTCGCCAAGGGCTAGGGTCTGTCCTGAATGCTTTGAATCATTAATATTCACAAATATTCTCTGAGAAAGGTTATGAGTATGTCCACATTTATAGACAAAGACAGCACAGCACAGTTGCACAACATGCCGAAGGAGAGCACCTAATAAGCAGAAACAGCCAGATTTTGAACCCTGGGGATTTGGCTCCAGAATATGACCCCTGAAGCATACCATCTACTCAGAAAGAAGCGACAATTAATGTGGAAAGTACATGTGACAGGAGGCATGGAATACATTCTGCTCCACTTTCACTTCCTCAGAAACCAATTTTACATAATATGGGTGTTCAAAGAATAGACACCCTTCTGTTAAGCAAACAGACCATTAGCTTCCAAACAGCAACATAGGCACAATTTACTAATGATCTCATCCCCCAAAGGCATCAGCAATTTGACAGATGTAAGTTTTCTATCTCTCTCTACCTCCCCTATCTCTTTCTCCCCCCCTCTCTCTTTCTCTTCTTCTTGGCATTCTATATTCAAAATTTCTAAAATTTCACTGTACCAAATAAAGAGGTTGTCAAGACCTCTTTGATGTGTAATTCATTTCATTTAGTGATGTCTCTAACCTGGTATGTTATTGAATGATAGGTCAAAAGTCATGCTTTGCCACAGATATATTTTAGGGTTTTTTTTTAATTATTGGAGTTTTGCTTTGATTTACTTCATGTTGATCCAATACAAGTATCATTATATCTATGAATATAAATTGTTTCTAGCACACGTATATGACGGAGTGCTCATTCTTTAAATCCAGTCCTTTCTACAACAATCCTAGTATAGCATGGCAGCTTGTTAATGTATTATGATATATTCTTCCTGAGTAGAAGAAATAAGTTCAAAACTACTGATTGCTAGAAAAAAGGGAATTCTACTGTAGCCACCATCTTCTTCATCTGGATTCCTGCAGTAACCAGCTAGCTTGCCCATATTTCTAACTAACACCAACTTTGAGTATAGTTCTTTTACAGCAGACAATGTGCTCATCTGTGCTTAAATATATACAGAAGAACACTGATCACATATTCATTACAAACCTGCACAGGATGACTACAAATGACTGTGGTCAGATCTACTAGTCTTCAATCTTAAAATGACATAAATACATATAAAATAGAAATTGTCTCCTCCTGAACCAACCAGCAGACAGAAGACAACAGACACAGGATCTTCTTCTCAACATGGTTTATTCAGGAACCTTGAAGTACTGCAAAAAAGCCCCCGAGCTCTAGCTCCCAGACCTTAAATCTCTGTGTCCTCACCAATCAGAACCTGCCATGTGGTCATTCCCGATTGGTGCTGAGCACATATGTCACATGACCCGATCTTATGTAACGATGAACAAGCAAAATGCATGCAAAATGCATGCGCAGTAAAGCCTAGCCTATGTGCCACCCAGGCTTCCTGAAATGGTGAGCCAACACACCAGGGGCATCTGGCACCCAGCCAGGCGCCATCTTGAGTTCCGCTCCCTACAAGAAATCATACTTTGGGTTTTTAATTTTTATCTATTTTATTGTTAGTCACATGCAGTATGATCCTGAGCAACAGCTACCAGGCAGCTGGTTAACCTCTGGGGAAATGTTCACACTCCACAGTTAGTAGGTTCTGTAACAGGAAATATTTAGAAAATGGTGCACTGTCTGACTTGTTCCTGGGCAGTGGCCATGTTCCCACTGCTTCAGCTCTGATCCCGGCTCGGCTCTAGGTAACTAGAAGCACTGGCCCTGGCACCCAGGAGATGCCAGCGTGGAAGATGGTTCTGCCAATCCACCATGCTGTCCACAATGCTCAGCTGAGCCCAGACCATTCACACTATGCCCGCAGTACCTGGTAGAAATGAGACTCTTAAAGCTTAAAGATTATCCAAAGGATTTATATATTTGGAAATGCTTAATTAACAAGATTCTCACACAATCAGAATTGTTACCAAATCATCTAACCTAGATATTATAACTACCTTAGACTGCTAGAGATACTCGTTCATCTGCCTCTATCTTCTCTCCTTCTCCTTTCCCTTTTCTCTCCTTCTCTCCTCCCCTTCCTTTTTTCTTCTCCCAGCTCCACCTCCTCTTCTAACTGCCCAGTCACCGAGCTCCACTGTGAATACAATGTAGCAGAATAAATATCCTGCTACAACGTTCTGTATGTTGGATATTCTTTCAATTTTACAACAGCCATATCAGATATAACCACACTGGAAGCCATGGAACATTCACAGATAAATGTTTACCAACACTGTCAACAAGTGACAATAATAAAAATTTCTATTGATTGTCTCATGGATACATTACAATATGGTTGAACAATAGAATATAAAAACGACCAAGTGCTAACCTATAGCACAACCTGGATGATATGCTCAGAAGAGAAAAATCCACAGAGGCATCATAATAGGTGAGTGATTTCCAGGGACAAGCAAGAAGGAAGTGGAAATTGATGGTTACCCCTGAGAAATGTGGCATGCATGCAATGAGGGGTTCCTTCTTGGTGTGATTAAAAACATTCTTATGTTTGGTAGTAATGTTATACAACTGTGACTATAAGTAAAACCACCAAGCTATGTATGTACTTTAAAGACATAAGTTTTGTGATACCTGAATTATATCCAAATAAAGCTATTACTTAAATACACAACAAGTTTACGATGGAGGTGGCTTAGAAACCAAAGGTATTTCTAAATGTAAATGGAATTTGCCATCAAGACTGAAGACCTGAGTTTGATCCTGGAACCTTATAGGGTAGAAAGAGAAAACCAAAACCCTCAAATGGTCCTCTGATCCCCACATGTGCAGCGTGGTCCACAAATACATGCACAGGCACATGTGTATTCACATGCCCACATACATAATGTACAAATACAAGTATTTAATGAATTTTATTGATTGGTTCAGAGGTATAGCTCAGTTGGTAGACCACTTGACATCATGTAAGAAACTCTATGTTCAATCCACAAAGTGTGTAATGGGTATGGTACTATATGTCTATAATCCTAGCACTAGGAAGGTGGAGACAGGAAGATCAGAAGTTCAAGGTCACCCTCAGCTACATAGTAATCTCTGTGTTAGCCTGGGCTACATGATGTTTGTATAACTTTGATAACTATCATGGAGTGGTTTCAAAAAGGTAGCCACCTAGAACACTTCACTATCTTCATGTCACATTTGTTCCCAGGACTATCCTTCTTTGTAGTAACTCAGAACTCACTAAGGCTGGTGGCAATATTAGCAGCATTGAATTTATTGGCTACCATGCTGTATGAGATGATTCTGTGTTTGTGTTCAGAGCACAGGGATACCTTCTGCTGTTTCCCTTTTCAGGTCCTCAAGAATGTTACCTGATTCTGTGTCTATTTTCCATTTGTATTGCAGCTCTGTGCCTGGTATTATATAATTCTGGCTACCACACTACCATTACCCTGGCCTGCTTATTGCTATTCCTAGCTATCTCCTCCCAACTACAAGATCTGAACACTTTGATATTGCCACTAGAATGAACGAAGTCCACATTACTCCAACTTTCTCATCTCCCATTTTATTAAAAATACAATTTTTTATATATAATATACCTGATTACCATTTTCCATCCTTCTAGTTTTCCTAATTCTTCCCTACCTCCCCTCACATCTGGATCCATCCCCTTTCTGTCTCTCATTAGAGAAAAAGCATGAATTTAGGGGATGATTAAATAAGGTAAAAAAAAAAAATACATCGGAATAGGACAAAACGATAAGAAAAGAGCCCAAGACAAGGCACATGAAACAGATAAAGACACAAAGACACACTCCCACACTCAGGAATCCCATTAAGAACATTAAACTAGAAGCCATAATATGCAAAGGACCTGTAGAGTAAGAGAAGAGAAAACTAATATATAGATATTCAAGTTTAAATGCCCTGAGGCAACATTATGAGGACAAGAACTTCTAACGATGTCATTGGCCATCTATTGCTAGGCACGCAGATACTCTGGCTGTCTTAAACACTGTCAGGCAGCAGTACTTTCAGTACTGCTGAATTTCTGTTAGTTACAAATGATATTCATGTCTTATCCCAATGGCCAGGATCATTGAGAGTTTAATTTTATCAGACATGTCAGGCTCTTTCACTTTTATGTTACTGTGTGGTAATTGACTCTTCTGATCACAGTCTGGACTCTGAGCTAAAATAGCATGAGCTATACACTTCCTCTGCTATGTGATATCATGGACTTGGGATGCTAAAATGGTATTTTGTAATGACACCCAACATTGATGGTTGGAAACACTAGGTAGAAACAGGTACAGTCTCATCTCTTTCCACACAACCTCTTTGATGTGAATTTAGGCATGGCAGTCGTAAGGAATCAAAGCGTCTACCAAAAGGGAAAGGGACCCAGGTTGTCATTTATGACACTGATCCAAGTCAATCAGCAAGAAAGTCTGTTCTAGGAGCCAAAAGAGACACCACTTGTGTGTATTTACACAGCCTGTGGGTAAAAGAGGTGAGGGGCTGATGTTGTTCATCTTGCAAATATTTCTTCCATAAAGTGGTTTTATGAATGCCAGACCTTGTCTCTTCACTTTCCACACTCCAGGAAAAAGAAAACAGCTCAAATCTGAGACAAAATGAAGACCAAGAACAAAAGGCAGCCAGTGTGGCCAAAGGCAGAGCCTTTATTAACATGATACAAAGATTCCAGGCAGAACTGGATTTCAGAGGTCTGTTCTCTGGGGTCCTCAGTACCACAGAGAGAGCCACTGGCTCACTGCCCTTACTTTGCATGCTCTTTCCTCTAATGTGATCACAGTTCCAGGGAAGCCTCGGGATGCTTCCTTGCATGGCACAGTTAAGCCAAGAGAGTTAGGGACTCTGTTCTCACCTTACTTCTGGGGATCATACTGAACAGTAAGGGAAAACTCTGTATTACAAACAATTAAATCTATTTGCTCTTTGTATATGTGTATATATCTGTGTGTGCAATATATATGTGTATATGTATATGATGTATATGTATATATTTAGAAACCAAGTATTTGCGTAATGCAAAAGAACATATTAAAAAACACAGATGTTCAGATCTTGGCCAAACATTTACACAACTAACAATTTGTGGTCCTATGAAATCTCATCAATTATACTCCCCCAGCTCCAGGCAGGGATGATATTGGAGTATTCATTAAATGGCTCTTTAAATAAAGAGGCAATATGCTCTTTTCATTAAGCCCTTAATAATCTTAGCTTGAATGGGACTAAAGAAATCACTAAAAGAAGCCATCAAGCAAACAAGAACATCTCTGTGCTCAGTCTGTGGCTATTTCCCTCATCAACTTTTTCCACCTAACATGGAAAAACACCAGATTTCAGTGTTTAAGACATTGTTAAAATTCTGAAGATGCAACAGTAGAGCAAAGGCATTTTCTCCTAATGAAGTCTATTATGTCATATTGATAATACGAAATGGGCTAACTGGTCCACACAATAAATAAATAAAAACAAAAGGTTTGTAATAACTCTTCCAAGTGGCAACCATCATAGAGATAAAAATATTGATGACACAGCATCTCTTGTGCTAGTATTGAAAGAGACAGACTTTCTATTTCCAAAGAAAAAGACATTCTCTTTCCATTATCAAATTCTACCCCAATAAATCCTTGGACCCATTTAACAAGAACTAGGTGTTATAAATGGCTGTGTATGGTTGTTGTTTTTTTTTAAGACGTAAAAACATCCCTCAGGGTTTGTTTGGCAAAGGGAAGAACATAATATCAGTCAAGAAATAAAAAAGATGTCAAGAAAAAATAGGAGAATAGGGCAGATTCCAAGTGGGGAGATAAGCAACACCAGGAGGGGAAAAAGGTTTGAGTCACAGGAACATGTGATGCACAAGCTAGACTCATCTCAAGGCCACAGACATTTTGAGATCACACTTCTATTCTTTATTTTCATCTGTTTCTATGCTTTTGATGGATTCAAGACTCAATATTTCACAATTTTCACTGGAACTTCATAACCTAAATATTTCTAGACTGTGATAGCTTATTGTAACCAATGCCAGGGATAAGTCAAAGGGCAAAAGTTCATTTTAGGTCAGAGTTTGAAGGCTTCCTCTCATGGTCAAAGGACCTTGTAGTACTGGGCCTGTGGTCCAGCAGCACATCAGACTAGAAGAATACAATCAAGGGAACTACTCACATTGCAGAGTCCTGGAATAATAATAATTTTAAAAGGAAGATAAGATAATCAGTATCTCAAATCCTCTTTAAAAGCATGATCCCAAAGACTTGCCCAGATGCCCCATCACCTAAATGTTCTGTCACCTTAAAGCAATGCCAACTTTAGTATAAAGTCTTAATAATAGAGGCACTGGGGAAATCTTAAACTAAGCCACAGAAAGAATACTACCTAAGAACAATACCTAGTACATATTTATGGCCCCAGATATCTCTAGTTATAATGAGCTCTGAGTTTTTCTGATAACTGGGCATTGTTGACATACTGGCAAGACTCAAACAGAAATTACAGACATGATAGTTGCATTGTGACTCTTAACCAGTAGCTTTTAGCAATAATCATGAAATGTATGGATGATGTCTTGTATACTGTATGGAAATATCATCTGTCAATAAAAATCTAATGGCCAATACACTGAGGTGGGATTTGAAGGTGGGACATCTGGCAGGGAGAGAAAGAAGAGCTCTGGAATAGATTCTGTCACTAAGTGGTTTGACATCAGTCTCAGAGGATGTCAGACATGTGAAGCTGAGGAGAGGCAACCAGCCATGGGGCAGATAGAATAGAACAAATGGATTAATTGACTTATGACAGAGTTGGGTAACAAGCCTAGTTTGAGGCCTAGACATAAATTATTAAATACATAAGCCTCTAGGTCATTATCCAGGAACTGGGGCATGAGTGGAAAAACCAGAGGATACAATTAGATAATTTATTTAATCACTCTCTAGAAACAAACTAAAAACTTTGTCCTTAAATATACTTTTTTTATTTCTTGGTTGGTTGATTGGTTGGTTTTGAGACAGGGTATTAAGCATGTCTCAGGATAGCCTTGAATTAATTCTGTAGCTAAAAATGACCTTGAATTCCTAGTCGTCCTGTCTCTACTTTCTCAGTGCCAGGATTACAGGCATGTGGTACCATGTGAGGCTGAGGATGCAACCTGGGGAACAAACCTGGACTTAATGTATACCCAGCAAGCATCCTAACTTAATCACAGCTCCAGACCTTACATGTTTTAAATTTGAGCTATTTAGAGTTTTCTTTAATAAATCACAACACTGCTCTGTATTTTTTTGCTTGTCTCTGTTTATCATTCTACCACTGTGATCTTGAACATGAGCCATTTGAAGTTAAAAAGTGATGAACATTAAAAAAAAACCAAGCATTCTTTCATAGAGCTCTTTCAGCTAAACAGCATCCTCACACATTTAATATTTTGCTATGAATAGCACATACATTTGGATATATCACCCTTATCATAACTAAAGATTAAGGGGGAACAGAACTTATTTGAACAAGTGAATCCCAATGTGACTCCAAAATAAAGGGACCTACTTTGAAAAGGGAAAGACCATTTGAACAACTTGTGGAAAACTGAAAAGAAACAGAGTATTCAGTTTTAAAAGGAGCCTCTTTGAGCTCAACCAGAACCATGACCTTGAAAATTGAAGTGAAGAGCAAGTTTTCCATGTAAACTTCAGAGAAATCCAAGTTGACGCCCTCAAAAGTCAACACTGGCAGTGTGCCCTTGGCCAGCATGAGGACAGAACTTAGCAGCATCTGTCAGAGTGGAGGGCATGATTTTGTCCACAGCCACCCAACTTGGCAGCCACAAGCAAGCAATGGCATTAGCAAATTGGAGAGAAGTCAAATGCTATTCTTCTCTGGGGGGAAAACTCTTTCAGCTCTTGTTTGGAGAGTAGAAGCTCCTCCAAGTCCCCGACTTTGTCAGAAAGGAAGCACTTCCAAAGGGAAGCTGCTACACTTCCTGTCAGTATAGAGGAAGATTCAAATCAATATTAGTTTGTGCTTAAAAATCACAGAGAAGTTCAAACTCAAAAAATCCTTATATATGTAGAAGCATCTCAGTAAGTGCCATTCTTCAAAAGATAAACTATCCATGTTAAAATGGTAACCACACTTTGAGACAGCTCACATTTTGGAGTAACTAACTTTCTAAAAGGAAGGATGACATATATAATTCTGACAAAGACAGCACACTAAACCTACTCAAGTATATGTATCCTCACAGAGGACCAGGTCAGGCACGGAGGAAGATATGACTCCAGCAAATAGGCTCACACAGTAGGCTCACACAGTAGCCTCAGCCACACTACTAAACATGCTCCCTAAAAGAACATTGTTGGAATCCAGTGGGATTCTATCCTCAGTAATGTTGGCTAGGACAATGGAAATTCTTCCCAGTTGCTGGAGAAAGAATGTTATTCCGTGGGATGGGTGAACTTAACAGCAAAAGCAGGAAGAATGAGTGTACTGGCTGGTTTTGTGTGTCAACTTGATACAAGCTGTTATCACAGAGAAAGGAGCCTCCCTTGAGAAAATGCCTCCATGAGATCCAGCTGTAAGGCATTTTCTCAATTATCGATCAAAGATGGGAGGGCTCATTGTGGGTGGGGCCATCCCAGGGATGGAAGTCCTGAGTTCTATAAAAAAGCAAGCTGAGCAATCCAGGGGAAGCAAGCCAGTAAGTACAATCCCTTCATGGCCTCTGCATCAGCTCCTGCATCCTGACCTGCTTCAGTTCCTGTCCTGACTTCCTTTAGTGCTTGAACAGCAATGTGGAAGTGTAAGCTGAGTAAATCTTTTCCTCCCCAACTTGCTTCTTGGTCATGATGTTTGTGCAGGAATAGAAACCCTGACAAGACAATGATCATAGCACCTGTAGACTAACAAAGCAACTAAAAACATCTGTGACCTGGGAACTCACATTTAGTAGGAGTTCCCAGCACAGTACAGGCTAAAGCAATCATGTCTACCTACAGTTCACAGGAGGTAAAGGACAAGGGGAAGCAGATTTCTCCTCTGAAATATACACAACCACTGTGGTTTGTTTAAACATTAAGTGTCCCTAATATGTGCTATGTTCAAATCCCCACTGATGATGCTGTTTAGGACGATCATAGAACCAGGTGAGCTTTAGGTATAATAGCCCGGTCTCACTTCCACTTGCTCTTAGCTTCCAGCTGTGAGCCTCATACTCCTGCTGGTATGTATTCCCCAACATAATGAACTGTGTCCCCTTGACCTGTAAGCCAAATGAAACCATGCCCTCCTGAATTGCTTCTTGTTGGGTCACAGCAACAAGAGAAGTAACTAACTCATACAACACCCTTGAAATTGGTAAACACAGAAGCACCAAGAATCATCAATGCCTTGCTTATAGGATGAGGTGTTGTTTTATAAAACACTAAATCCCAGTGGTTCAATTTTACTAAGTAAAGACTCAGGAGCCAAATGCTGTGGTGAAAGCCTGCTAGCTCAGAGAGGCAGAGAGAGCATCCAATTGACCCTCCTACTCCACTGACATCCCACAAGGAAAGGCTCATTTTTCTCCACATTGTATTACTTAAAGACACTCTGTCTTAAACACCCTTCAACTCACAGACTCTCCTTTCTACTTCCTTATGTTTACTCTCCAACAGCTTTGCTGCTTTCTCCACCTCTTGGCCTAGGGTTGACTTTATTTAGCTCTTGGTTTAAAGGTGTGTGCTAGGGCTGACGCATGACACGTCCAGGTTTTTCTAGTTCACAAACTTGGGCTTCACAGTGTCAGCAGTGAGATAAGAATTCCTAAATTGGGATAAATGGAATGGGAGCCTTAGCAACAAAATTTGGATTCGAACTGATCACTCCAATTCATTTTAGCAAAATCTATTAGCTATCCTGATTTATATAGGCTTAAAACTCAGAGCTGAGTGTATCAATGGTGACAGTGTTGCCTGCTGACTTACCAGGAAGAGGAACATAAAAAGTCAATTAAGTTGTAGCTACATTGGGCTGGAGTAATGGTTTTCAACCTTCCTAATGCTGCAATCCTTAAGTACAGTTCCTCGTGTTGTGAGAATATGAGGAAATTATTTGGCTGCTATTTTCTATCTGTGATTTTGCTACTGTCATGCACCATACCATCAATATCTGAAATGCTACCCCAAAAGGATCAAGACCCACAGATTGAGAACTACTGAAAGAGCTGTTTCTTTGGTTAAGAGCACTGGCTGCTCTTCCAGGGATCCAGGGGTTAGATTCCCATCACCTACATGGTGACTCATATCCATTTCCAGATGAAGAGGATCCAGTATCCTCTTCTGATCTCCAAAGGCACATCATACACATAGCACACAGACACTTATGCTGACAACTCACTCATATACAGAAAAGACAGAATGCTATTCTTTCACAATAGTAGATAACCAAACATGAACAAATGCTTCCTAAGTGTGCATATTAGCTATTACCAGGACACAAATCATCTGTGGATCACATACCACCAACATAGAAAGCAGAAAAGGAGCACAGGTTTTCCCACTTGGGATCATTATCTAGTGGTGAAATTTTCAGTGCCGGGAAAGAAAATGAATAAGAAAGATTCAATTTTAGTTGAACTCAATTAACTTTTATATGGCAGGCAGAATTAGCTATGCACCAAATACTTTGGAAAGAGCCAGAGCAGCAGTAGAAAGACAAAACAAACTTACAGCTTACATAAATCCTAACTTATTGGGAAGAACTTCCAAGGAAGCACATGCTCATGAAATGGTAGATGTGTGTTGTCTCAAGTTATTTACTTAGAAAGAATTATTAACAGTGTTGTCTCAAGTTATTTACTTAGAAAGAATTATTAATAATTATTAATAATTATTAGAAAGAATTAAATTATGAACCTTATTTATGGTTCATATCAACAGGGAATTAGTCCTCTGTGTAGATGATAAAGAAGAAATGATAAGGTTGTCCTGGAAGAATATTGTGGTGGTTTGAATGGGAATGGCCCTCATAGGTCCATAAGTGTGGTTACTTGGATTCCCGCTGAATTGTTGGGAAGGATTAAGAGGTATGGTTTGTTGGAAGAGGTGTGTCATAGAAGTGGGCTTTGAGGTTTCAAAAGCTCACACTACTCTCAGTATCCATCCCTTCTGACCCCAAGCCTCATCCTTGTGGATCAGGATGTAAGCTCTCAGTTACACTACAGCACCAGGGCTGATGCCTGCTGCCATGCAACCTGCCATAATCACCATGGACTCCAACCCTGTGAAACTGTAAGCTCTCAACTACAACCCTTTCTTCTATAAGTACCCTGGTCATGGTGTCTCTTCACAGCAATAGAAAAGTAATTAAGACGCGTGGCAAAGATAGCTGGAATTTAGAGATCTAATTATGAAAGTAAAATGATCACAGGTATTTATTATCTTTCTGTCAGTATGACCAAACACCTATGAAAAAAACAACTAAAAAGGAAGTATTATTTATATTATCTCAGTTTCAGAGATCCCTGGCATTGTTGATTCTGAGTTCATGGTAAGGTGGAATCTCATAGTGATTGGAGCATGCAGTACACACTAATGTCTGGAAAGAAGCACAGAGAAGGGATATAGGGGAGGGTCCGTGATAACAAATAGTTCAAAGACACTCTAGTGACTTGCTTCCTTCACTAGGCTCTGCCTTCTAAAATTTTCAGAACTCTCTAGAATCACCAGACTAGGAGGACATCACATCCTCAAAAAATAACCTATATGCCTGACTATGGCTTCAATAAAGGCTTTAATACATAACTGAGTCTAAAAGAGTAAATAGTCTAAAGATTATTTATAGACATGTTGCCTGATGAGAAATGAGTTAATATGGAATAGATTATCATAAGAACATGTTGTGGTTGTCCATATGCAAGTTCAGGACATGAGTGCTAAGAGATAACCTACTTACTGCCACCGTTATATGCAGGTGCACACAAGGGGGAGCCCTGCTCATCATGGTTCTCTGAAAGCCACATGCACTTGCAAGGTCCAGATTTTTTTTACTCCCACTAAGATGACCATTATAAAGTTGCAAAAATGCACCTATTGTCACAGTCCTTTGGAGACACTGCATGTCTTTACCTTCTTTTCTCTTTTACAGATGGCCATATGAGATGTGTCCCAAAGTCCCTGTGACTTGCCATGGCACATTGAAACATTGACAATGGGAAGAAAGACCAGATGATGCACATATGGCTCTAGGAAGAAGAAAAGGAAGAAGAAGGAGAAGAAGGAGAAGGAGAAGAAGCAGCAGCAGCAGCAGCAGCAGCAGCAGCAGCAGAAGGAGAAGGAGAAGGAGGAGAAGGAGGAGAAGGAGGAGAAGGAGGAGAAGGAGAAGAAGGAGAAGAAGGAGAAGAAGGAGAAGAAGGAGAAGAAGGAGAAGAAGGAGAAGAAGGAGAAGAAGGAGAAGGAGAAGAAGGAGAAGAAGGAGAAGAAGGAGAAGAAGAAACCCTTTCAACAATAGCCAGATTTTTAAAAACTTTACAAAATGTGTTACCAAAAATATAATGGGGTAATGTCCTCAACTAAATGTTGTCTCCATGGAACTGAATTAGTTAAAGCTTGACATTGCCATGAATGTGAACCTTGTTTGGAATTTGTCCAAGATGGCAATTCACGTTAAAATCTAACTTAATACCCCATGATTCCAAGGAAGTCATCATTATAACCATTCAAAAAGTCATGTAAGCAATTGCAAATCCTGAATACATGGTAGAACTAAGGCTTCTTGCATGGTTCACCATGGGCTCACTCAGGTTCACCATGGGCTCACTCAGGTTCACCATAGGCTCACTCAGGCTACCTAGATGTGGTTCAGTACTGACTGTAGGAATAGCAAATAACACAATACGCTCAAAGATTTGAAGCTCCAGAGACGCTCACTGTATTCAGATAATAATAGAAACAGAATGTGGGGTTATCAACAAGTCTGACTACTGCCCCGCAAAGGCTGTGAAAAGACCTATATTTAATGCATCGACACTTTGTAGATATTTTGGGGGAGTTCTATCTTTGGACCAGATGATGCAGGCGTTCTAAGAAAATATTCCTCTCAGGTGACATCATCACCATGAAAAGCAATTGTTTGCTATTTGGGAAGATGGAGTCTTTACCCATGTCATTTAAATATCCTAACCATTTCCACCATCCATATTAATATTTTAAATGCATTTTCATTCTGGTCAATGCAAAACAGTCATCTCATAAATCATTCAGCATCATAATACTGTTTTAATTTTAATAATCCTAATGCCACTAAAATTCAGTCCTGCACATTTAGTTTTACTTACGACCCTTAAAAGTATATTGAAAATAATTCATTTATGGTTGAGCATCTTGCTCTTTATAATCACTCAGACTTAGTTCATTTTCTGAGGTTTATACGTGAGTTCTTATACTTTACTTTTTTCTTAAAAGATTCAACCAGTAATAGCACCAACAAGCCACAATGACTGGCAGGACACAATCACCTTATGGGTGCAGAAATGCTATGCATGCCATGGCAATAACCATCAGCTCTCTAATTGGAATTAATACCCTCTCACAGGGAAATCGCACCTGATATTGGAGACCCAACTAACTACTCAGAGGTAGTGAAGCCATACATCTTAGAGAATAAGATATAACTGCCACTTTATTATACCAGCATAAGCCCTAACTACATTCAAAATTTCTATCTTTATATCCACAGATAAATGTAGTCTTCATCCTGCACCAAAGGAGCAAAAATGGAGACCATTACAAAAAGAAATCACAACCCATTAAACCACAGTGTGGGAGCAATGCAGTTTTGGGAGCACAGTGTCAACTGAAAGATCTGACATATGACTCTTGCGCTTAAGGCTTGGGGACCATTGTGAAGAGTAGGAGAAACGATTGTAAGAGCCAGAGGAATGAGGAGGTTGCTGAGAGATTGCATCGCCTTTAAATGTCACAACCTACGCGGTGAATTATCACCAACATGGCCTCGTAAACATGATCGAAACAACAATAATACCAATAGACATCCTAATGTGAGAGAAATCTCAGTTTTCCTCAAACCTAGAAAAATAACTATAGGCAACTGAGAATGTGAAGAATCCGAGAAAGACTCTTCCTCGGGGATGAACACATTGTATCTATGTATTTAGGAACATAGCGCGTGCGCACGCGCACACACACACACACACACACACACACGCACACGCACACACACCCTACACCACCATCACCACCACCACCATCACCACCACCACCATCCACAACCACTACCACCACCAGCAACAACAGTTAAAGAAAGAGGCTATGATTTTGAAAGAGGACAAAGGGACTAGATAGAAAGTTTGGAGGGAGAAAAAGGAATTAGGAACTTATGTGATTATTTTATGAGTGAAGCAAATAATTGATTAAAAAAAATCAGATAATCTTTTCTCATATGTTTTATGTAAACATAAAACAATTACAGGACTAAGGTCCTCCATCTGGTGTAACTTTTTGATGCTCTTATTAACTCCAATTACTCATGTTTTTACTCATAATTATTGCTTATGCCATCAAAAGAAGTAACTCTTAGAGAAAACAGAATGCAGTCCCATGTGTGCAGTATTCGATGGAACTCTAGGCTTCTTTCCTATGACAAGGAAGCCGAAGAGTTAAATATGAGAGGAAGAGCTGCATGCTGCCATTCTGTCCCTTAGAAGACAGCAAGGTGTGATGTGCTTTTGCACATGGAAGGGGCATAAATGCTAAGTGGGAAAGAAGAGCTCAGAGGCTGACTGAAGAGCTCTGCAAGCAGTGTTATCCCACAAATAACCGTTTCCCTCAAAATCCAACAGAAGGTAAGCACATGCCTAACATTCCAGCACTTGGGCAGCTGAGGCAGGGGGTTGAAAGCCAGTTGCTTTCATAGTAAGCTCTGGGACACCTAGAGTTACACAGCAGAAGGAAGAAAACAAATTTCAGAAGTCTAGGAAGAGGAGAAAGAAGAAAAGGATTAAGAGTTCCACGGGGTAGAAAGAGTAGGGAGAGGGAGAAGGGGAGAAGAGGAAGAGGATTGTGTGTTTACGTGTCTATATACAAATGATTCTGACACTAGTGCCAGCAAACTCTCACAGAATACTAGCAACTGTGACTCATATTAATATTACTTAACACCTACAAACCTCCCCAGAGAAACACACAAAATCTTAGTACATGTGAGCCATGCTACAAAAAATGATGTTTCATTGTTGTTGTTGTTGTTTCTTTATTGATTTTGAGAAAAGAGAAAAAATATTAGGGAACAAAACAAGTTTCTGCAGAAGTTCTGGTGAGAATCATTACAGTTACGCACAAGATTTAATTCTGTTTCCTAGTTGGTCGCCAAAAATAGAAACAGCATTTTGCTTTATTTTCTACTAATTTGAGAAAATGTATGTTTGTATATTTAGAAAAATATCTATATAACAGCACATTATGAATTTGTTGTGAGTCTTAATGAATTAAGAGCTACCAATTAACATGAAGAGCAATTTACTAACTGTAGCTTGTTCTTAAAGCAATCATTTTGTTCTGAAAAGCTTGAGCAAAAACTGAAGTTATAATGTCAAATCATAACTTCAAAGGCTGCTCTTTGTGGTCAAAAGCATATATAGGTTAGAATTGATATTGTCTTTTGTGCCAATAATATAAAGATATCTCTTAGAGAATCTCTAAGAATGCTTTGGTTATCACATCCATTATAATAGCATTTCATTTACCTCACAAATATCACTAATTCCTTCCTTTGCTGGCTTGGTACAGTGTGCCTGAAATACTAAATTTTAGGAGATCTGTACAGGAGCGTCAGGAGTTCAAGGTCATTCTTGGCTACATATGGAGGCTGACTCTTCTGTGGGACTCAAAAGTCCAAGGTACATAAACAAACATCTAAATATGAAGCACACTGCTACTCTGCATCTTCAGTCAATAAGGCACTCAAACTATTGTACACACACAGTCCCAACCAATCTAACAACATTTTGAAGAGTGACAGCTTCCACTAGATTGCTGTGCCAAGGTGAACTATGTCACATTGCATGGGCACTACAACCCTTGGTGTTCTTGCAATGATGAAATTCTTTAAGAGTACATTCCTCAGAAAATATCTTCATCACTGACTTCCATGTGACAGCAGCACTACTGTGCAACCATTCTTGAAGAATAATCTACCTTCTCCCCAAATTCTAGGGCAACCTACATAAAATATATGCACACAGAAGAAACAGAAGATCAGATGGATGGAGTGAAATGGAAGAAGCATTCAAACCGGCCAAGAGAGTCATTTCCTACATGTGTTCTACTTCAAGAAGAAAAAGTACCATGCAAACACGCCTGATCATTCATCACCAAAATGATGATTTGATTGACAAAAGTTTTCATGGCCTAGCTATACCCACCAAGTTCATTTTTCTAATCTTTATAAATAATCAACCACTTGACAGAGAAGAAACTAGAATTCATCATTTGAAGGCATGAAGCAGAATTGCCGTTCAATCAGAAGTTAGGCATTAGTCAATGGGGAGCGATGAATCAATTTACAGACTAAGTTTGGGGAACTCATTTCTCTTACCGAAGTGCCTTGGTGTACAAATATCAACAAACGCATGGCTCAAATAGCTGTCTAATGTATGTCACAAATAATTTAAAGTTGTCGTTTTAGAGGTATCAATTTTCAAGTAGAGTTGAGAATTCTCAGCCATGTGTAATTAATGTTTGTAGCCATATGTCACTCCAACACAGGACAAAATATGAACAGCAAAATGACCATTACTTACCTGAGATATGGAACAGAAGTCAAGTTCGCAGATTCCAGGCACATCCAAGGAGAGGAAGCCAAAAGAGAGGAAACAAGAAACAAAAGATCATTTGGGGTACAATAAAAACGAGCCATTTAGAATGAAAACCATTCAGCCCCTGTTCAGAAAGCTTACAGTTTTTATGGATTTGTTGGGGTGAATCATTTTTTTCCTGCCAAATAAACATGAGTTAATTTTTCTGTAATGTGGCTGACCAATCACATTTGACACTCTAGGGAGGAACACAGCTGTTTCTGTTCACAATGATGGATGGACGCAACCTGCCTCACATTTTGAACATAGTTCAACAAGATGGAAAACACTGACCATGGCTGCATTTCCAGTGTGCACAGCCAGCCAGCAGGAGGACTCTACAATCATGTTCAAGCTCATGTTAAAAAAGGATAATTAAGTAAGCTTACATAGCATGGACATGACCCAGAATGTCATTCACTTCTGCTCCTCTTTGCTCAGGTATGGACTACAATCAGGAAACATGTTACAAGTTATCGCATAAAAACACCAAAGGTGGCCTTTGCAGTTTAATGCCTAATCCTCTACAAGACTGTGATGCTCTTAACTTATAAGTGCCTGTCTCAGTGAGTTATGACTTCTGCATCTCCCAAAGGTTCTCCTGATGTGAGGATACCAGGGATCACCAGTCCCTGCTAGAATTCAATATCGTTTGCTTTGAAAGGACATCATAGTTGAGGTGAAATTTGATCACAAAATGTTTCTTAAAAATAAAATTCAGGATAATCTTCAAAGGTAATGGGTATATACTCACAATTCTATGTTTCCCATCATATCAGCATGCTATACTATGAACACCGTTCAGAATGTACACACCAAGAGTAAATCCGAAGTGCTACCAATATGTCTATGTAGATCAATAAGCTGGAACAGTATACTACACTGTTGGGGTAGGGGCTTTATGCATAGGTGAAGGATATAGTTCAAGGTTACCGGTGAATTTACTGTTCAGTTTGTCTGTACCTACACTGTTCCAAAACTTAAGTCTATTCTAATGAACCAATACACATGGGACATAATTCTCCTGTAATAAAAGCTATAATATGAGTCATATTACCCACCAAGTTATTGATCTACATAGACATATCGGTAGCACTTCAGATTTATTCTTGGTAGTGTACATTCTGAAGGGTTTTCATGGCATGCTGATATGATGGGAAACAGAATTTAGTGATCTAAAGCGATACGTAATGACATAAAATGAGCCAGGACATTTATAAAAACAAAATCTCAAAATTTTTCAATATCCTAAGTGTGAAATCACTATAAATCTTTTATTTACAATCAAGTTATTTTTTTCCAAACTAAAACTCTGATGGTATCACACTATTTAAATTCTTTAGTCGCTGAGAATGGCTTTGGACACATGATGTACATAACCTTAGTAATCTGCTCTGTTGCGTCTTTTGACCCATTGCCTTCCTATTCTGAGTTGTTAACATATCTTCTCCTTTTCAGTTTAATAAAGGTTCCATCTTCCTCCCACCACCAAGCGTATGCACGTGCTTTTCTCTGAGTAGAAAATTCAACCTTTCATCCATGTCATTCCTATTCACCCTTCAGACTGGGAATATTTTTCCAGTGTTACAGTGCTGGCCTTCATAACAAAGGCCAGAAATTTGACTCCCCACTACTCCTAAACCTGGGTGGTGGCTTACAGGTCTATAATCCCAAATATTTCCAGAGGTGAAAGCAGATAGTTCAAGAGTTCAAGATAATCCTTAGCCCCATCCAACTCTTGATCCACTTGGGCAGTTCTTTTGCATATTATCAGTAAACTTATCGTCTAGTATCTAGGACACTAGATTACTAATTACAAAGTAAGGGTTGCTTATTATCCAACCAATTGGTAGATTAAGAGATTATTTAAATATGTAACATGTTGAAACAGCCATTGGTTGTGTAAGCAGACTTCTGGCTAATTTGTGGTGTCTTCTTTCTTCCACCCTTCATCAACCCTCTACTTCTTCCCTGTCATCATCCTAACACTAAGTAGGAGAGAAAAAGGGATAAAGGGGAACAGGAGACAATATCCTTAGACATCTTCCTGCTGATGAGAGGTGTCCAGTGCCTTGGGGCAAGCCTGATTGTTGTCATCAGGACACGTAATTTCTTCTTTCTGTGTCTTTGCACATGACACTTAACAAACTGCAACAAATCATGACCAAAAGCATGCAACCAACCATGAGGCCAACCAGCCCCAGTCACAGAACCCCAAATATCACACATTAACAGAAACTAACTGCAGCTGGCAAAAACAAACCCTGGCTAGAGCATGAGGCAAATCATAGCCACCTGCTGTGAGGCAGCCCTATGTCCCCACACCTGGGATTAAAATGAAAATATATTCCTATAATATTTTTTTTCAAAGAAACACAAATTCTCACGACAGGTGGAGAATCACCAAAATCATAAAAAGTTATCAATAACATCACAAGCGTAACAAACATTTCCCGCTTTCCCTTCAGTCAGTATCCTTTGGGTAAAATATTGATAGGAACTGGAACGTGTCTATGCTGATTAATCTCTCTCAGTTTACACTTTCCTACAGATCTCTTTTCCCTATGTAATTATGCTTAATGTTTGACTGAACATGAAGTGGGAGAAAGGAGCCACAATGTGGAATTGATGGAGAGCCATTCCTAAAGCTGGTCAGGTCTAGACAGATTAAGCTGTCTCTGTCAGGAAGTGACCTTCATGGACTCATTTGATCATTATGGGCTTCTAACAACAATCCAAGGAGCCCAAATAAATTGTCAGCCCTGTAGAGCAGAAAACACTGTATCCAAGCTGGGTTTCCTAGAACAGTTTTTAATAAAGAAAAGAATGTAAATCGAAAGAGATTGTAAATTACTATCACATGAACAGGAGGTAGGTTCTGTTTGGCTTTAAGGAGGCAGATTTGAAAGCTAATGACCTCAGTATCATAACTCCTTTCTCAAGCAGTCTCCTCTGGGACACGTTACAAAGAAAGTAGATTGACAGTCCAGAATAATGAGCCTTCGCCCGCCCCAGGGAGAGGACCCTGAATAACAATGCCATAGGTAACTAGTAAATATCACCACTGCTGTAGAAATAGGCAACTCTTCTGTTAGTATTAATAAGAATATTTATAAAGTGTCTCCAGCACATGAAGCTGTGACTGATACGTTTGAGGACACGAGAGTAAAGGGAAGAGTGGGCTTTGCCTAGACTTTCAGAGACGTTTTTATTCTGCCCCTTACAGCCTCTTATTTTTGGAGTTGATGAAGCACAGAGGGTGGTGAGCTGAGAGCAAGGAAGTAAGCATATTGTGAGGAGAGCGGACGTGAAGAGAACAAAGGAAGGGAAGGAAGCAGCGGTGAGGGAGGTGAGAGTCTGGCCACAGAAAGAGGATTGGGGAAAATAATTAGTTTCCCTTCTGAGTTCATCACATGGCACCTGCTGGTTTCTACTGCACTTCACAATCAGGATTCCACCCGCCTCACATGAAGCCTGTGACACAGGCTGGCAGGGATCGGGCTTGATTCCTCTTTCTCTTAGTGACCACCTCCGGTTCTGCAAGTTTTCTAAAATCCTAGAATTGGTTGGTAGAGTAGAAAGAAGGGGCTGCATGTGTTTTCTGAGGACAGATCACACGGGGAAAGCAACAAAGACCGTCCACATGCAGAGGGTGGAGGGGCATGAGCCCTTATAACTAGTGTTGCTCTAACTTTTGAGGGGAGCAGAAGTGTTCTGGAAAAGTGGAAATCTACAACTTCCCTGAACTCACTCCATTCATTTTACTGAACAGACACGAGAGGAAACTAGAGACCAGTCTCTCTGCAGAAAGAAAAACCACTTCCTTCTCTTACATGAGAGGGAAAGGCAGATACTACTCCTATTGGTGATTGCTTACTTAAATCAATAAATATAGCTTTAAAATTTCTCACTGTCATAAACTTCTCTCAACATCTGTGATAAGGATTCTAGGGCCCTTTGATTTCCAACAGTTCTTTTTGTGACTTAATTGGTGTCTAAGACAGAATGCACAGCTGTACTTACTGGTCTCCTCCGGTCCTGATTTTATTATGTAGCAGAATTCATGAACTCTCCATTTCTTATTGACACCCAAATCCTTTGTTATAAAATTTAAAAACTGAATATTGAAATGGAAAAAGATCTTTTTGATATAAATTAGTATTTTCATTTTGAGTGAATCTGAACAAGCGTCCAAACCTCTTCAGTTCTCTTTTAAACATTTTTTAGTGTCTATGTATTTATTGTGTGTAGGCTCACAAGTGTAAGGTACATGAGTAGAAGTCGGAGGACAACTTTCAGGATCAGGTACACTCCTTCCAGCAAGTCAGCTATGGGGATTGAATACAGGTCCTTGGGCTTGGTGGCAAACACTGGTATACATTGAACCATCTTGTCTGCCACCTAATTTCTATTTAAACACATTGCCATCTTCAAGAGAACCTAAACATTTCGTCACCACACTGAGGGCACTTTACAGTGAGCTTCTACCTGGGGCAGTATGCACACGGGTTGTAAACTGTTGACCGTCAATTCTTGCAACCACTCTGGATTTCCACAAAAAGTGCTTCCTGAAGGGAGACTGATATCAAATACTCAGGGCCAATGAACAGCTAAGTGGAGAGAAGCTGGAAGAATACAGCGGCATGTGAACTCCAGAAATCCAGAAAAGCTTAACAATGGCTTCAGGACAAACAGCTGAAGTAATGAAAACCAACAGACAAAGCTATCTTCCTTATCTTATGAGTCATTGGTCTGAAACATGTGATCATTGAGTTCACTACCAACCAACACACACAGTCACTCACATACAAACATACTCACACACACATATACATACATACACACACACATGTATACATTCACGCACATATACATACATACACACACACATGTATACATTCACGCACATATACATACATACACACACACATGTATACATTCACGCACATATACATACATACACACTCACATACACACTGTCTCTCTCACTGTTTTTCTCTCTGTCTCTCTTTCTCTGTCTCTGTCTCTGTCTCTGTCTCTCTCTCTCTCTCTCTCTCTCACACACACACACACACACACACACACACACACTATAATGAGAGCTTGCTAGTCCTGTGGTAGGCAATATCCTAGCATGTGGAAGAATGAACTCATCGTTTCTGCGTCTGGGCAGACCCACATGTCTAGTTCCAGCCAATGACGCAGGAGCAGTATACAGTGGGTTGTCTGTAGAGTAAGGCACTAAGACTGTCACACAGAGTTCCCTAGCCACCTTCCTTCAGTGTGTGCTATGGCAGAGGCTCACTCCCAGTTGAGGAGGAGGCACCACAAGGTTGAGGTGACCACATTTCTGAGCGTGTGTAATGACTGGTTAGAAGACTTGCCTAGATCAACAGTGATTCTGTATGAAAGAAAAATAGTTATTCTTAAGCTATAGATATTTGTGTCCTATTGTTAGAATAACATACCTTAAACTAACACAGCCCAGTGTCTATCAGCAATCACCATGTTCTCTATATCACATCTATTTCCCAAGGCTATCCTATGCTAACCATTATCACTGCCTTAGATCAGGTTACCAATCCTTACCTGCACCTATGGAACTGGGTTGACTGCCTTTTATCTTAAATAATTTTATTCATTTCCTATATACTCATAATTTACATTTTAAAGTTTAAAACAAGGCTTTTTATTTATGCAAATTTACTCAATGGTTACCCATTACATTAAGTATCAAATTTAAAGTCCTCCCATAGCCTTCATGGTCTATAAAATGGAGACTTTGTTTACCTTGCTATTCTTGTCTCTTGATGTCCCTCTCTCTACACTTAAATATTGCAAATATGTGGTTTTCCTTTTGGACAAACAGCTCTCTTCTGGACTTTCTCATGCTGAATTGTATCTTCTTGGTCAATCTCTAACTACTTTAGTTAATGACCACTAGCTTGGAATATATAATCATCCCAACCAGAGAGACATACTTGACACAGGAACTATTGTCAGTCCCTTATTCCATATTCTGGCTTCACATACACTGGACTTTGGATAACTTATTGTCAAATGAATGAAATGGTTTTTAGATGCAGGAGTGCATAGGTGGATGAATGGATAGATGGATGGATGGATGAATGGATGGATGAGTGGATGGATGAGTGGATGGATGGATGGATAGAATGGTGAGTCCCATCTGCTTTGTTCCTGGTTTTCCTATCTAGTTATTCCAATGGTATAAGATAAGAGGAAGATAATGATCCAATGTGTATTTAACTTTCCCTCTATATTTGGAATTTTTGTGATCACAGCAAGCAATCTAATCATATCCCATATACATCACTGGAGTAATCATCTCATCTCTCCCTTATGGAGTTGTTGAAAATAATGGAGTTGGGAACATGAAACAGGCATAGAGTGGGAGACACAAATTGCATAGTATAAATAGTAGTATAATACCATGCTTATTTGTATCTGTCACAGGACAACTGGGTCAACAGTAGTGACTGACAAGCACTTATTTAGAAGCAAGGTCAGATTTCTTCCACACAGAAAGTGGATAAACAATTGGGATGAAGATGATTCTAGGAACTGTGTGGGGGCAAACAGGCTGCTATCCAACACCCCTGTCAGCTTCCCTTGTCCACCTCATCATCTGTATACCTCTACACACGTGCTTTTGAGCTATTCCTGCAAACCTTCCTTTCCAGGTTCCTGACACCCTTAACCCTTCTCTGCACATTTACCTTTTTATATCTGCAGGCAGTTAATGAACACAAATCAAATCAAGTGATCTATCCTCATTTAAAATACAAAGTCTTAATTCTACTTTCTCAAACGGTCACATCAGTTATGCATTAAACACGTATCGACTGAGTACCCACTGCTCTGAGCCTCGGGCACTGAGCTAGGTGTTTTTCTCCTCTCTAAGCAAACATTAATTAGTTACAAACTACTTGCCATACCTAATTAGAATAAAATTATTTATAGGAAAAGTTAGTCTCCCTTTTGATACTTGAGGCTTCTTGATACTTATATAGAAACTTTTTGTCTTATTTTTCTGTCTTTAATGAAGTATGCAACAAATGGATGACATAGTACTTTGTTTTCAGCATCATGAACCTCTTAATCATAGAAATGAGTTATTCCTTATGTCCAAAGATATAAGGTATGCATGGTCACCAGCTCTTGAACTCAGAGAACGTTATCCTGTAAACACATACATGTTCTTTAACCACCAAGCCTCACAGTTGTCAATGAACCCCAGAGAACATGGAGACTATGTTAATTTTAACTTTCATTATCTGCTAATTGCAGTTGACATTCTTTTCTCTCTTTTTTCTTTAAAGATTTTAATATCTCCACTTCTTTTACTGTCCTATTATATCAGCCTTAATGGCATATTGTCTTCTGAATGAGTTACTGAAGCAGTAGCATTGTGCAGGGGATGCTGGCCCGGAAGTGTAAAAGCTTACCTTGTTGTGGGTGCTAGATAGTGAAGAAAAAAATGAGGCCGGCAAGTCTGAGCTGTTGCCTCTGCGTCATCATAAGTAAAATCAAAAGAAATGCTACATGAACAGTGTTATGATAAAACGCACGAGTTGTTTGAAAAGCAAAACACAGGATGTTGAAAAGTAACCACCCTCTCCCAGGAACGCATACCCAATATTAAATATCTCTGACTTGCATGAAATCCCCCCTAACAATTTACTCTAATTGCCCCTCTGTGTGAAATGCTCTGAATTATTTACAGAAACCTGAGGACACTTATCAAATCAAAGCATTGTCATCCTCAGCGCCATTGTACCAGCTTTCGATGTCAGCTTCTCCTCAGGGATTGATTTTCTACCATTAACAGCACAAATATATCTGTATTTCTATGATTCAAGCCAGTGTATCACAAATGTATCCCGTCCAAGTGAGCAACATTTGGACACACTCACAGGATGTAGTGTCACCATAGGTGCTAAACTGTCTCAAGGAATTATTCCAGGCTCAGTTTTCAGTCTTCTTCTGCAGACCAGCCATTGGCTAATGTCTAGGAAACCCAAAGGCTGTCAAGAGAAACCAATCTAATTATCTATGGTCCTGGGGTCTCAAGACACCAGCAAGATAAAGACTGACTCCACCTATCATGTCTATTTCTGATTCCTTTCTTACGTCTAACAGCTTTGCAAGCTATGATGATGCACGTTTGTCCTTTAAACAAAAGTAGGGCTCACACTTATTCCCAGATTCTTGTTCTCTTCAAGTATACAACTACCATCTGGGAAGATGTCAGCGAGCATCGGAAGGCAGGTGAGCCTCTAAAATGGTTGGAGTCTTTAAGACTGAGAAAGTACTGTGGTTTTTGTTTTGGTTTGATTTGATTCTTTATTTTTATGGCTCTCCTTGCCTCCCCCAGTTCCTCACGTGAGGAGTTTTAGAGGGTGTTAAGCTAATTATGGTAAGTTTTATTTCATCTTGCAAATTCGTTTTGGCACACAACCACAACCGCAGCTTCGTTTGCGGTGCTGAGGCACCCTGCTTACCACAAGACAACACTGAAGTGATTTCAGCTGGTTTTTTTTCTATGATGACTAAAGGATAAACTCAGCCTCCGATTATGTAGTATATACCATTAACAAAGAAAAAGAAGTTGTTGGGAAGGCTTTTCCTTTGTAATATCCCAGTTACTGGGAAATGTGCATTTTCTTAGGATTACATTGTGTCCAGTATTTTTCCAGACAGCAACCTTAACAGACTCTCATGGTCGAGCAGAGAACAGAGGTTTCCAGGGCAATAAAAGAAAATGTGTGAAAAGTGGCTTAAAGACACATGCACCTTTATTACCAAGTGACTACATTATTTTCCTTGTGTTAATACACAAGGCCTTAAGGAACACATAAATTTGTGGAGCCTATTTTAATATCTGTCAGCCGACTGTCATTGCTGATTAGCATGCCCAGAGTTCAGTCAGCACAGGCTGTCCTGTTCCGAGGCATTGCTAAGACCATGAAGCATGCTTGTAAGTCATTGCTCATCTGTCTGGTCCCAAAGCAAAACAGTAGAAGCCTGAAGAGTATAGATAGCTCGAAGAATTGAATCCATTTAGAATCCAAGAGCATTCAAGATTCTTCATTGGGTTTTGGAACAGAAATTTTCAGATGCAAAAATATGAATTGGAAAGTTAATTTAGAAATAACAAAAACAGTTACTATCAATTATGCCAGGGCAGACCTGCATTTTAAGTCTGCCTTTTCCTTTTGGAGAAATTCTTGGATCTCTCAACAACTTTCCTATAAGGCAATAAGCTTAACACTCAATCAGTGGACAAAGCAGGGTCTGTGGGTCTCCCTTGGGCATTGTACTTAGCTTCTATTTGAGTTCATGCATTTTTAAAAAGGCTGGTGCCTTAGTTTCTTGTCTGAATGTTAGGAATGTGAAAAGCATCTGGGACATTATTCAAAAGCAACAAGTGAAATAAATCCGAGAGATAATTTCCTATAGCGTAATTCCCATTTGAACAAGCCTGCCTGGTGCAAATACCAGAGAGGTCCCCTCCCCTGCCTTTCTAATTTCCCTTTGTCGCAGCCAAGTTACTCTTCCGCTTAGTCTGATGATTCAAGATAGGCAAATAGCTCCCAATTATTAACTTATTATTATTAAACTTGTGTTACTATGTGCTAAATGCTGGGCTTCCCTTTTCATTCTCATGAAAAGATTAGCACAGGAATGTCACATACTACAGAGAGCCCGCCATTCCATGCGTGCAGATTTCCCTTGTGACAGCTGCATGCTCCTGCTTCATCTGTGGAATCTGCAATCATACATTTTTTTCAATGGTCCTAGGACCATTTGAACACAATCACTAAACTAGCTTACTCCATGCTCAGGTGATCTCTCTCCTCCATCCTTCACAGAGAACCCTCTGGGGTCTAGACACAAGTGTCATTCCCCGCAGGCCTAGTTCTGGCCTCACACAGCTATTAGACACTGTCGCCATTAACACCTCCACACGACTAAAGGAACGGTCAGTCTCAGTACAGTGCCCAGTACAGAGCGCTGATATTAAGAAGTGTCCAACAGAAAAAGAGACAGGAAAAGATACATAAAATAACGAGTATCCATTGACCAGGAAAAAAATCAATAAAGCAAAACCGGGCCACTTCTCTCCCATTGATTTCCACTGTTCATCGTATATTGACAGTCACTTCTACAATGTTCTACACCTTTTATTTTTCACCCAAAGGCCATGAGAAGACACAAGCCCATGCCCTTCCTATTCTATTGGGTTATAACCACATAATAGAAAGAAATTCACACTGGAAATTTTTTTAAAGGAGCATTATGATTTCTCAAGAAGCATGAATTTTAGCCAACACATTCTGAGTAACATCATGCCCACTTTTTCTTCTCTATGAAATACTGTAGCTCTCATTCCATGACCTCTTGACCCCCACCAGCCACACTGTCAGTTATGGCGTCCAGTGGGAACCAAGCTCCATCCTTTTCTGGATTCAAACTCCCTATTCCAGAGAAATCACATTTCTCAAAATATGCCATCATCCATCATTTTTGAAAGCCAGGATGTAGAAGTCCCTGCCAGGAGAAGACATACACTTTGGGTAATTGTTCACTGCCTCCATACAGAAAACTGCTACCTACCACTGGAGACAGAGGTGAAATGAGGAGACACTTTCCCCAGAAAAGGTTACAAGCCAGACACTTCAGATTCCACCGCAGAGGCAATCAGGTGTGTGTCAAACTTCATATCTATTTTTAGCACATGCATTTTAAAAGAAGCCAGTGTCTACATTTTAGGGGATTATTTACTATGATGTGTTATGCAGTCAGTTAGGTTTCAGGGAGCACTGGCTCAAGTACTCAGATAAACTTCTTTGCATACATGTGTAGAATACAAAGCAACTCAGCTCTGGAAACATACATCATCCTTTGTCTTTTAAATAAGAAAATGGACAAATAACATCTGAGTCCCCATTTCCTTGCTACCGTTCCACTGTGGGTACCTAAAGCTGAGCCTATAATGTAACCATCAGAAACAGGGAAAGAGTATCCTTTGTGTCATTAAACCCTCCTATGTTCAAGAAGACACTGATTGAAAGACAGTATTCATCATGCATTACAAGGAGGTAGAAGAGGACACAGTTGACTTCAGAAAGGAATGGGTAGTCTGAAAGTGTGCTCATCGAGTAAATATATGGATAGTCGGTACAAAGGAGTCACAGCTACAAACTCAGCAATCAGGGTTGTGTTGGTTAAGTGTTAAGTATAAGATCTTCCAAACGGAAGCTTACTGGCTAAAGCAGAGAGCATGCTCTTTCACAGATGACCAACCACCATCTGATGCTGTCATCTTTCTTTCTTCTCTTCCTCCCTTGTATCTACTCACCTCATAACTTTCTAGTCACAGCCCTCAAGCATGTATCTACTAGGAATGTAATCTGGGCTTCCTGCATGTTAGGATGGAGATTTAACAGATTTCCTGTAGCCCTTGAAAAACCTTAGTTAGAACAAGTTAGAACAGCAGTAGATGGTGGTAGTCCTGGGTGCTCAGAGGCAGAGAGAGCCTTCCTGTGAAAATAATGAGAATAGAGTCATAGAAGGAGGATATGAAGCAACATCCTGTCCTAAACAGATATATAATCAGGCTGAAGATGAACTGCAAACATAGAAAGGAGAATTTAGGAAGAAATAAGACCAGACAGATCCATCAAGAGGCAACTACTTACCTAAGGTTCCCTAGATTAAGAACTTGAACTTGTGTCCTTAAAGGTTGACCATTGAGAGTTTGCCCATGCTCCCTGTGCATATGGGCAACACGAATTGGACTTGATGTTTGTTTGTTTGTTTGTTTGTTTGTTTGTTTGGAGGGGTAAGCACAAGGGCAGGAGGGTGGACCTGGGAGGGAAGCGAAGCAAGTGTGATCAGGGTATATTGAATGAAATAAGTAAGTAAGTAAGTAAATAAAAATATCAAAATAAACAAAAATATCAAAACAAAACCAACCACAAAAACAAAAGAATTTAAACTTGACCTTGAAATCTAAAATCATGTAGCTGGTTTAGGACTGTGGCAGACATGAAAGTTGCTTCCATGGGTCCCATGACTCCATCTGTACATGTAGGGGAGGATGGCCTTGTCGGGCATAGGTGGGAGAGGAGAGCCTTGGTCCCATGAAGGCTGAACACTGAGTGGGGGGGAATTCAAGGGTGGGGAGGTGGGAGTGGGGGGGGCACATCCTCATAGAAGCATGAGGAGGGGGGATGGGATAGGAGGTTCCTAGGTGGTGGTGGGGAATGGGGTAAGTGGATAAAATCTGAAATGTAAATATAATCTCCAATAAAAAAAGAAAAAAGAAAGAAAGTTGCTTCCAGGAATCACTTGTTCTCTTGCTCGCCTACAGAAGAATGGCAGTGATGCATACAGCCTCACCTCGAAAGCTTGGGTTGGCCTGGGCTTATTCTTAAACAATAAGATGCAAGTAGAAGTAACATTAGCTACATGAGCTAAGATCTTCAAGACTCTATGCTTCCACAGACTAAGAGGAGCGAACCCCAAACACCTCTGCACCTTCAACCCTGGCTTAAGAAGGAGCAGCCTCATGCCTGACTGCAAAAAACCCAAGAAGCTAAAGCATCAGTTCTAACACAATCATAGCCCAGAAGAATAAATGCATGTTGTTATAAGTCCATGAGGTCTGGGGTGCTACTTATAAGCTGTCTTACTACACCAAGAGCAAAGTAGGGTAATACTCACACCTCACTACAAACCCTATTTTGATTCTTTAACTAAAATAATAAGAGAAGGGTCCATTATCATGGACTTCCGATAAAATTAGCTCTTTGGGGAGGGGTAATATATCACATTGTGTTAATAAAGCGGGGGCAGGTTCTGGATAAAGTCATTTTCTATTTGGAGTTATTTGGAGTGTTTATATTGCTTAAGAAAACAGAAGACCAGAGGAGGGTTGACCAGTTAGATCTCTAATTTTAAGTGAAATGGAAGTGCAGGATTGTCTTTCTGCTCATGACTCCCTGCCTCTCTGGGTGCCCCATGACACCTTTTAAAAACACCCAACAAAGAAGGAAATCTAGTCTGTAGATGGCTGAAATACAGGAAGAAGCAGAAGCTACTAGTTATTTGACCCTGAAGGCAGAGTGCATCCTAGATAAATTGTCTTGGTTCCTGCAGCTGCCGCTTCCGATTCTCAATCCTCCAAGGCCTGGCAGCTCTTCCTGCCTTTTTGCCCCAAAGATGTGATTTTGAATCATAACAATAAATTCCCTTTTTTGCTTACACTTGCAAAAAGTTTCCATGACTTGAAACCAAAAGAGATTAGGAAAATTCACGTTTACTGTGGACCATATGTGTGCTAGGCAACAGGGAGGCAAAGAAAATAGATATACACATGGATAAACATTTGAAACAATTCCCCAGGTACAAAAAATCCCATAGACACTCTTCAATTCTAGTACTGAAGGAGTGTAAAGAGTCATCTTGGAATAAATGGTTTTTAAGCAGACAGTTAGAGGGTAATGGGAAATGGCCAGATGAATAGTTTCTCCAGGAGACTCTAATCAATAGGTACAAAGTTCACGTTGGTGGCCAGTCAGACATTTGATGAATGGCCCAGGGCTTCATAACCAAGGAATTGATAATACTTGGAGAAATTTTAGTGGGATCATTAAAACCAGAACAAGACATCAATTGGTTCAGGAAATAGAAATGGGCAATTCATTCAGCACTGTCAGAACAAGCATGACAGAAGAGGTGAGGCTGGACGTGGAGGGTGTGCAGGATGAAAGTGAGGACCAGTGTTTGTTTTTGTCTGATTAAGTGGGAAAGGCTTCGTACTGTAGACATGAGGAATGGTGACATGGGCTGACATATCTTGACGAGGATATCTTTTGTGGGAAAGAACGAGCAGAAGGAGAAGCACAATGAAATTGGGAAATAATGTGTCAAGAAGATAAAGACAGTCCATTCAGAATGTGCAAATTTAGTCAAACTAAACTGTTCTTATTATAAACCAACTGATTGGGAGGAAATTATTTTGGGGGAAAATGCATTGCCATCCTCCAAAGGAATGTCTGCAAACTAATTACTATTCCTAACTTATTCATCCCCAATGCCTCACCAACATGATCCTTTGTAATAGATTCATATTTCAAAGTGTGGAATAAAAATTATGTGCCAACTAACAATGACACAGAGTCTATTCTCGCAGGTGTAATGGTCACATGGGAATCCATAGGACTATTAAATTACAGGGTTGGCCTCCCTTTACAACCTGCATTTCTATGGTGTGTTGAATGGGTACCAAATACTGAAAATTTAATTTTATTAGCTTTAAGGATTTTTCTGTACGCCTGTAGCATTATTTGATTAGAATGAGGATTTCCTTAGCTAATTTTAAAGGAAGGAGCATGTTCACATGGAAAGAGAACTTACTGTCTGTTATGAAATGGCCAGAGCACCGGACGTAAAGTCTTTCACCAATCACCTTATATAGCCTTCATAGGAATGCTTGATGCTATTAATTCTCTCTATTACTATTATTTTCATTGATGTTGTTACCACCATTACAACCATTTCCTTCATCTCTATGACCAGAAAACCATCAGCAAAATGACCTTCACCATCTCCAGCTCCACAACCACTATAACCACCTCTAGTTCCATCCCCACAACCGAAGCTCTGTCTGGTGCCATCACCAGCACCACCACCTCTCAACCCATGCCCCTCATAAAACAGCCTCCACAGGCATCCTCACCAATAGCTACTTTCTTACTCTGATTTGGAACCATGAGTTGTTTGACTCAAACATGGATCGTTGTATTACAACAAAGTTCTGGGCTACTTTTGGCCCCCTTACACCCTTTTCATTCTTTGTAATGGATAATCATTATATAATGTGAGACATTGGTAGAATGGAAAGTAGAAAATCCACTCTCAGCTGATAAGCAGAGGACAGTGTGTAGCCACACTGCTGTGACATAGTGACCTGCCTCTCGAAGCGCATCGGCTGGCTGCGGGATGGATTTTTAAGATATGAACTTCCAAAAATAGCATGTGCAGCCAGGGTTTTATCTTTAATGTCCCAGCATTGATCAAAAAAGGGGGGATTCAACTAAGCCAATGACGGAGAAAACTAATTTCATGGTAAAATAATTCTACAATGTATTTAAGGTGTACAGGCAAGACCATTTTCAAAGAAATCTGCATCACAAAACATGCATGGGAATTGTAGACTCCATTCAGACAACCTCCAGCTGCTAAAGAAAAACTGTTATTCTTCATCTCCTTCCTACCACTTCATGTAAACAATTTTATGAGCCAGAATTAAGGGAGAAAAAAACGCCAACCCCTAACCGTATAAGCCCTTGTCAAAAAACAAAACAAAAACAAACAAAAAAACCCAGCAATGCTGTAAATATTTTGCTTTGATTCTTCCATTAACAAACATTTCTTCTCTTTAGTAGAAGACATGAATAAACAACAAGAAAACAGTGGCATTAGAATTACTCACTAGATTTCTTGAAGGAGATCAATACAAAAAAGTAGTTTAAAATGAGTCTCTTTTTAGCTCAGTGAAGCCATATCTTCCTGTGAGCTGTTGTATTTTATGTCTAATGCCAAAAGATCCAAACTAAAGATTTTGCTTCTTAAAAATGTCCCAAATTCTAAATTATGTCTTCCACAGCCTCTGCAAATAGGGCACCATCGCACATGTATGGTAGATTTTTCTTATTTATGATGACAACACCCTGCCCCAGCTGGTGATTGTTGGAGAGGACTGAACGTGCAGGGGAAGCCATCATTCAAATGCAGCTTTGCACGACCTGCCTTCCGTTCTTTAGTTCTCTTTCCCCTGCAGAAAAAGGAGTGGATATGGATAATATCATGTTGTAGTGTGTGTGTGTGTGTGTGTGTGTGTGTGTGTGTGTGTGTGTGTGTATGTAAATCTGTGTGTAAGTGTGTGGGTGTGTGTAAGTGTATGTGCAAGTATGTAAATGTAAGTGCATAAATGTGTGTGAGAGAATTATGTGAGTGTGTGTGGAATTGTGGAAGAATGTGTGTGAGTATTTGTAAGTGTGTGTGTGTGTGTGTGTGTGCTGTTAAATGCTGCATAAACTGAAATGGGCTGCTTTTCACTCACACAAACACACACAATACAAAATTAAGTGACTACAAAGCCAAATAAATATTCTATATTCTCAATGTTTTGTTTTCTTTCCTACAAAATTAATTCCATAAAAGAAGGCATTTTTTTCATCCTTTCTGGGACTGAAAATCTGTGAGACAAAGAAATGATGCCCATTTCATCTGCCTACTACAACATGCCAGCATGTTCCATACCCTGGCTCCTAAGTCCGAATCCCCCATCCTCTTCCTTGAATTTAAGGTGTAGCGTTCAGTGGATTTCATGAGCCATTTATGCCATTTTTAAAATGTAAACAGCTGCTTAGAAAAGTCAACACTAAGAAGTGTTTAACTAAAATAGAAGCTCTGGTCATCAGGCAAACACTGCCCTTGGAGGTCAATATACGGAAACAGGAGGTTGACTAGTGCTCACTCCCTTGGATCAGGACTCGGGGGTTGACGAAGTAATCTTAGGGTTCCTGGTTCCTAGGCCAGTCTTACCAGTGATGACGACATCCAGACTCAGCCCAACCTGGCTCCTCACAGCTTCAGTTAAAGGAACACTGGGGTCAAGATTCACTCTGCCTGACTTTTTATTCCATTCTGACTGTGCCATAGAGCAATCATGTGGCTTGGGACCACAGGATATGATTTCTTTGCCTCAGTGTCCTCATTTGTAAATGGTACCAAGCAACAGCTATATAATTCCGTCTTTGCTAGGATTAGGTGAGTTAGTAAGACAGTGTTAAAAATGGAATTCAAAGTTAGTGCTGTAGCTATTATTATCTCAGTTTACTGTAAAGATTAGTTATTATCATTGACATCAGATATCTGTCATAGATTATGGGTTCTTCTGGGTGAAAGGTCAGTTCTGTACATTCATATAGTATGAGCACTGTCCTGCACTTGGAGTAAGCTGGATGAATTAAACAGGTCTAGCTTCTAGTTTTTACTAGAAACCCTACCAAGGTGAAGATAAAAAATGACCAGAGGCACAATTATAAAAGAATAATGAGAACTCCAAAAATAACCCATTTTTTCAGCATGATCTTGCTTGCCTTTTCCTGTGAGACTAATTAACGAGAAGCAGGACTCAGGACAGATTTAAGCAGAGAGGTACCAACTGTTAATGTGGCAGCCCCACGAGTTGTCCTGCAATCTCACTCACTGTTCTGGTGTTGACTGGCAACACACGGGAGTTTCCTTTCCATTCAGAGGCATATAGCGCTTAAAAGAAGTCAGGAAGGACAATCAAAACGTGGGATGTGAAGGTGGGGAGATGGCCTCCTAGAGAAGAACACGTGTGTGCAATGGAGAGGATCTGAAATCAAAACCTTAGAATGTCAAAATCCATAAGTCCAGCCTTAGACAAGGGGAGAGGACAGAGATGGCTAATCCCTGGGATTTGCTGCCTTTCAGCCTAGCTCCAGATTTAGTGAGGAACCCTGGCTCAACAGATTAAAGTTGAGAGTGACAAATATCCTTTCTTGACACATGTATCTCTCTCTCTCTCTCTCTCTCTCTCTCTCTCTCTCTCTCTCTCTCTTTCTCTCTCACACACACCACTTAACATGCGTACACATACCTTTGTGTATGTGTGTGTACATGACCATACACACACACACACCATACAAACCCCCCCCAAAAAAAAAACTTGTGAGCAATAAGAACAGACCCTATATATGTGCTAGGCTGAACTCCAGCAAGCACAGCCATCATGGGAAGGACTGACTGTGTAGCTGTGTAGTGTGTCAGGAAGCACACACTAAGAACAGATGCATGGAGGTAAAGTGATGGAAGCCAAGGAACCCAACTTCCAGCCACACCATGGCTGAAGTGGTTTAGGCACATATTTTCCTACCTGTTTTTATCCCAACTGCTTTATTTTCCTGCTAAGAAGTACAGAAAGATAGAATTCTCCTCGAAGGCTGCCGTGCCCCTTCTACTGTGACCTGGAAGTTCTATATGTGACACCTGCCCACTTCCCATAACAGAAGGCCCCAGCTTCACGACAACAATGCAGTGAATATCACTTTTCGGCAATATTAAGATACAACTGAAAAGATGGAATCCTGTACATTCACAGCGTAAAATTTGATCTGTGTGCTCATGCAATATGAAATGATTGATGGACTCAAACTAATAACACAGTCATAACCTTGGTTCCTTTCCTGGTTCTCTCTCTTTCTTTCTTTGTTTCTTTCTTTGTTTCTTTCTTTGTTTCTTTCTTTGTTTGTTTGTTTCTTTCTTTCTTTCTTTCTTTCTTGGATATTTTATTTATTTACATTTCAAATTTTATCCCCTTTTGTTAGGAGCCGGCGCGGGCATCCTGTGCCCCCACAAGTAAACAACTAACTATGCAGGTGCAAAAGGCAAAAAGAGCGCCAAAGTCACTGCCCATCCCGGGGCGTAATATGGGGTGATGAGTGAACAACCAATCAGAAGTGAACACGTCACTCTAGGGTACATATAGCAGTGCCTTTTCCCGGCTTGGGGTCTTTCCGCTTCTGCTGATACAAGAATAAAGCCTCACTGTGGTAACCACCCGAACACTGCCTCACGTGCCCCTTTTGCAGGCGAAGGGGACACGGAGGGGCTCGGAACACCCTTTCCTGGTCCCTCCCGGAAACTCCCTATCCCTTCCTCCCTCCCCATGCTTCTGTTGAGGGCGTTCCTTCCCCCACCCACCCTGACATTCCCCTGCACTGGGGCATTGAGCCTTCACAGGATCAAAGGCCTCTCCTCCCATTGCCTGATGCCATCCTCTGCTACATATGCGGCTGGAGCCGTGGGTCTCTCCATGTGCACTCTTATTCTCTCTCCATTCTCTTTTCTCTCTTATCTCTTTCCCATAGTCCTTCCTCCTCCTACTCCTTTCCTTCCTCCTACTTCTTTCTACCCTCCTCCTCCTTCTCCTTCTTTCTTCCCTTATCCTTTCTCTCCCTCCCTTCTTCCTCCTCCTTCCTCCTTCCTCTTCCTCTCTTCTTCCTCCTCCTACTTCTTCCTCCTTCCTCTCCCTTCCTTCTTTCTCCTTCTACTTCTTCCCTTCTTCCTCTTTCTCCCTCCTTCCTCTTATTCCTTCCTTTCTCCTTTCTCTCCCTCCTTTCCTCCTCCTATTCCTTCTTCCTTCCTTCCTCCTTTCCTCCCTCCCTTTCTTCTTCCTCCTCCTCCTTCTTTCTTCCCTTCTTCCTCTCCCTCCCTTCTTCCTCCTGCTCCTTCTTCCTTCCTCTCTCTTTCCTCTCCCTCCCATCGGTCTCCCTTTGTTTCTTCTTTTCATTGGTTTTTGCCTCTCTGTCTTAAAAATGAAAGAAATCCTGACATTGTAATATGGAGAAAACTGAATGCTATTAAATTTAGTGAAATAAACCAGAAATGGAAACCAAACACAAAGTAACCCATGTGTGCATGGAACTTAAGAAATCAGGCACACGGAGCATAAAGCACAATGGTAGTCACATGGCCAGGGCTTTGAATGAAATGCTTTTATGTCAGAAACATGATCTGGAGCCCACCCTACAGGAGCAGCAGCTATAACCAACCGCATTTCCTGTGTAAAACTTACAGAGATAGCAGACATTAGATTTTCTCAAAACAAGCCCAAAACAAAGAAAGGATCTGGGAATTTTCTTGTAGACTCTCACTCCAAGTTGAAAAACTTATGAAACAGAATATTGCGAGGAAAAATTCTAACTAGACTAATTGTATGATTCCAAGGGATTATCACTGATATTTTAGTTTATTGCCTTATGATTTTAGTCAATGCAAAAGTGAAACAGTGTACAGGTCACTCTATGGGTAGAGCATATGAACAGTAAAGAAGTGTAACAAAGTGACCACGCTTGTCAGCATCGCCATGTGCAAGAGACCTGTGCCTGACTTCAGGTCTTTCACCTGTCAGCCGTCTTTCACATCATGCCTGCCTCCGCTCTCCTTCCCTGGGCCTAAATACACTTGATGTGAGTTGCATCTCTAAGCAAAACAGTTAAAGTTCAGCTCTGAATGTTACATAAAGTTGCATTCTTAAAGGCTTGTTTATTCTTCCCGTTCCTGTGTGATCCATCAAAGTTCAGGTCCAACCTGACTAGAGTGATTTTCATTGTGATGATGTTTCCATCATATCAGTAAGCTCCCTATAGTTCTTGATCCCGTTGTCAGTGAACATTTTAAATATTCTCATGATTTTCTGATATTTTACTGGGCATTTGCATTGCATCTTCGAGTTTTAACCTGCTAATAAAACTGCTGGGTTCACAAAGTTCAAGCTACAAGTAATCCTCATGTGTTCTCCATGTTTTCAATACTTCTCACTAACATAAGTGGGTAAAAGTACTCTTCTAAATGCAATGTTTGGTGCTATACACACTCTGATTTCTATTTATTTATTTATTTATTTATTTATTTATTTATTTATACTTTTGCCACTGAATTTGTTGTTGTTGGTTGTCTACTTCTGGGCATGCAGCATAGCCTTCAGAATGGTTTGTTTCCCCAACAACACTTTCTTGGAGGAAAGTAAATTTTCATTACAAGTAGCTATTGGTTGGAGACAACAGCTGTGTTAGGGATGGGGCATGTGTTCATATCACCTCTCAGATCTAGGGCCCCATTTTGTACACAACTCTCTAGGCCCTGTGTATGCCATCTTCATCTCTGTGAGTTCATATTATGTCAATCACATTGATTTAGACGGTGTTTCCTGGGTGCCCTCCATCCCCTTTGGCTCTTAAACTCTTTCTCCTTCCTCTTCTGCAGAGTTCCCTGGGCCCTGAGAGGATGAATTTGATGAAGACTTCTCATTTAGGGCTGAGTGTTCCAAGGTCTTTTACTCTCTTCATATTGTCTGGCTATGTGTCTCTGTGTTTGTTACAATCTGCTCTGTGTTTGTTACATCTTCTCTGATGATGGTTGAGCAAGACAGTGAGTGATCTGTCTCCTAGGCCAGAGTGCCACTTCCTAATTTTTGCTAACATGTTTGAATGTGTTTACTGACACTCGATATGTTTCTCATTCCTTGCCTTCTTTTCTACGTGCACTTCTCTGTGTGCTCAAGTGTCTTGCCAATATATTATATTTACTGTAGGTATTCTCAAAAACTATGAGCTGTTTTCAAGTGACTTGAGGGCTGTAAGAACTTCTCAGGATGTTTATCTATTCTTTGTCATTTACAATATTATTACAGTGGCTAGAGAAAGTATCCTAGTCAATAGCATCACTGCTCATATAACTGTCCACATCAGAACCTGCCAATCAAACTTCTTCTCTTATGTTCCAGTAGGCTACCTACTAATAGGTGATGAAATTTTACTGAGAACACCCTTAAATGCATAGCAATTTCTGGAAAGTTGGCTCCCTCTCCACTAGCACTTACCCTTAGAGTCTCTACCTTGTTTCTGCTCTTACCTCAGACAATATATGATAGCACAGACATTTCTGTACAGTAGTGTACTGAAGTTTCTTTAGAGTATTTATTCAAAGGTCTTATATTGGATCATATGGGTGTCAATATTTAAATATCCCAAGAAATTCCACAATTGAGATAGGATTCTCTATAGCTATATATGAAAAACAATTCTTTGGAATAGTTGCTCTGGAGAGTACATATAAGGTCATTTTATTCACGGTTCTTCATTTCCAACCACTGTCTAAGCTAGAATACTAATTTGAAAAAGTCTGAATATTTTAATTGTTGGCCTACTCCATCCTTCATGGGCATCTTAATATTTCTTTTCTAAACAAAACAAAACAACCCCCCCCCAAAAAAAATCTTCTTAAACAGTGTTATCTACACACACAAGCTTGTACGATCCTTTGGAAATTTTTATTAGTACTGAATATTAAACCAACTTATGAAAGATGATCCCTTCCTAAGTAGGAATATGATGTAGGTTACCACTTGTTTAGTCTTTGGAATTATTTGCAAAACAAATCTAATCTGTATGTGTATTTCTGTCTGACCTCACACGGTGCCTAAGCATATAATACATATATTTATTGCTATGAGCACCTGTCACTTGGATCTTCACACTCTGCATATGACGCTCTATGAGATTCTTAGTGCTGCGCATAGAAAACAGCTCACTTTATATAGAGATGGTGCTTCTACACACAGCAGATTCCTAACCTGCCCTCTCTACTCAGCTGATACATTTACAGGTATGTGGGGGTTTTCTTTAAAGGTAACTTTTAACAGTGTTAATTTGCTTCTCCTCCCATTTAAACTTCCCCTTTGTCTTACCATAACTGACTAAATCCCTAGTACAATGCTGGACAGGCACTGGCAGCATTTCCAAAATGTTCTTGGTCTTTAGGAGTCCTGTGAACACTTAAGTGCTGGGGGTTGGTAAGCAGAGTTTCTAACATACGTTCCCTGTACACTTTTTCATCTGGTTTACTCAAAATTGGTCTTTGGAATTCCTAAGAAACCGCCTACCTTACTCAAATTCCTTTCAATTGACCTATTAAGAGTCTTTAAGTTCTTATATGTTTTGTAATATACTGTGTTAATCTACTTCCTAATGTTAAATTGGCTTTGTTTTTATCCTTTAAATAATACAATTTACTCATTTAAAATTATCTTTTCTTTTTGTGCAATCAATTTGTTTAGATATTTGTATCTAAATTCACACACACACACATATGGAGAGAGAGAGAGAGAGAGAGAGAGAGAGAGAGAGAGAGAGAGAGAGAGAGAGAGATTTTACCTTGCCAGATTTCAATACTAAGGTTATTTTTGCTTCACACAGTGTGTTTGAGATCGGTTACTCTTCTTTCATTGATCCTGTATTGATCCTGAACTGGCATTACAGTTCTCCAGGTTCCCTATAGAACACTTGGCCCTAATGTGAAGGTTAAAAGTTGTCCACAATGGTGGGAATTCTGGAGAGAACCAGCTTCTGTGTACTTTTGGCTTCTTCAGATTCATTAATCTTATTTTAGGGCAGAAACACATTTAAGAAGTTCTTTTAAAATATGTTTTTGGCAGCCAGCCTGTGGGTTATTCAAATTAGATAGTCTTTTATATTGTCAAAAATGGGTATCCAAGTGACTGTGTTTTCCTGATAATAACTGACCTGCCTGTTGTGCATGAGAGCACATCCACACAAGTCTAGCTGTGTTTTTCTTATAGTGGAGACTCAGGTTGTATTTATTAAATGAATGAGTGGCCATAACTAAACAAACTTCGTAGTTGTCTTTATCTTGGGCCGTGGTAGTTCCTCATATGTATTCACCATCTCTGAAGACCCATTGGCTGTTTAAAGGTACGAGATTCCTCATACCTGCATTCTCATCCCACTGTGTGGCACACAAGGATACTGGATGAATGAGTGAATAAGTACGAACATAAATCTATCTTTATCGCTAATTTGAATAAACGTAGGTTAAATCCTACCCAGATGCTTTTTCATCTGCTACCGAATCAGTAATTAATGCAAGGGAACCAAGATGTAAATTATTCAATGCTGAAGCAAAGTAAATTTACTGTCCTTTAATTGGGCGATTCTCCCATTTTGCAGAGTTGCTTGTGTAAAGCTCAGATAATTAAAAGCCTGCACGCAGTCAGTCGCTCCATTGCCCCTATTATGTTCTTTACATTTCTGACCCCAAGCAGCTCGTCCTTGGTAGTAGATGCCAGACTCACACGCACTCTCTGAAGGCACGCTCCTCAGCAGTGTTCTCAACTCTACCACTAGCTTAGAAAATGTTTCAACAGGCCTGTGCTGGATCACCCAGTCACAGCACTGGCCCTAAGCAAAGGCTGCCTGCAGATGGTAACTGGAGTCAGAGGAGCTGTTTAACTCACCATTGTTTGACATAATGGCTTCCTCAGTTTATCACTGAAGATAAAGATGTCAAGGCCAGTGCCTGAACTGATTGACTTGCACACTAGCAAATACTGCTGGAGAGGCAGAACAGGGGCTCTTGCCTGTCAGGTCCTGGATCTACCAGTGAGCTAAATCCTCAGTCCTTTTAAAGGCTGTTTTTTTAAAGTCTGAATACACCAAATTGTTTCCTAAACCTGAGTGTTCAAAGAATAAGACCCATTTAAACAACCAAAGTATAGCAGGACCTTAGACAAAACCCCAGGCCCTAAGAAGGAAAGAATTGAAGGATGAAGGGTTAAAGAATGGCTTTCTTCTATGGTTATACCATCATAAACTGAGGAGGGAGCAGCAATCCAGTTTGTTTTCAGGTATGTGGAAAGAGAGAGAAGAGAGAGATCAAAATTAGAAATTTATTTTCTGTGTTAACTTGCTTAATTCATGGTCAATGTGTTTGTATGAAGCCAGATTTCTTTATCTGTTGTTAGGTTTGCTTTCTGCTCTGTCACTGAGCGAGGTTAAAGAAGAGTGCCCCTTGTGCCTGTACTGAGCAGCACAGTAGAGCTGCCTCCGAAGTCATTGATGCTGGTGAGCTGGTCCCCAAAGCATAGGAGTGGAGGAGCTAACCTAATAATGGCAGCATTGGGTACCCTAGCCAGAGCAGTGATGGAGAGTTAGCTCTGGTAGCACTGATAAGGGAGAGTCAGCTCAGCTGCCACTCAAGCCCAGTTCCAGGGATTTGAGTTGACCCAACCCCCAAATCTCCATCATCTGTGAACTGTTGGGTTGATTAAAAGGGCTGGTCCTGCCTACACAAAACTGCAAGATCTATGACACTGGGCATAACCAGAAGGAGTCCCAGTGAGGATCTAATATTGACGCTAATACTGATGGTGTCACAGAAGCCAGAGATTTCATACCAAATCAATGGCTCTTTGCAATTAACATTTGAAAGTGAAGATGTGTGGACAGAAGGCTATACTATGGGACACACTGTGACACACTGCAGCTTCCATGATGAGATGTTTTCTATGCTTTGCTTGGTTTTATTTTTGTTTGTTGGTCCGTTGGTTTTGTCTATTTCTGTATTGTATAATTTTTGTGGGGGAAGGTTTCAAAGGGAGCAGGTGAACAAGAGAGGGCAGGGAGATGAGTTGGACAGGGTACATGATGCGAAACTCACAACGAATTCATACAAAGTTTTTGTTTTTATTTATTTTATTTTTATTTTTATTTTTTTAGAGAGAACAGAAGGTGGGAGGGGAAGTGAGGTGGAGTTGATCCAGGAGGAGCTGGGAGAAGAGTGGAGACTGAATGTGATCAAAATACAGCGTGTACAATTCTCAGATAATTAGTAAAAAATGTATTTTAAAGGGAAAAACCCCACAGAACAATTCTGTTATGAGAAAAACAACGTTGTTTCACAGAAATTATTTTTTAGCTCTTATGTCATGTATCTTGGCTCCATCCTTAGATGCAAATAAAAGATTCTGATTTCAATGAAACGCATGCCTTTAATAACTGCAATATAGTGAATTTAGCCACTCAGAACTATTTAAAGTAAACCAATTTGCTCATTAATCATCATTACACTTGCAAGGAGAATCAAGCAAACAACCTTCCAGAACATTTCTCAGGTCAAACTTCAAATCATTCCTGCAACTTTCACACACTGAATTTTAAAAGGTGGCTTACAAATATATGCACACACTGTAGCCAGTTAATTAAAGCATATTTTAATTACACCCTTATTCATTTATCATTTTAACATTACCAAAGTAAATGTGAATACTGATCTGCTGCTATACAGCTTGGAGGGCATCCATCACAGGAAGGAGGGATAGCCATTTATGTGCACGGAGCTAGAAAAGGCTCACGGCTGCCATCCTAACAGGAACCTGGAGAGGAGCAGGAGGAGGAGGGAGGGGAAGAGGAAGGGGAGGAAAATGAGGGGGAGGAGGGGAGGAGGAGGGAGAAGGAGGAAGAGGAGGGGGAGGAGAAAGAAGAGGAGAAGGGGGAGGAGGAGGAGGGAGAGAAGGAGAGGAGGAGGGGGAGGAGGAGGGAGAAGGAGGAAGAGGAGTGAGAGGAGGATGAAGAGGAGGAGAAGGGGGAGGAAGAGGAGAGAAGGGGAGGAGGAGGGGGAGGAGGAGGGAGGAGGAAGAGGAGGGGGAGGAGGAAGAAGAGGAGGAGAAGGGGGAGGAAGAGGAGAGAAGGGGAGGAGGAGGGGGAGGAGGAGGAGGGGGAGGAGGAGGAGGAAGAGAAGGAGAGGAGGAGGAGGTGAGGAGGAGGGGGAGGAGGAGAAGAGGAGGGGGAGGAGGAGAAGCTTTTCAATGAACACACAGGGTGAACACCCTGTGACAAGGTGATAGCAGAAGTAGCAAACCCCATCTTCTTCTAAACCACATGCTTAGTCCTGATATCCAGCATGTTAATAGAGGTGTTTAAGACTGAAATTCTGTTTTTAGATCTTTTTAGAATCCTGAATATTGCTTTACAGGCCACCCTGGAAACAATCGTAATCTCACGGTGGGTTTGGATCTTCCTAGTAGAGATGACGTTGGGTGTAAGCACTTCCAGGCTGGTCTGGTAACCCTTTCCTTTCAGCACATTCATATTTTCTCAGTTCACAATAAAAGAGAAGCTTTTCCCTTTCTTTGGAAAGTCATATAGATCAATCTTGTGAGTTACAGTCTTGGAGGATCACTGGCTGCCAGGTCCAGTGTCTTTGAACCAGGGCCCACTGGGAATTGCAAATGCTCTCCTTTTTTCTCACTGTCTCTTGCTTGTAAACCTCCTCACGGTTATCAGTGTCTACAGCGGTCTCCATTTCCCTGATGCGCCCTGCTTGCTTGGAACGCATATGTCGGGAAACGGAAATAAGATCTGGGAATTTTACATCTCAAACTGCAGTTCAAAAATCCTTCTCTTTCTCTCTTGCCTCAGAAACACGACAGTGCAACTGATTAGGGAGGACAAGATCTTAAAACCCATTCCAATTATTTAAAAAAAAAAAAATCAAACCAGCCCGAACACCTTGACTGCGAGCTGCTCCGTGCTCCACGCTGTCCTCATGCTGTCCCTGTGCGTGAACCTGAACTTCACCCCAGCAACCCAACGTGCAGAGAAATGGACACATTTGAAGAACTGAGAAGAAAATAGTCTTTAAAAAAAGACACTAGGGTTTTAAAATTATTTACTACTTTTTGCACATGTCTGTGTATGTGTGCATGCTCTTATGAATGTGCGTGTGGGTTCCTGCAGCGTTTAGAAGAGCCTGTCAGATCTCATGGTTCTGGAGTTACAGGTGGTTGTGAGCCACCTGGTAAGGGAGCAGGAAACTGAACTCAGGCCCTCGGCAAGAGCAGCAAGAACTCTTAACCACTGAACCACCAGTCCATTCCTTTGATATAAGATGGCCCACCACATGTGAGTGTAATACCATAAAATACTCACATTTTGATCATTTTTACCCTAAACAGAATTATATGAACACATGGTTAAAACAGAAAAACCACAATTTGACTTTCCCCAAACCTAGCACTTCCGTAAGTTCGTTTTGCCAAACAGCTACCCTTGAGCATAGTTTTGACTCAGTTTCTGACTTAGAAATGAATCAAAGCCAGGCCACATCCAGCATGTAGAATATTAAGTAAGAGTTATGTTCACCACGTAAAAGAGTGTTGGTAAGAAAAGCTCAAGGGGACCAAGCTGCCTTTTATGGTCCCACACATAACAGCATGCCTCAGACTGCACTTTCCCACCCCCGGAGCAGTATCCGGGGCGGGGCTTCCCTATAGCCTAACACAGAGTGTTAAACTAAGTCAACTTCCTGTGTCCTGCCTCCCTGAGTAGCCGAGCCCTGGCAGAGAGGACACAGGATCCCTTAACTATATAGTTATGCAATATTATTCTCTTTTAAATATTATTTTTCTTACATTTCCAAAAATATGTTCAGTACCATCAAACAACCACAAACCTCCCCCGAAACCAGAATAAAACAAAACAACGGCAAAAACACATTATCTAGAAGAACCTGGCAAGTACTTTTAACCACAAACTGCTGAAGCCAGTAGGTTAAAAAGTGTTCTTAGTGTTCATATTGAGAGAAAATAGGTAAGTCTAAGAAACATCTGACATCTCACCAAAAAAAGATAGAAAAAAAAAAACCAACAAATTTTATGGCAAAAAAGTGTCCACATGCAATTTTTATCTCAAGTAAAATATTTTAAATCTTCTTACTCAAGAGTATCTAATGATGAGATTTCCAGGCCTAAATTAACAGAACCACTTCTCCTTGATACAGAAATAGGCTCCTATTGATCAAGTTTTGCAGAGGGCAAACCAAGCAGTCTTGTCTACCCATCTGTATGTGTTTTGCCAGCTCAGAATATCCCTAAAGAGGAACAGAACTGCTGGGAATCAATACTGTCCAATCCAATTCCTTTTTCTGGCTATCAAGGAGAGCTCGGTAATTAAGAAGCAATTCCATTAAAATGTCTGGTACCTACAGTACAATCAACAGGGACTCAGGTGATTTCCGTTCATGAAATACCATTTGTGCATTTGGTTTATACATCACATTTATGTAAGTGCCACGTTGTCACCAAGCAAATAACAATTTTCTCTTTCTGCCACCTGGGCAAAAGTTGTGAGTTGAGAAAAATGGCATATAGTGTCTGAGGATTGAGAGTTTTGTCTTTGTATCTGTTTTATTAGATGACGACCACCCTGGAGTTGGAAGCTTGGGGTATTAAGCATTTTTGCAATTCTGTTTTCATCAACTAGTTAAAGATAATACTATTCTGGTCATATTCACATCAGAGACTTCTGTATGGAGAGGATAGGTCAGGGGCAGATATTGAAATATGGTGAAATACGGACAATCAAGGCAAAAGTAGTGGTAACAGTTCTAAATACTGAGCGTTCAATCACTTTACACCTGGCATTTATTCTACCTCGCCCAAACAAAAAGTCAGAAAATTTATTTGTTCTTTGAAAAACTAACCCAAAGCACTGAGATTTTATGGACTCCTCTGAGTATAGTTAAACACATATGATCAAGACACAGGGCAAGACTAACTTTTCTATACACAATAGCATAGCTTTTCCACAATAGCAGGAATCACCCACACATCGTGACTTGAAATTAGGAGCTGCAGGTTTAACCATCAGTTTTGAAACATTTGGTCACTTTCCTGCAGTTATTCCATGGACTTTATTGTATCTGTCTTATAAAGGCAACATCAGAGAGTTTCAGAGTGACTTTCAAAACAGCGGAAAATCCAAACATACATGTATTCTCAGTGGTTTGCAATGAACACAAAGTTCTTGTTTATCTAACTGCCAAATTTCTTTTCAAAATTGAACTGAGGGCTGGAGAGACACCTTGGTGAGTAAAACCACTTGCATGCAAGTGTGAAGAACTGAATTCAAACCCCTGTACTCACAAAAAAGTCAGACCTGTAGCATTAACTATGAGCTATAGTTAGCCCCATATTCTGACAGAGATGGGAGGTGAAGACAGGAGAATACCTGCAAGATTCCAAGCCTGAGAGCCTGGTACACGTTGTGTAGAAGGTGAGGTTCAGCACCCAAGATTGTCCTCCAGCGTCCCAACATGTCATGTGATACCCTTGTGGTCATGTGACACCTGCATGTCCATATTCACAACAGATGTACTCAAACACATACACACACAAGAAGGAAGAAAAACTAAACTAACACTATTAAAAACAATTATTCAAGTTAAATAATTACTAGCACTGATTTTCTTTTCAAATTATTTTATCTATCAGTTAATTGATAAAGAATCAAATACATGGCCCACACAGTGGATATTTAATAAGCATTTATGTAAATGTAAATTTTATTCGCCAGATGTAATTGTCATCTCTGAGGCTTCCTGCTGAACAACCTCATACTTTTTAGTTCTTTCTGAACTCAGGCTGACTGGCTCAACTCAGCTGTTCTGGCTCAAAAGTCTCCAAGCTGACTGATGCAGTCTGAATCAGTTTCTGACTGAACTGCTTTGCCTATCCTCATACTAACTTTGACAATATGTTCTAATCTTCTACTTCCATTGGCTTATTCTCATTCTCTGGCTTGTTCTGTCTTCACCTCTCCCTCTGCCCTTCCCCTCCCCCATCCTCTGTTCTTCCTCTCCCTCACTGCTCTTTGTCTCTTTCCTGTGCTGTTCTCATGAGGGTTGGGTGTATCCTATCTCTGACTCATTCTGTCAAATCTTTCTCTGGTTTGTCACTTTGTCTGGCCCTCAATTAGACCTCACTTCCAAACACGGCTGCTTCTTTTTACAAACCAACATTACTTTCATTGTTTGGAATTAAAGATGTGTACTAAGGGCTTGTCTGTATTCCAGCCAGAGGGATTGAAGGTGTGTGGTGTGTCTGCATTCCAGCCAGATGACACAGACCTAGGTCTTTAGATGTGATCCTTTACCAGAGCAGCCACGTTGCAGGAATAAAATCCCTCCACACACTTAGTAGCTGCTACATACCTTGAAGGGCTGAAAATATTACTTTATGGAACTAACAATTAGTGGGGAGCCACTTTCTATAGTATTCTTTGCTTTTCTAGGTTTATGTAGTAACTCCATGTCAAATAAGTCTATTTTAAAGGAAGATGACATTGGCTAGTAGGTATATATAAAATCGGTCCTCATACTGGCAGACAAAATGTAGAGAAAAAGGACAGTACTATCCCAGGAAACAGAAGGGACTTTCATCATTCTCCCCGACACAGCTATTTCCTTTAAGATCCATTCATGTCAGCATATCAAGGACATCAGTAGGCCTTTGCTTGGCTAGCAATAAGGTTCTTATCATACTTGGGGGTTTGAGAATATTCCTTGCTGATAACAAACATCCCATAAATAAAAACAAATGCACTTTTTTGTTAAAGTTTTTGTTAAAGTTAAAGTTAAAGTTAGTTTTTGTTTTTGTTAAAGTTAGTTAGTGTTAAAATGTCCCTTTACCTAAGGCCGAAGGCCAGAGCTCCCAGTGAGAACATTCCACACTCCTTCCTGACTTGTACTCAAGCTCAGTGCAAACCTGATTTTTCTGATGCAAATAAATAATTCTGTTTGTCCATCAAGAATAAGCAGAAGTAAGTAATGTTTTAAGTTGCAAACAGAAAACTCTGCTGTGTCAGCAGATGTCCAGCCACGTGGAGTCAAAGCATCACACACGACCAGGTTTTAGTGCTACAATCAATGCAATATAAAATCATCAATCTGACAAGTATTCAGTGTTATGAATAATCAGTAAGCGGTGTGGTAATTAGAGACGAATGCAAAATCATCACATAAATAACTGCAACTAATGTTAGGTTTATACAGAAAAATCAAATTTCACATTATTACTTTTTTTCATTAAATTATCCCCAAATCAATGCCTATTTTCACTCACTACAACACTGATCCTCGGACCCCATGCTGGCCAAGAGTAAGGCAGGTTTTGATTTATGTAAGTCAAGTTCTAATCTCCAGACCCTTGATCAACAGACTCTAAGAAAGGACCTAATAAAACACATAAGGTCTTCTGGCCAAGAGCAGGACCAGGGGAAACCTGGGATAGGAAGGAGAATCCAAAAGAGGGCGGAATGCTAACAAAGGAAAGATGAATTACCTGTAGGATTTGCTTTTCCATATCAATTTTCCAAGTATCTTAAATTGTTTCATTATAGCAATGGAAAATGCATTAAGACGCTACACACAGCCTTAGGAAAAAAAGACAATGTCTCCATCCAGGGGAAAGTTTGGTCAGGTTTATACATACTCACAAAATATTGTGATAATTAGCAACAGAAAGCCAAGTGTTAAAATATTCCTGCTCCTACTGTTTATAAGGCCAGAGCCCCCAGGAAGAACATTCCACGCTCCACAGTGACTAATGTTTAAGCTACTGCAAACCTGATTTTTCTGGTGGGAACAAGTCTCTTTGTTCATCAGAAATAAACAAAGGCAAGTACTGTAATTATGTTGCAATCAAAAAATGTAGGGTCCCCAGCCCTGACACAATGACCTGTTCACGTATCTACACAGGCCAGGCATTGTTCACCTCCCCCATGAGGCTTAGGGAAGAGGATCACTATGAAGTTCATACCACCCATCGTGCTGGAGTAGAGGCATCCTCTGACTGGAGGGTCTCTCAACTTCTACAAGCATCTATAAAAGGACACTAGGCCAACCAGTTAGATGCAAGTGGAGTAAAGCCTCATCTTGGCACTTCCTCCTGTCTAGTAAACCATGACACTACTGTGCCTTCTCTGATTGCTTTGGGAAGAAAAGGAAGAGCCAGTTATCATAGTCCAAGCAGCTCTGGGTCTGGAGGAAGGGTGAGCAGCCATGCAGTAAAGCAAGTCTCCAGGACTTTGGAGACAGCTTTCCATAGACACATCTGGACACATATCCATAGATAATCTGAAAACCTTCTCAGTGTCATGAGAAAAAATATCTGTATGGCACATGGCTTGAGTTCTTTGGCTTCTCATTGAATTAGAACAGTTGGAGATCCAAATAAGGCAAGGACATTCAGAAAACCAAAACGGCTTCCTAAATATTCACAATTTTTTTTTTTTTTACAAAAGAAAATGTCAATGACTTCGAAAGTCAGATTTTCTGTTGTGCCCGTTAATTCACAAGCTGTCCACAAAATATTAATGTTAAGTTGAATTGCTTTCCTGTGCCTGGATTTTTTCAGTGGGGTGAAGGAGCTTAGTAATCCCTTTGCATCAGGAGAAAATATCTCCTTCCGTGCTTGGGTCGCTACTCCTCAGCTGTGCCATTTACGTGTGGCACAGATTCAGTGATATTGTTCCAAACCATGGCTTTTTATCCTCGGGTTCTGAACCTCTATGAATTTAAAAGGTTTGCTGTAAAGATTGTTCTGATGTTTATGTTCTTCTTGGTTAATTAACACTCTGCAACATTTAATTCTGCATAAATACCAGTAAAAGAGAGGAGGAAAATAAAGGTGGATGTAAATTTTATGCTTGTTGCAATGTGAAAATTAGGCCATAGGAAAAAAAAAAAAAAATCCTGGCCAGATCCAAACTCTCCTCATGCCAGCAAGAGGCTTGAAAAAAAAAATGTGAAATTAGTTTTTCACCAATTCAACAGAGGTAAAAATGATCACATTAAACCAGACTAAACAAAAACAAGTCAATGAGGCCGCTGCACAGGATGCTCTGTACAAACGAAGGACTTGTCAAAACATTTCAGGATGTCAGAAATTTACAGGATCCTAGAAGAAAAAGGAAAGCTTTTCCTGGCATAAATTTATTATTCTGTAAAATCAAGTCCCAAGCTCTCATTATCACGAAAACGTAGGTCTTCTCAGTTTCCAGAACTGTATCTATGATGTTAATTTGCAGAAAGTACGCGCCTGCTAGTGCCTTATCCCAAGGTGCCTACTTGATTACCGTGTTTGAAGAAGATGTCCTAGAAGGATGAAATTGTACACAAAAAACAATCAATCCTGCACAGGACGGCTTTTCAGAATCATTTTTAGACATGCATAAATCAGAAATGCATTTGTGTTAGCTAGTCACTACTAATGAGGCTTGAGCAGTGAATTCAAACTTCAATATTTAGCTAAAATTTTGGAGCATGCCATCTGAATTCAATTAATAGCACTGCTTCAAAAGCTAAGTTATTTTATATTTTTAGTTTCAGTATGAAACACCCAGGGTTGACGGAATATTATGGGATATTAACCTTTAGACTAGAACAAAACTAAAATACAAAGACATGCAAATACAATCTTTGCTGATACCAAAACTGAAAAAGAGAAATGTATTTTGTCATTTGAGGATAAAATTAAATTATCAGTTTTAACATTTTTAGGTTGATTTTAAGTAGTAGGAACCATGACTAACTCCCATCAGTCTTTATTATTCTTTAATCATTTGTTTTTATTTAATTTCATTTCAACAACTTCATGCATACACAATAGACTTCCATACTTTTCTTCTCTCTCTTATTAGGAAGGTCTCAGCACAAGCAACCTCGCTCCTCCCATGGAGCCCCCGTCTCTTCCTCATGACTCTTCCAATCTTACCATTTCTCCAACAGCAGGTCATTTTTAAATGTTGTGTCAGAAGAAGAATAAACATGAGAAAGAATCAGAAATAAAATAGCTCAGGCATAGCTGCTTCCTTAACCATCTGTATCTTATGTTCCCACGGGAGCCTTTGGTTATTAGATAGGCCAGAGGGACCCTGGTGTCCATTGAGGTCTTCTTCTCATGGAGCTATGAAGACTCACCATTATGACGTCACCAGCCATGGACACATGTTTGTGAAACAGGATATTTGATATCTACTCAGACTGTTTGGCCAGTATCATGATTCCATACCTTAAGCAGACAGGCCAAACATCCTACAGTGACGACAACTGTAGTATGACCACATCTGTTTCATCTTGAGCAGCAACATTCACTACCTTTTTTCAACAATAAAAACACTGCTGTGGCATAATTTCTTGTTAATCATGGGCGTGCTTCTGTGGATGAGTTTCTAAGGATCCTCTTGGGCAAAGATTGTTATCACTTCTTATTCTGAAACTAGTAAATATTTGTTCTAAAGAATAAAAGAAAATGGCCAGGCACCCAGATGCAGTTGGAAAAAAAAAAAAAACAACAACTAGATAATAATAATTAATAATAAATCCTCCATAGTTGTTCAAACATCAGTAATAGAAAGGAATATACATATAGGTAAGCAAGCAGGTATCTCTATTTGGCACAAAATGTAAGACATTTTTATCTAAAAATAAGGTGTCACAATAATTCTATAAAAAAGTCAACTATGGTGAGATTTTCCTTCACAAACTTCCATGTTCTATTAAGATGAATAGACAAGTTTTTAAATAAATCTCAAATCAAATCTTAGAAGTTCTTATGCCAAATGCTACTGGGGAAAGAACAAAATCACATCCATCAGAAAGGCCCATGAAACAGAGGAAATAGACATCTACCCCTTCAGAAGGGCTCTACCATCTCAATACCGACCAAGTCCCATCTGACTTTTAGCTAGTGGGTGTCCAGAGTCACTGATCTCCCGCTGAGCAACACAATTGATGGATCCAGGCAACTCCCCCCCCCCCCCCCCGACATAGAATATCTGCATTTTGGCCAGCAGAAGGCCTCACTATGGGGAACAGACAAGAAGAAAAATTATCCTCTAAGCTGGAATTCCTCTTGGATGTGTTTTCTAAATCCAGGTTTTAGAATTCATCTGTACTTTTTATAAGCCAAATTAGCAAATAAAATATAATTTATAATACCTTATCATATACAAATCTTAATTTTTTTTAATAGTGGAAGATATCCAACACTGCCCAATATCTATAGAGAGCTTTCTGAAACCATATCTATAAAAGTAACATTATATATAGTATACATAGGTATTAAGATCAAACACACACACACACACACCACACACATGTGTGCGTGCACACACACACAAGCATCTTGTCATTGGAAGATAAATCCATGTGAAATTTCCATAGATCCAGTTCATCCTATAAAGAGATGTTTATAGTGTTGTGTTGCAACAATGGAGCCACTGTCAACCAAGTGTATCATAGTCAGGAATATGAAAGACATGGTAGTAAACATATCCAAGCAGACCTATCCCTGAAGCCTGCATGTTATTTTCCTCAGACTGGCATGGTGGACCATGAAGAGCTTTAACAATGTCTTTCTGGGTAGGGAAACAAATCTCTACAAGGCAATCTTTTGTACTTAATCTTATGTAAAAGGTTTCTAGATTCTATTTCCTCAACCTAATAGTGAGAAACAATTCAAATAAACATTAAGCCTCATCTAAACTACACCATCATTCTGTGACTTTTCAAGTGCTAGGCAGGACATGTAAAGATGAAATAAATGTTTTTCTAGTCTCATGAAGAGAAATTTAATCTCAGAATAGCTTAAATGTTTTTTTGAAGAACTATGAGAGCAAGGAGAAAGACTGCCCAGGTAGAAATGAGTTGGGGGAGAAGGAACGCCAGAGAGGCCCCAAATGTTGAAGGTAAAACAGTCAAGTGGATGAGGAGGTAAAACTGTAGCAGCCTGGTGAATGGGAAAGGCATGGGAGGATGAGAACATGACTTACTGGAAGCCCAGGAGGTTGACTTTGCTGAGGTCTTTAGCTCTATCTGTTAGGTGATCCTTACTCCAGTCTGTATGGACATACTCACAAGTCAGCTATGAGCCCGATGGTGATGGAAAGAGGGACTGAAGTTCAACCAGAAGACACGTGTGCATTGAGTGCTATGCTAAGTAGATTGCATATATTGGGTGGTATGCTAAGTAGAATATGTATATTGGGTGCTATGCTAAATATATTGTGTATATTGGATGCATGCTAGGTATATTGGTCTTTAACTACAGGTCATTATAAAGACCACAACAATGAGAATGATAACTCAGTGGATAAAGTGCTTGTTACACAAGTCTGTTGATCAGAGGTCAGATCCCCAAACTCATGTGAAAGCCATGAAGGAATGAACAAATCCTATGATCCCAGAACTTGGGAAGTAGACATAGGCTGTGCTTAGGTAACATGGCCAGCTAGACTAACCATAATTGTTTAGCTCCAAATTCAGCAAGAGACTTTGCCTCTGTAAAATTTAGTGAGGGCAATATATGCTGGACATGGACTTTGGGACTATACCCAAATACACACGCACACACACACAAGCATGAGCACACATGTGAACATACATGCATGTGTGCATGCCTATCACACACACACACAAGGATTTAAAACTATAAACCAGGAAAGAATTATATGCCTAGGAATAATGTGCACATGCTATTAGAGAGAAATTTCAGTGGTCTAAGAAAGGATGTTAATGGTGATTAACCATCTGAGGAACTTTGCAATTATATGTATCTATATAAGGAGCACACGATTTGATATATAATAAAATGTGTGTTTAGGTGGCTGAATTTCATATGCACCCCAGGACTTTCATGCTAACATGGTCAAACACAGCATGAATCTTCAGAGTTTAAGTATGAACTTAGGACAAGTGATAATAACTCTGGCTTCAACAGCTGTGTTGACTGTGTCATGGACAATTAGGAGAGTCTCCATAGTGACAAAAGTTGCTAGCATGCTTAGGGAGAAGTGTACCATCCTTGTAGATGATAATAAGATGAAAACAACAAACCACCGCAGAACTCTGGAGACAGCTACACAAAGGCCAGTCTTCTACGAAAGGAGATGAGGGAGAAGCAGGGTATATGAGAACACCTTGACTTCAGATAGTTATAATGGAGAGGAATACATACAAGCTAATGACCTCCTGTATCTGTGAATTGTGCATCTGGACACAGCCTCAGCTGGCAAACCTGTCGATATGCTTAGAGTGAGAGCTGGTGTTTGCTTGGGTGTGGAGAATGGAGTGACTGGTGATTCCAAGAGCACTTGATGAGTGTCTAAGTCACTAAGGCTAGGGTGGACCACATCTAAAATAACTTATCTTTTTAAACTTCTGATCCTTCCCAATAGAATATGGTTGTCCTCATGGACCCTGGTCTACTGTAGAATTAGTTGGCTTAGTGCATTATAATCCACCAGCTTCAACATTCCACTTTCAACCAACAGGGCTTACCTACAGGACTTTCCCAGACCTACCACCAAACAGCACTTTTCAACTGCCAACACTGTCTATGAATCTGGTAAGAACAGAATGGGAAGAATGGGACTAATCAAGTTGAGATGGAGAGAGTGAATAGTAGACAGTCTATCCAAGAATGTTGCACCTCAGACCGTCTACATCATGAAGTTGAGAAGGAGTGAAGAACAGTAGACAGTCTATCCAAGAAGGTCACACCTCAGACCATCTACGTCATGACACGGAAAGTCCCCTCCCAAGGGGTGTGCTGACTCATCCATAGAGCACTTTCTTTATTAAATAGAAACTGTGGGAAAGCATACACATTTAAAGTTGTTTGTTGAGAAAGTCAATAAGCATAGCATGACGTTTTTGAAGATCACTCAGTTCATCTGTCAAAATTACATAAATGATCTAAACTGTATCAGTTAAGAATTCATTTTTATAATTGTTACAAACATTAAGATTGAGATTCTATATACATGAACTCAATAAATTAAAAAAATATTTAAAACCTACCATTGTAATCTAAAATTATGATTGTTTTTATCAGGCTAATATGAAACAAAATATAAAAGTAGTCTACTCTCATGGGACTTAAGATTTTAGTGAATTTTTATTGTGGTGTCTCGTTCAATGGAACCAAAAAAAATCCATAATCTTCTAGACTTCATTATTTCCTTCTAGCATGTGATAAGTATATGTGCAAAAAAAAATCCTTAATTTGCTTGTCATATAACTTTGTTGTGCACTCTAATGTCAAGTGGTCCTTGACACATTTTTATTTGCCAGCTGATTGTGTTATTTTGTAAAAAGATGGAAACATTATAGCTTCAGCGATTTCTTCTTCAGTAAACACTGGTGATATCTGCTTCAGTGCTTTTCAGCACTAAATTACACTGAAGAAAAGCCAGTGTAATAGGGTTGACCTATTATTTTTACCTATTTCTTTCCAATTTCCACAACCGATTGTAGCACTGAGCTTCTCTAATGCAGGGTAATTCATTTCTGACTCTCTACAGTCGACCTTTAAATATGCTGAGGTCATGTGCTATATTTGATATCCCCATTTTTTAACAACTTCTCCTTACATTTAGATTATGGTATTCCTTACAGTATGGTGTGCTCTAAATCTTATGATCTGCAGAGAATATGTTTACAAGATTCAAGTGCAATTTGAAATGTAAGGAGGAAAAATAATAAACTTCAAAGGTGCTGTTTCAGTGGACACCATCCATCTAACCTGTTTATTAGAGACAGCCATGTCAAACCTATGGTCCCACATCACCATCCTGAGAGATGTCACATATATACATAGCACAGTAACAATATCTGTTTTATAAACCATATAATTGTGTACTTTATCACATTCAAGCACTTTTATTGCTCATAAAAGGTGAATGGCATTGAACATATTCCAACATAAGAAACCCTATCATTTAGGCTTCACGCTGAACTGAGAAATTATAGTAAAAACCGCCATTTATGTACAAATCCATTTGTGTTCTATTACAAAAATAACAATTTTAAGATTTTACCATTCTCAAATCGAGATCAATTACACAATTATTAGGCCATTATGATTGCAAAGTTGTGTTCCACAGAAACAAGAAAACCCTCACTGTTTAAGTGAGTTTTAATTAAACATGCAATGAGTCTTTATCGTAATATAAGTTATCTTTTGGCCTGTTGCAATGTCGGGGCCCACCCAGAAAACTGCATGCCATGTGATGGACATTGCTTCTCCTCGTTACTACCAATAACCAGGAAAGCCTAATTGTGTCAAATATTGCAAAAGCTACTTTGGACTACCCCAACCCCAGGCGCCTACTAGAACATATAATTAATTTAATTTTGCCAAACCATTTATTTAAAACCAGATTTGTGGTGTAAAATTGAGGCTACGATCCATGGTCTATGCTTCCTTCAACGTCTGCTCATTCTCTTCTTGCAGACGCTATACAAAGGCGTAAGATGCTAATCTTCACGGAGGAAGTAATCCGCGTGAAGCTAAAGTGAGGTTGCACTCGTACACACTAGATAGCACACACTGGGAGAGCAAACTCTGAGGTGAAGGTGAATTGTACAGGGTCCGAGAGGACAATACCAAGTCCAAGGATGTGTACGTCCTGCTCTGAGACTGGAATTAATTAACCCTTTGTTCACAAAGTCATTTCCAGAAGCTCAGCAATTACCGCTTGCTGTCCAAGAAACATGGGTTCACATTTATGTATTTCCTGGGAAATAGGACTAAGCATATCCCAGTCAGTACCCACATTGTAGTAGAAAAGAAAAACTACCTGTTTATATTTAAACAGATGCTAAACAATTCTCAATTGAATTTAATGGTATAATCCCTATAATCTATGATTTTTGAAAAAAAAATTGTAGGAATTATTATCTTTAATACCCCATGATTAATCAAAATCAAATTACATTTAGTTTGTATCCTGTGAGGTTTGCTTCTTTATTTCCCTTCCTATAAGCTTATTTACAAGAATTATTTGTTTGTTTGTTTGTTTGTTGTTTGCTTGCTTGCTTTTATTCTTAACTCATTCTTCTCAGTATCTTTTTTTCTTAAGTAAAATTATTTTCATTACTTTAGAAGTTAATCATTCTCCTAACCTAATTTAGTGTTGGAATTTATATCTGGACCTTGATTTTCTTTAAAAAATCATTGATTTTACCTAGGTCTTTGTATTTTGCTTTTTTTCTTATGTGATTTTCTTTATCACTTATAATACTCCCCAAGTTAGTTTCCTGCTGGTTGTAGCCCTTACTGAATTAGATCTAGTGCTTCCCGGTACCCATCTCCGAAGTCCTTACCTCCACGGCATGCCACAGAAACACCTCCCCATGATTGTCACCTTCCTTTTTATTTTCTAAATTTTTATAGTTACATTTGCAAAAATGACTTCATGTTAGCCTCTGGACTGGTAATTTACAGAAGATACAGATCTTGGCAGCAAATCTTTTTTTTTTTTTTCCTTCAGGTTGAGAAGTCAATTTTCTGTGACATACTATACTCCACTTGGCTGAAGAACAGCTCAGTGTAAGGTCTATCTTTCTCTTACTTTTAAGCAATAAGTTTTATCTTTTATTTAACCTTGCTGCCCACAAATTTTAAGGAGACACTGGTGCTTTGATTAGTGGGATGTGTGCTGTTTTAACATGGCAAACTACTCTTTTATGCTGTAGCACTTCCTCTCATCACTTTTCTGATGCGTCATTCCTGGAATTCCAGGTTGTACATGGGACAGTCTCTTGTCTTCCATTGATATTTCTCATCTTTTTTTTTTTGTGATACTATGCTAAATTCTTGAAGATGGGCACCTTAACATTTTACTTCTAAGTATGCCATTATATTTTACATATCAAAAAATGTTATATACAACTTGGATCTCCTCTTCATTATATCTCCACCTTTATAACTGTGATCCCGATTATGGATATAACATATTTCTCTAAAGATATCAATTATAACTGTTTTATGTTTACTTCATTTAAAGCTAGTGTTTTGATGATTTTTTATACATCTTTCTATTAGCTATTTTGTCCAACTTGGTTGTTCACGTTAGATAATGGGAGACCCCTGGTCCTGCTATTTTAGGCTTAGAGAAGAGCCTGCATTATGCCAAAGGCTCCATGCTGCTGCTGTATGAGAAGTGTTATCCTGTGGCACAGTCTCTCTCATTAACTTTCTAGGTTCTTCCCTCTAGCTCCCTCCCAAGTGTATTTAATGTTTTAAGTCTTCGAGTTTTAGTTGCTTGGAAAATACACTTAGGTGGCTGGCTTATCATCCCCACTCCCCTGCTTCTATGATGGTGTTTCCCTACCTACCCACACACTCCTGCCTTCCTGCCCTCAAAGTCTCCTACACTGGGGTATTGAGCCTTCACAGGACCAAAGGCCTCTCCTCCCATTGATGCCCAACAAGGCCATCCTCTGCTACATATGCAGCTGGAGCCATGGGTCCCTCCATGTTTACTCCTTGGTTGGTGGTTTAGTCCCTGAGAGCTTGGAAAGGTCTGGTTGGTTGATATTATTGTTCTTTCTATGGGGTTGTAAACCCCTTCTTAATCTGTCATGTGGTACATGACAGAGAAGAAAGGGACACTACCCATTCCTCCTTATATCCTGTTTTATACGCCACTCTCACTCCTGAAAATTTCTTCTGTAAGTATCTTGAAGGTAGTTGTCTCTAGATTCGATTGCAGAGTCTGGTGCTCCAATTAACTAGTTAATCCCTTCTACTTATATGGGTCAGATTGCCTAGCTATCCACCTTCTTTCCAGTTGACATGACACCATTTTTATACATTCAGTGTTGTGTTAGCACACTCAATGGTATAAGAGTGTGAAGAGCTATTTGCTGTCATTTTGGGCTAGGACCCCTCTCTTTGTTTCTACATAAGGAAAAATGCCAGCTGTGCAGTCAGAACAATTCTTATTTGTGCTGCAGTGTTTTCCTTTGTGTGTTTGGGTGATTGTTTTTCCCTTGTGACCTGCAACAGTGCCAGAGCTAATATGATGTCTGACCTCTAGTTTTTATGCGTTTGCACTTTTTTTTTTTACAGTATTAATCTTATCCTTTCAAGTTTTTTTGTTTTGCTTTGTTTGTTTTAATTTTTTTCGTTTTTTGTTTGTTTGTTTGTTTGTTTTTTGTAAAACAGAGGTCACAGGAACACAAATTTGTGTACCTACAAACTCTTATCTGGTAACCAGAATGACTTCTGACTAATGTAATCTAGCATGGACACCCTGGTCCAGGAGATGATTCATATCCCAGGTCGGGTGAGGAAGAATGCTGTGATATTTCACCACACCATCTGTTACTAGAATAGTATGCAACCAGAAAGTTATAATTCACGTCTGAGGTCCTTCCATTTAGTATTTTCAAATTCCTAATGGTTATAGTAACCGAAACCTTAGAACAGGAAATGGTGGGTAATAGAGTCTATCAAATATTGGCTTATCAATAAATCAGTGCTAGGTCATTTGAATTTGACATAACTTACAATGCTCTTCATTTTTGTCTGCTTCTTTTTCACTCATCTATTTCTAAAGCAAACTGGCTACTCAACATGACCCGGGCTGTTGGCATGAATTTGTCAAGCAACTAGAATACATTTAATCCATTGTTGCTAGAATGGCAGCCCAAATTCTGGACACCATAGAGGTTTGTGGTATCTACATACATGCATGCCTAATATAGGGTTAGATGTCACACCTGATATGAACCATATTCCATTCCACTCATGCAATATAGCATAACTTAGTAGTCATCACAGAAAGCTTACAAAGTAGGGCTTTGATTCAGTTTACAGGAAACTGAGGAGCAGGCCAGACAAGTGACTTCCCACTTTAATAGAGACAAGAAGTAAACACACACAATCTGGTTATAGAATCTGTACCCTCACTCCCTAAGCACGCCGTTCCCTTCTTGTAACTTACAATGGATATTTTCGAATTGTTTCAGAAAGAAATAAACATATGTCCTTTTGGAATTACACTAAGCCTTTCCCTACATGTGAAGAATAGAATCATCTTGCTATAATTAAAGGCATTACTACATCCAGTTTAAAATTAATATCTTATGTTTTATGTTTACAAATTTAATAATTATTATCATGTGGATGGACCTGTTAACTGCTTTGCTTCTTATTTTTTTTTTTTTTTTTTAGTTTTTATTTTTATTTCGCTGAATGGGTGTTTTGTCTGCATGTTCATCTGTGCCTGCAGAAGTCAAAAGAGAATGATGAATCTCCAGGGATGGATATTCAGATGGTTTTTGAGCTGCTATGTGGGTGCTGAGAATCAAACCAAGGTCCTCTGGAAGAGCAGCCAGCGCGCTTTACTGCTGAGACCTCTCCCCATCTTCCAGCTTTCTATATGTGTCACTACCATGAAATGGATGAAGAAAGTCTGTGGGGTGATGGTACCCTGCTCTTTCCAAAACTTAGATTTGCCTAATAGTAAAGGTTCTTAGGGGCTACACACATATAACAAGATAACTTTAAAAGAATCATTGTTAATTCAATTGTACAAGTTTATGGAACACAATACATTAACTAAGAATATGTGTACAGTCTATGTATAATAATCAAAGCAGGGTAGGGGCAAAATTTCTACATGCTTAGACATTTTAAGCATTTTAATTAACATAATGGTCGTACATATTTATGAAGAACAGTGTCCTGTTCAATATACATTTACACATGTATATATTTACATGATGCCTCTACTTACTTTTCAAAAATTATGTTCTATCAATTTTTAGAACAACCTACATGCATATAATATAGTTTGATCATATTTATCCCTCTCTATATTCACTGTAACTCTTCCCAGATCCTTTCCCAACCCACCATGCTCTCTGAACCTCATGTCCTCTAAGTTTATTTTCATAACCCATTGAGTTTACTTTGTGCAGCTCACATTCTCATCAGTGTGGAGCCATCCAGTGGAGTAAGGTAAACAACCAGGGTCCACACCCTTAATGAAAACCGACTCACTCTCTCCAAAAGCCATCAAATGTCAACAGTTCCTCAGCTAAGTGGGGAGGCTGCTGTTCCCTGTCCCCCTCCATGCTAGAGTGCTGACAGGTTTGGTCTTGTACAGGTCATCTGCAGGCAGCTGCAGTGCTTTCATGGCTGCAGCTATCCTGTCATGCACAGAAGATACTGTTTCACTCTGGTTCTCTCCACCTCAGCATCTTACACCTACTCCATCCCTCTTCTACCATGGTCCCTAAACCTTGGAAGAACAGGATGATGGATGACCCATGGCCCATTTGTGACTGAGTACAGCAAATCTACTCTTTAGATTTTGACCACTTGTGAGTTTCTGGGTTAACTGATGTCTGATAAGGTCTCAGAGCTTCAAAAATCTATAGATATTGAGATAAGAATTCATAGGACAGCTTAGTTTACTATGTCCATGAACCTAAACAAGAGATTCATCACAGGAGTGGATCATTACTGGAGTCGAACAGCTGTGAAACCTTCACAGAGTCGGAATGTTTTTACAAAAGTGGTGGTCGCTGCAAGCCAATTCCACTGAATAATAATTGTGGATGATATTAGAATGTGTTAGTTATTCTATGATGAGCTACAGTGACACAAATAAGAGAAAGTGAAAGAAGTTTTGAAAACTTAGAAGCCACCGTATCTAATATAGATCCTGGTTTTGTTCTACTCCGATTTCCCTGTGTGAGCTTGGAATAAGACATCACCTCCCTGGACTACTTCACCTATATGCTAAGGACTCCACATGAGAGTGATCAGCATAATGAAAGGGTGAGTCAGAATCTAAGGGTCTCAGCAGAATATGACTACAACTCCTGCATGCAATAAATAATCAAAAGGTCCCCGCTGCATATACCAAAAATGGAGGCAGAGGGAAATCAAAATCATTATCACACAATAAATAGAGCATACAAAGATACCAGAATGAGCTAGAAGTGAAAATATACATCACTCCCTGGACACAGCGGGATCTATATTGAATGAACAAACACTCAGCAAGAAATATATGTTTAGAGCAGTGAACTCTTCAGAGATGAATGCTGCTGACATTTGCAAAGAGTAAGAAGTCATGACATCATAACTGAGTGTCCCCCAGTGAGCTCACTGTCAAGTGTTTCTCATCATTGAGACAGGTTAGAGGTTTCTAATAACATTCATCTGTTCTTCTGACTGTCAAAGGAATTTACTGGGCATTTACACAAGCAAGAAAGAAAAATTAGGAAAGAGACCAATCCTTACTCTTCTGAACACAAAGACTATCCCCTGTAGGGCTTCTGGGCAAACAGAAGTTCCCCTAAAATAATTTAAGCACCTTTTCATCAAACATATTGAACCATCAATAACAGGTTCTCTTTTCCTCAGCATATCATGAACTGACTGAAGCAAGGAAGAAACTGAATGGGGGAAAGGCAAAGGTTTAATCAATAATAATAAATCAGTCTTCATATTCAAATATCTCTCAAAATAGAGATCAAAAGTGGTATGAATGGTTTTTTATAAACCTTGTTTGTGATCATATTTTTCACACCCAGAAGACAGTCATGAAGAACCACAGCTGTCCAGTCACCTGAATGTCATTTTAAACATTTTAAGCATCCCCTGTGTTCAATGATGCAATAGCCCTTCTGCTGTGAAGACACAGCAGAGTCAGAGGGAGAGACACTAGAAAGAAGAAAGTGGGAAGAGCATTACTTTTTACTTGTCTTCAGAAAACATTAAATCATCCAAGCACAGGCAAGCGAGAGAGAACAGTGAAGAGGTGGAATAATAAGCTGATAGTAATATTCAGTGGTATGTGAGCAGCTGGTGAATGCCATGGTGTGGTGTGGAGGACGGAGAAGGAAATCACTGTGGGCTGGTGGTCACGGAGAGCCACAAGAAGGACAGGAATTAACAAGATTGAGCAGGAGAATGAGATTGACATGATATGCAGAAAGAGGTGGGAGGAACCTCACAGAAGTAGGCGAAGCACATACAGATCAAAACTGCAAGGGACTGGATAAAGAAACCAGAAGGGTGTAGACCACAGCATGGCTTGATTTGTTTGAGGATTCTTGATGACATGTTTGGTAACTATCCTGTCTCTCTGGAACAATTCCCAGGCGTGTATTGACAATGCATTCATGAGGAGCAAGACATGTTAGGAGAACAGAGACAAAGCTTTTGTTCCACATCTCAGTCTCCTCCTTACAACTTCAGCAATAAATAGATTTAAGTGATGAGCGTTGCTATACAGTTCTGTTAGCTTTCACTTCCTAAAACTTAGCATTAATAATAGTAATAATGATAACAGAGAAGGCCTAGAGACTGAAGAAGCAGGGATTTATTTCTTCATAGTGCCCAGAGTAGAAGGCCAAGGCTAAGGTTGCACACACTAGAGTTCTGATGAGGACACTCCCATGGCTTGTAGTCAGCTGTCATCTAACTACATAGACTGGTCCTTTTCTCTCTGTGTGAATGTGTATGCCTTATGTCTTTATGTGCATCTGTTTTTTGTGTTCTTGTGCAGACACAAGTCACATGCAATTAGGATTCACACTGATGACCTTATTTTATCTCTGTCCTTTCTTCAAAGAACTGATGTCCAAATAAGTTACATTTTAAACTAATGGGCATGAGTCCTTCAGCAAGCACAGTGAGAACTGATGTCACTCATATGAGTAACATATGAATGTATACAAATACACATGTATAGTGAGCCATTAAACAACACTCCCGACATTGCAACACTGTGACAAACAAGCAAGCAACAGAAATATTAATAAACTTTATATTTAAAATATGGAATTATATAGTGAGTACTGATGAAAATTTAAACTTCAAAGTTTTGTAAAACAGGGGATTTGCAAATTTAAATCAGGAGATGAAAACTGATCTTTCAAGTCTCTCTATAAGACTGGTGAAATATATCTGTAATTAACGTGGTGACATTTTGTTAAAGCATTGTATTAACCTGAAGAAGATAAAGCACAAAGTTATGGTCAAAGAACTAGGAATTGGGGTTTGGACACTGGCTTCTAGTTCTCGAAGAAGTCACATCCAAAGAGAATGAGAGTGGGGAAAAACTGGGAAGGATCAAGATTGTGGCTTCCCTAGAGATCTGTTCTAAAGAAGAACAACTAGGAGTTCAGAGTTGTGAGCAATCAGTTAAATAAGGTCCTGGCATTGTATTGCAGAGTACACCCACAGATTTCAGAGGAACAGTGTTTATCTCTCCAGGATCATTAAATTCAGTGTCAGTGAGCTGAAAAGTGAATGGGAAATCAAAGATCAAGAAATTCCATTTAAAAAGTCTAAACAGCAATATAAGGGAGACTTGGGGGAGGTGAAACAAAGAGTTTTATTTTCTGTTTGGTTTCAAAAGACAAAACTAAAGTTTTACTCAGCAGAAAAAGCTAAGCACCGTTAGGTGAGTGAGGCGGTTTTCTATGGAGCTCTATGACTAACATCTGCTGGGCACTGTGCTAGCTAGCCCTGCCCTCGGTGAGCAGAGAACTTAGTGGAAACCTGGACAGTCACCCAAACGTACTTACTTTACTATTGATTTATCCAGAGGAAAAATAATAAACGATAAAAAAAGGGGGCATGGAATCTAAAGTTATTTTAATAAACTTATAAATTGTGAATGAAAATAAACTTTTGATTCATGAATGAAAGTAGTGAAGGGGACTAGTAATCAATCGTGGAGAGAAAACAAAATGAACCAAAAGTGTTTGTGGGGAAATTAGACAACGACAAGAGTATGCAAATGAATGCAACTGAATCAATGCAAATGAAGAAAGATTAATTCTAACTAGGGATCCCAAGACCAGCCACACAAGCTCAACAATGAAGGCAGGAGACAGAGAGAGAAGCATGAACCATGGGAGACAGGTAAGGTCCAGACCTGGTGAGAGGCCTGGGGAAGGCTAGCAGTAAGAAAGAACTGTGCTCTGGTACCCACTGTAACTTTCCTTCGTCCCCTTGGGACATGTCTCCTCCTTAGAGTGACCTTTAACTCTATCTTGAGGTAAATAGCTCATGTAGCTGGAGGGGAGGGTGTTTTAGGGAGCTGCTGGACCAGACAGCTAAGTGCAAGTCTGATTCCAACATTAGCATAGGAGGCATTTGAGTCTTTACTATGACAACATAGGAAAACAAGAAAATAAACAATGGTGCAGTGTGTTATGCTGGTAGAATTCCTGTAACAAATCACCATAGGCTAGACAATGAAAATAAGAAAAAATGTTTTTCCCACAACTCTGGGACTAGAAATCCAGCATCATGAAGGAAAGTCAAAGGTGGCTTCTTCTTAATGAGAAAGACCCTACCTTGGCAAGGTGGAAAGCAAGCCTTGGCTCCTCAGAGTTGTCCTCTGAACTGCTCCAATGGCATGTGTATGCACACACACACACACACACACACACACACACACACAAACTTCTAAAACTATGAGCTAAAGTCAACCTTCTTTCTTTTGTAACTTACCACCTGGGATATTTGTTGCAGTGACAGAAAACTTACTGCAACACATTAGTGTGCCTCAAATGAACAGAAGAAACATAGAATCAGAAAAATACAGATAGTTATATATTTATTATACATAACTATATACATATGATATGAAGAGAGAGGGAGGAAGAGAAAGAGAGAGAGAGAATATGCTAATTTAGTCTGTAGGTTTGCCTGGCTCCTAACTTCATTTTTCTTACTATTTATTAGCTAAATAGGTCTGCCCAGGATTTAAAGCCAAAAACGAGGTGGAAAATTACCATGCACTCTTCACTTATGATTTTCAATATTTTAAAAAGAACTTAAAGACCTTTTATTTTATACATTTGCCAGTAATTGTCTTTATAGTTTTATTGGTATTAATTTCACACAACCCATTTAGAATGTCAAGCCACATATGTAGCTTGGTAATAAAGTTATTATTGCTTCATAGAGATGTAATTGTAAGTAATTTTGCTTCTTTCACGTCTGTCCTCACTTTCTTCGTGTTTCTGCCCACGTTTTACAGAATGAAGATGGGTTTGATGACCTTTTGCTGACGAGCATTCAGTATGAAGAAATTTGTGTTCCGTCCTAACTGAAGCTGGTGGAACTTTTACTGTCTAGCCCCGTTAGTTTCTCAGGGTTAGTCTGGGTGCGATATTACTGCTGTGCAGATAAACTTCTAAACTCAGAGGAAAGGACAAATGCTACAAAACAGTAAATAGTTCACACAGTGTACAGCCCTGTCCAGCAAATGACCTGTGTTTCAATACAGTGGAACAATATAGCAGAGTGAGTGTTGTTTAAGGGAAAAGAACAAAAGGATAAGAAGAAAAATTAAAAAGCTCATTATTAAAGATCTGGTAACATGCATCAATAAATGCAATTCTATAAAGTTTCTCAGTATTAGGTGGACAATTTAAAATATGCAGGAGATGTGATCTATCTCCTTAAGTTAATCTGCATAGTTCTTCAAGCTTTGTTACCCACAGCTCTGAAGGTCTTTGTGACTTTAAGTCCTACACACTAGAGCTCCCAACTGGCCCACATGTAAGACAAACATATCATTTTGGCAAATAGTTTAATTCCAAGTGCCAAGAGGAGAGGAAAAAGAAACAAGTGGCCATGGTTCTAGATCAAGCGCCAGCAAGAGTCCGAAAGGATGTGCCTTGTGGTTAAAGGGTTAGAGGACCTACGTGTGGCTATATTCTGGAGGTTTAAGCCAGGGCAGTGTACCCTGTCTGTCACATGTCTTACCACTGGACTACAAAACCCACCCAGAGTCTGAAACACAAAGAGGGAGGAGCACCTTGTCCCAGGCATTTCAAAGTATGTGCTCTGGAGAAATAAATTGAGTTTGTACAATGTCCCTTTAAAGGTGACATTATCTTGTTAGAGGATGAGTGGTCTGAGAAGCCAGGGCTTTGGGTATCAGCCTGTCCTGCAATTGATTATCTGTGAAGTCACCTCCTGTAGATAGTTGGAACATTAATAATTTCCCATCATTACTTGTTCCTGTGGTCAAGTGTTGGTTTTACTCAGGCTGCTTGATTTTTTTACGCATATCCTGAGTTCACTGATCTGGTAAGAGGTTTTTGAAGGAGAATGACAAGACATGGTCATCCTCAAACTAGACTGTCAATGAACTTCCAGCATCTGGAATTGTAGAAACAAATTCTACTGATTCAGGCGAAATGCCCAAATTAAAGAACTCATCCTTCCATTTTGTAATTTAGAAGGAGATATGACAAACAGGTTTATAGACAAATGACTTTTAATGGGAAAGGTTAAAACCACTTTCGTCTGAAGTCCAGATCTGAAGGGATTAGACAGTTCCACTGTCAATCATTCTGGAGTCTAGCCAATGAAACTTGAAGGTGGAACTAAATGGTAACGAGGGCAATTCTATTCTCTGTCTTGAGGTTCTTTACTTAGCCCTGGGCGTTACAGAATCCCCAAAGGAGTGGGGCTAGGTGCTGGGGGTCCGCGGGGCTGGGAGGAATGCCTTCGAAACAGAAAGACAAGTGAAGAGTCAGCAAACGAGACCCTGTAATCGAGCAGTTATGTGCGTGGGCAGGGAAGCGTCTTGAGTGGGAAGGGCTGAATGCATGTATAACTTTTTGAGGATACTAACTAGTGCTTGGTCTCCACGGTGTTCAACCAGACAGAACAGAGGTGTTCAACCTCTGTGAGAGGAAGGGAGAAGCACTTTTAACTCAAGCTGACCCTTTGAGAGGAGCCTCTAACTGTGGCAACAGGGACTATCCGACAATAAGGCTTGACGTTTGCCCGGCTCACCACAACAAAGGGCTGCTGAAGACTTGGACTTGACTGCTTATTGTGACGTCATTTGTATTCCCAAGTGGTGACACCTTGTTGATATATGCAATGCACTTAAGATAAATAACTCCGCAAAAGCCCAGGATTAAGTTTATTCTAATTAGAAAGATAGGCAATCAAAATCCCGAAAGAGGTCCTCAAACTGAAAAGGGGTGGTATCCTGATTGAGAACTCAAGACTGACGGGATGCTTAGCCAAGCTGAGAAATTAGCTGCAGTGTAGCCTTGCACAGGGAGGACACAGAAGGCACCCTAAAGCGAACGGTGAAAGCTCAACCATCAACATCCACTGAGATCCTATGAATGACCCCTCTATTTTACCGTGCCTTTCTATCAGGGGTTATTATTTGTTAAGGGGTTTAAATCTACAACAAAAATATTTCTGTAAAATCCAGTAACATACAATGGTTAACCACAGAAGAATTTTATAAACTATGATTTGTCAAATAATTCGTGCTTTTTCTCCAACACAAGCCCTTGCATTATTCTGACGTTAACAAAAAAAAGAGTCTACCTTTACCCTATAATTTTCTATTGAATCTACAGCATATCTGCTTTACCTAAATTTTTAGAGGGTTAGGAATTTAAGCCTAAAAAGCACTTTGTGATAGGAAATGTAGCCTTACAGCTAAAGGGACCAGAAATACCATCTTCCTGGTCTTCAAATAATGTCGTCACATGTGCACCAATTGGGAGTGAGTATAGCTGCACTTTTTAGATATAACATAGGAATAAAATTATATACAGGAGAAATCACAGTCAACCACACTAACAATTGTCGAGCTTAATAAGCTCTGTATAAATCTGCTTATTCTCTCTAAAATAGCATAAAGCAGCCTATATAACTCACTAAACACTAAGTATTATCCCAGAAGTCAAGGCATATTCCCCAAGTTCATCCTCTCGAGTCACTGAGCAGATATTATTTTATTATATTGATTTATGAATTCAGATCTTCAGGATTGTGAATTCAGATCTTCATACTCGTACCAGCTGGCCAGTATTTGCTTTTACAAAAGTGTGTTTCTTCCATTCGTTTCTAGCATTCAGTCACTGCTTTTATGGAGACATCTTCTGTCTTAGTCGGGATTTCGTTCATTTGCGTCTAAGACTGTTTACTTGAAATCTGTTCTTGCAATGTCTGAGAACAGCTGGTCACTGTCCTTGGTTTACGAACTCTCTCACATACAGTGCTCCACGATAGGGAAAGTCCTCATCAGCAATTTCATCCTCCGGCTGAATAAGCCTTTTTTCAATGTAGAGCTAAAAAGATTTCTGTACCTTTAAATATTTTGCAGCATCTTCATAAACTTCTCCATCTGGAATTGGGGCACACACTTGCTTACGGTCCTTACGTTCTCAAGGACTATTCCCAACCCTTCACTGTCCTTCACAACTGTCTTCTCTGTGATGCTGAAGCAGCCTTCTCTTCACAGTGAGTGCTTTGACAGCACAGAGCATCGCTGGATGCGCTACAACCATGTTCTTCTTCCTGATTTGCCAAGAAACTGCTGTATTTGTAAGAATCCTTACAGATCACTTCCTGCCCTGACTCAACCCTTTGTTTCTTCCCTTTCACTGTGTCCATGACTGATACGTTAACCACCTAGGATGATGGGATATGTTGTTCATGCCCACAAATCCCTATATTGAATTTCCAATCTCTGGTGTGATGGTTTGATTATGCTTGGTCCAGGGAATGGTATTATTTGGAGGTGTGGCCCTGTTGGAGTAGGTGTGGCCCTGTGGGAGTAGGTGTGTCACTCTGAGTGTGGGCTTTAAGACCCTCATCCTAGATGCCTGGAAGCCAGGATTCTGATAGCAGCCTTCAGATGAAGGTGTAGAACTCTCAGCTCCTTCTGCACCATGCCTGCCTGGATGTTGCCATGTTCCCACGCTGATGATACTGGACTGAAGCTCTGAACCCGTGAGTCAGCCCCAATTAAATGTTGTCCTTATAAGAGTTGCCTTGATCATGGTGCTCACAGCAGTAAAACCCTAACTAAGACACCTGGTAACTCTAATGTGACTTTATTTGGTAACAGAACCTTTAAAGAATTGTAGAGGTTAAAGCAAATCTTTAAGGTCAACCATAATTTGACTGGAATCCTTAAGAAAGATGTCAGGAGGCAATTCAAGGATGACTTAAGACACCACAAGAAGACACCAATTATAAGGTAGGTGAGAGGCATCTATAGCATCCAACACTGGTGATACTTGGATCTCAGACTTTAAGCTCCCAGATCTCAAGAAACAACCTTCTTATGTCTATGCCTACCAGCTCCTGAACTTCCATGCCTTCATCTTGTGGAACTCATTTCTCTGATGGTGTTTATAATATGCAGATACCACATGCCCCACATTACTGAAAAGGATTCAGTAATTCTGTGTTGTCCTAAACACCTAAACTCAACCTATCCATGAGTAAACATTATACAATCCTAAATTGAAAGATATCCCTTGAATAGTGGGCTAGAACTTAATCTATAAAGGGAATCTGAGGACACTAGGAAAAATCAAGACCTGTGGAGTGGAGAAGACCAGAGGAATATGAAAATGAAATATATGCCTGCATTGGACCATCGAATAGGAAAAAAAAAGCCTTAGTGGAAAATTGACAAAACTCATATAAAATCTATACTCAATAACATTATACCAATGCTAATTTCTTAGTTTCGATAAAGGAATTTGTTATGCAACATGCTAACACTAGAGAAAACTAAGCAAAGGTGTCCAGAAACTCTCGGTTCTGTGCTTGCAATTTTGTTGTAGTTCCAAATTTATTTCAAAGCAAAAAGTAAAATATTAATGCATCGTGCTGTAAATGATGCATCACATAGCACCAATGTTACAAAATAATGTGTGCTGTCAAATATTTAAAATTAACTAATAAAATAATAGAGCTAATAAATCACCAACAGGGGAGAAAAACAACACATTTCATCGCTGGGAAGGATCTGCTTCAATCAACTCTATGTTAAGAGAGGAAGAGGAGAGGCAGCAACATCCTTGATCTACTGCGTGATAGCCTCGCACTGGGCACTTGACAAGCACCTCATTTAATCCTCTTTCTAGCGCTGCCATTTGTAAAATATGACAACTGATGAAGAAGCTCAACAATACTTAAGTGGCTTATCCAAGGTCACACAACAACTGACAAACCTGCGTCTCAGACTTAGGTCTGTGTAATGCCAGCCCACAATGCTTGATCTACTGGCTAAAAATGAGTTATATGTCCCCACTATATCTGAATGAACCTCATTTTGCCCATTTGTGTCCGTGGATCACATTCTCCACTGAATACTGGAATTACTCAGGGGGCATTGAGAACTCCTAGGTCTGAGTGCCATCTGTAGTTGACAGAATCTGACATCAGGCCTTTAATAGTATTTTACATGTGGAGCGCACAGCTGCCCTGCTCTCCAGCTTTATGCTGAAGTCACCGGGCCATGAACACTGAGGTCTTTTGGCCTTCTGAAACAAGGGACCGTGCTTATCACCTGTTTGGAGTGGGCATATAAAAATCAATTAAATTTATGCATGTAATATGTTATTTATAGAAGTAACAAGTAAAGAAGTAAGTCTTTTAAAACTTGAGGAAACTGGGAAGTGGCTTACAGGGCCTACCATCCGCCAGCTACAGAGCACTGATGACTTAGAGGCTGTTGACTTAGGGGAGGACTCTGAGAGTCCTGCGAACACAGAACAGCAATCTTTGACTATAGGAGTCAAATGAGTTATAGTCTCTGATTTCCATTTCCTCTGGTCTCTTTAAAATGGCAAAGGGAAACTATCATGCTATGTAAGACTCTAATTGAAAATAAACATTTTCCTGCTTTCGAGTGGAATTAAAGCTGGGAGAACAGAATAGCTTCAAGGTGAGGAATGGCACAGAAAGCTACAATGGGGATGCTTGGAAGCCATTCCGCTTGCTGAATTGTCAGCCATGCAAGCACTTATAGACAATTACAACCTCAGAAAACAAATAAAAAGTGTGTAAGTAGGCACTTTGATACTTCTTCCTAATTATAGGGTTTACGAGCTGGATTCAAAACACACAGATAGAAGCAATGCAAACAATAGTAACCCCGAAACGAGGGTATGAAGTTTACTATCTTTCCGTAATGACCCAGCTGGGATAGGCTGAGGATGCCCTGTGTATAGGACTTCTTCTCCTCTTCACTATAAGGGCTTAGAGGGAGGGGCCACTTGTTATTTCAGCTTTTAAAAAACAACGGTTTAGGTTGTTTCATATGATCGCCAACATTTTACTTCTGAAAGGACACTTTCCCGTTTTGACTTGCAACATAAAATCTTTCTCTGTCACCCTTGGTGTTTCCCTGGCCACAGAGCCCCTCTCCATCCACCACCTTTCTCTCTCTCTCTCTCTCTCTCTCTCTCTCTCTCTCTCTCTCTCTCTGTCTCTGTCTCTGTCTGGTCTCTGTTTCTCCCTGTCTCTCTCCTTCTCTCTCTCTCTTGTCCTCTCTCTCTCTCTTGTTCTCTCTCTCTCTTTCTCTCTCTCTCTCTCTCTCCCTCTCTCTCTCTCTCTCTTTCTGTGTCTCTGTTTCTCCCTGTCTCTCTCGTTCTCTCTCTCTCTCTCTTTCTCTCTCTCTCTCCCTCTCTCTCTCTCTCTCTCTTTCTGTGTCTCTGTTTCTCCCTGTCTCTCTCGTTCTCTCTCTCTCTCTCTCTCTCTCTCTCTCTCTCTCTCTCTCTCTCTCTCTCTCTCTCTCTCTCCTTTGAAACATTCATTTCACCAGCCATTGGAATGGGAATAAGAATATGCCCCCTGAAAGCCAATACCAGCCCAATGAAACAGACTCACCTACCTAGCAAGCCCTTGAAGGTTCACCTATTGAAAAGCCCCTAAAAATCAGCACTGAAACTACACATCTTCATGCCCTGAGATTTTATTTGGTAATCGGTCTGGGTATCACATCACACCTTCATGTCAGCTAGTGTTTTGGTGTTGACAGAGAATGTTATCTGCTGCCCTTCTTGATGCATGTGGGCAAAGGTATGTGGAGTGGGGAGATTTGAGAATTCTCACCACCATATATGCACCCACACACACACATACACACAAGCCAGAAGACTTACAATTAACATTTCATATATCTATGACTTAAAACTAATTAATTATTTGTGTTTTTACATGCAAGAAGGGAAAACGTGAATAATATATGAACTAACAATTTGTTGTCTAAAACGTTTAGAATGAAAGCTGTGTGTGGCTTCCTTGGTCACACTAAGACAACATGGTCTTAAAAGATCCTTCACACACGTATGCCAAAGAGGGTTGTCTCCAAGAAGTCTCATTTTGAAGAACTGCAAAGCAATTCAAGGCCTTAGGATGCAGGATGGGGTAAAAACCCATGCTTCTTTACAGCCTGCCTTTAAATCTGTTAAGTAATGGATCCTCACAATGACAGAAGCCACACACACTTGGGAACTTAGTAAAGAAGACAGAGACTTCAAGAGGTCATCCACTCCATGGCACATGCCTGTCGAAAGGCAGGGGCTGAGTTCTAATCCAAGGATCAGCTACAGACCTGTCACCTATACAATTCCTGTCACACCTCCAACTACTTATCCCATACAATCTGTAATGCTAATGACAATAATGTTTCAAAACTACATAACCTGATTCATGTTATTTTGATGTGCATAATATGATTAGAAGTTACATTGAAGGTGATGACATTTTTGTAAAGACCCAGGACTCATTTAGAATCATGTCCTCATTCGTTTGAACCATCAGCTTGACACAGCCTGGAGTCATCTGACAGGAGAGCCTCAGGACATGATGAGGAATTTCCCTCATCAGATTGGTCTGTGGGCATGTCTATGGGGAAAGAGCTTCATTATTAGTGTGCACAGGAGGCCCCAGCCTGTTGCGGGCAGTCTCCTCCTTAGGCCAATGACGCAAACTATAAGCAAGCTAGCAGGGTCTAAGGCTGGCCTGTGAGCTGGGAAACAGTATTCTGTCTGGTTCCTGCTGTTCTTCATCAGTTTAGTTGAGCTCCTTGGTGGCAGGTAAGGCTCTGTAGAATAGCAAGCAGGCCTGCCTTCAAGCTCTTGCCTTGCACGTCCACCTTGACTTCTCTTGGTGACAGACAGTGAACTCAAATTTGAAGCTGAAATAAACCCCTTTCTCTACTAAACTACTTTGAGCTAATCATAACGTAAGTAGAAATTAAATCAGAATAAGGCATGATATCAGTTTCTTATGTGATTATACTGCCAAGGACGGGAGATATGTATATACTGTCTCCTAATTCGTATGCCAGATCCTAATGCCCAGTTTGATAATATTTGCTATGAGAGATCATGCCTCTTCAGTGGACTCTGAGGTTTTATATGGGTTCTGAGCAAACACCCTCGGTTGCCACCATGCGAGGACATGGTAAGAATACTCCAGTATGTAAACCAAGAAGGAGGTCTTCGCCAAACAAAGATCTTTCTAGACCTGGATCTTGTACTTCTTAGCCTTCAGAACTGTGAGCTATAAACCTCTGCTGTTTAAAAGGTACCCATCCTTTGGAATTTGTTATAGCCACTTAAGTGAATTACAATATAACTTCAGGATTTGCAGCAAGTTCATTGTATAAAAAGATGTTTTTGCTCTGAGAACATGAAGATTTTCCCACTATTTCTTACAGTGTTTGTAGGTAAAGTCCTGGAAAATGACATTAGCATTTATAATCCTTTTAATTCGTGTGATCATGGGTTGTGTTTGGAAACTGATTAAGTGAAATCATTTACAGATATAATCATGGATCAAGGATTGGTTGGAGCCGAGTTTACTGTAGTAAGAGTAACTATAAATCGGGACATATTAATTTTAATCGAATGATGCCATTGTTCTGAGATTGATTTGTTTGGTGATGTCTCCTTTGGGGAATGGAAATTTTTCACTTATAAATATAATCATTGTAATGGGATTTCCTATTGCTGAGCTGGTTTCCAGCAGGCTGACACATCACAGAAACATATACTCATAATGTGAATCTGAAAAGTCCCCAGAGTGGCTTTGCATCTAGTCTTCATGAAGTGTAAAATTGGCATAACAGACTTACATTATTTAGCACACATGGGTAAGTAGGATTAGCACAGACAAGTTCTAATAGCATATTTGGGGAATGGAATGTCTGGGAAACACAGGCACAAGGGACACTGCATTCGCTTTGTCGTAGGTCCCCTCATCTCTGTTGTTTTTCACCAACTCTGGTCTAAGTTCAGCCCCAAATCCAAGTTGATCCGTATAGCACATGAATTCTCTTCTGAAGTAGACACCACAGGTAGAATAAAATTAAGATCCTTAAGATGACCGATGAGTATCAACCTGTGTTTTGCTTTGATGGTGGCCCTATTGCTGGCCCCCGTGCAGTAGCTCATTCTCTCTGTGTTATCTTCTTATAGAAATCCACATGCTGACGGAGATCCATATTGTTCCCTGTCTTCTCCAATTCTAACAAGGGTCACTGACTACCGTTGTGCTTTCAGGGTGAAATGTTCTTTCACAAGCTCTTGTGTTAAACACTGGCTGGTGGCACTGTTGAGGAAAGCCATGAGATCTTAGACATACTGGCTGGCACTGGAAGGTGACAGTGGGGCTGATGGACAGGAGATAGTCACACTTGCTGTAGCTCTTGTCTTCCTGGATACAACATAGCTAATCATCTCACACTTCAGCTGCTGCAGCTGGCTGCCACTTCCACTACCACGTCTTCCTATTATGATGGGACTGCACTCTTGCAAACTGAGCATGGTTGCACATGGGCCTATAATCTCAGCATAATGGGGGTAAGGACAGGAGAATGACTGGGGCTTTATGGCCACCATTCTAGTGTGCATTCCATTGCATATACAGACCGCATGCAAGAACATAGATTCTATTACATTAGTGTTGAATAAATTATATGGTAGGGCTAGGAGCTTAAGAAAGCAATTGAAAAACAAGAGATAGATTTTTAAAGTCACAAATGAATGGGAAATTTTATTTTATATTGTTATGTCTTTCTGATTTCTTACCTGGAGCCCCTCATACCATGTGTTTTATTAGTTGCATATAATTTCAAGCATATGTGTATAGTTCATTGAGAGGACGTGAGGGCTGGGATGAATTCTCAGAACTACATGTTCTAAGGAATTATTAGCTCTGTCACAATCCACATGGCATGAAGTCATTAAATCCTTGTTCCCGTGGCTATACATCACTCAGTGGCAATCACTCCTTCATCCTCCTCAAAATCTCATAAAATTATGACATACTTTCTGCCATAGTTCCTTCCAGACACCATTTGTAACTGTTGAACTGCAGTCTGCCATGATATATATGTTCCCTTCATAGAGTCAAGGGATTTATACCAGTCCCTAATTCCCTGATATATTATTGTACATATTCTAGAACATATCTTGGAGAACTTTTGAGTCAATATAATCCTCATATTGCACCATTCGAACTGATATTTCTGCTTGGTATTCCCCAAAATATAGTCAAAAGGAGACAGAGGCCATGACAGACTAAATTACATGTGTTGTATAACCTATTAATTTAGAAGAGCTGGGGTGGGCTCACTGGCTGAGGACACGTAGAACAACATACTACACAGTATAGGCAGGCGTGCGAGGCACATCTGTCATAGCTCCTACCCACTGAACTAAAAGTGTACAGAATGGTAAGGAGTGAAAATTAGCAGCACACTGCAATTTCGTTTTAATTACAAAAAAATAGTTCTAAGATAAATAATGTTAAAAAGAAATCAGTGTTATTCAGGAAAGCATGAAATGTGCAACAACATATTCAGAAGGAGGTGATAATTATTTCATGAATGAATGATCAAACAAATTATTTAAGGATATGGAAAGCAGAATTGTGAAGAAAATTAGCCAAAGTATGAAAGCATCTTTTGTTCGGTAAACACACATTTATGTGACCAATAATTAAATGTATAAACTGGACATATAAAGATGAAAAGACACTGTCTTAATTCCAGAGAGCATGTAGTCTATTTTTGAGGATGTATCTGCAAATAAGTAAATATGTTGAGTGTTTTCAGAACTGTTAAAAAAATACCATGGAAGCACAAAGATAGAAGGCAACAACGCTGCCTGTTGAGCAGGCATAGCTTTAATTGTCAATTTGACAGAACCTATAATCATCTGTGGGAGCCTCAGCTGAGAAACTACCCAAATCAGATTGTCTACAGGTGTGTCTGTGAGGAATTTTGTTGATTGTTAATTGATTCAGGACATCCTGGCCCACCATGACAGTAGCATCCATAGGCAGGCAGTCTTGGGTTGTACAAAACAGATAGCTAAGCATGAGTCGGTGAGTGAGAGAGACAGCAACGGTATTCTATGGTTCCTGCCTCCAGATTACTACCTTGAGTTTCTACCCTGACTTCCCTCAAGATGGAGTGTTACCTGGAAGTGTAGAATGAAACCCTGTGACTCCCCAGGTTGCTTTTTGTCAGTGTTTTTAATCATAGGAACAGAAAGGAAACTGGAAGAGTGAGCTGAAAGCCCTTTTACTCACAGTTACAAAGATAGAATTTAAGACCCAGGTGTGGAGTTACACATCTGCATCAGCAGCACTTGAGAACCAGAACCAGGAAACCGTGAGTACTTGTTTCAAAAAAAAAAAAAAAAAAAAAAAAAAAGATATTTAAATTAAGAATCAAGAGCAGGTCATTGGGCTATCTGAGAATTTGGGAGAAGTCACCAAGTATCACAGTGAGAAGGAAAGTCATTCATTTGAACAAGTGCACACTACTGAGTAATTGCACACCACTGAGTACCACAAATACAAGATCATGAAAGGCCTGTGTACCATGATCAGGAAGAGCCTTATGTTTGCTGGACTAGAAAGTGGTTGAAATATTTCAGTAAAGAGAATTTGTAATCAACACCAGCAGACTGTAAAATGCAACTGTCAAATAGACATGGACTTAGATACAGACACAGACACACACACGGACACAGACACACACACACAGACAGAGTCACAGGCAGAGGCAGAGGCAGACACATAGACATAGACAGACATAGACACAGACATAGACAGACACATAGACAGACGTAGACATAGACATAGACATAGACATAGACACACACAGACACAGACACAGACACAGACACAGACACAGACACAGACACAGACACAGACACAGACACAGACACAGACACAGACAGACATAGGCATAGACATAGACATAGGCATAGACATAATATGTGCATAGCAAATGTCCTGCACAGGAAATAAAGACCGGAATGAGTTAATGAATGATTTAGTACCTGTCCATCATATTGCTATACACAGCACAGAAAATAAGTATAACAAACAGGGACACAAATGGATTCTATAACATATTCAGCCATTGGTGATCAACTACTTTTATTTATTTATTTATTTTTATTTTATATTTTATTACATTTCAGATGCCATCCCCTTTCCCCATTTCCCCTCCCTAGAAAGCCCTATCCCACTCCCCCTCCTCTTTTTTGCTTTTATACATTTTTAAAAAATGTTAATCAAAGGCTTTATAAGTTTGGTAATGCTCAATCAGAAGTGTAACCCAATACCCAACCTAGATATATAAGCTATCTTTGACTGGTGGAGACACGTGAACATCTGCCTCCATGCCCCTGCCTCTCTTTCTCTCTCTCATCACCTACCTTCACCCTTCCTGTTAAAATAAAACTTTTCTCTCAAAATGCAATTAGAGCATAGTTATTCCTAATTGTACCAGTGAGGTACAAGATAGTCCTAATACCCAGTCCATCATTTTGTTGACAAACCAGAACCTCTGTCATCTGTCCTAACTAAAGCACTTAGTTTTGAACCTGGTTTTTTTCTTGGCTTTAGAATGAATATCAGCTGAAAACCGTCCACTCAGATCTGTTCTCTCAAAGTAAATAGCCAGGATTGGCTATGAGACTATAGGTCTTCACCCCGTCAGAAATCCAGAATGACTGAGTTAACTGAAATTATGGGAAGCACTAAGCATAGCTTCTAAAACTTAGCCAATTTATACAGACCACTGAACACCTGGAAAGCCCATATACTACCGAACGTTGGAGCATCAAATCTTCAGCCTTCTGGCCCAGAATCATCTGACAGACCTTAGTGATGCAGAATTATTGAGGGCTGATTACTCTGTCTAGGCAGATATAATCAGTCGACTATTCTGCAAGTGTGTCCTTTTCTGGACAGTAATTTGTCTGTAGATGGAAAGAGGCAATTCTTGCCTAGTGACTGTCACCGCACAACTGGAGTAACTCCAAGGATGCTCAATTTCTTCTTAGAATCCATGACAGGAAGCTGTCAGGAGCAGACAGGTCTCTAATCAAAATGAACATTAATATAGAAACATTTGTAATGTCAATTCTATGGACTTCTGACGTTTTGAAAACCAACTATCCATGTAAGGTAACCTGGACTGTTGTCTGTTAACGCCTCTCAGCTATTTCTAAATAAAATATGGAAAACACCCTAACAATAAACTCAAAGCCATGAATTTGCTATAGTCCCTTAACTGATCAACTACTTTTAAATCTTCAGAATGAATACTTATTGTCCTCCATGTAGAAATTGTGTGACTCTTCACCAAGCTGACCAAGTAAGTAAAATACATTTTCAAAATAAAAATGACTCATCTACTAGAGTGTATGTAAATAACATGTTATAATACATCTAACATATCTAAAACATATGGAAACAGGATGGTGAGAGCCCTAGACAGGCAGGCAGAACTCAAGAACTTTCTCAAACCAAAAAACATGACTCTTTTGTTGTCTTCAAAGATGTTCCACAACTCCCTCATAGAAGTCCTAGTTACCATGGAGAAATGCCAAACACAGTCCCTCCTACTCAGAGTGAGAAGAAAGTCACTGTGTGGCGGCTGCTATAGCTCACTAGGAAGTATAAGCTGCAGCTCCAGCTGTAGCCGAAGTCCACAGACTACTTGTGACTCTGAGCTACGGCCTCCACAAGAACGAGATGACCAGGTTCTCTGTCTTGGGGGTTGTAACTCTTGATCCACTGGTTCCTTGCTTTGTGTCATTACGGAGCCAATTCATGGCAGAAGCATTTGGGAGAATGTGGCATTCCCAGGGAGAAGAAAAGAAACATGAGGAAGAGAAACTGGATCTCATAATACCCTTTGAAGGTATCCCCCTAAGCATATAAGACCTCTGACTATGCCCTAGTTCTTAAGAGGTTATTCTACAATACCTCCAAACTGGGGACTAAGTCTTTAACACACAGCCCATTAGGGGACTTTCTTTGTTTTTTTTTTGTTGTTGTTGTTGTTTTTTGTTTTGTTTGTTTTTTGTTTGTTTTTTGGTTTTTTGTTGTTGTTGTTGTTTGTTTTTCGAGACAGGGTTTCTCTGTGTAGTCCTGGCTGTCCTGGAACTCACTCTGTAGACCAGGCTGGCCTCAAACTCAGAAATCCGCCTGCCTCTGCCTCCCAAGTGCTGGGATTAAAGGCGTGTGCCACCACGCCCGGCTGGGACTTTCTTCAAAAGACAGCATGATCTTTTATGCAAATCCATGTCTACACAGCCCTCCCTCTCTCTGTTTCCCTTTCATCAAAATATCACACCAAATACATTTGGCTCTGCAATAACTATACCTCACAACTCTGCCATCTCTCTCCAAGTCCAATCAAATGCAAAATAGGCAGCTTTTCTTTTGTTCCACTTTTCAAACTGATCTTCTATTTTCTTTTACACTTTTATGCAGCGTTAGAACTAAGGTCTCTTCTTGCCGTAGACACTTGAAGCCTGGCTTCATATCAAAACAGAAAAGGAACTCATAATTAGTGATTTACATTTGTTGACTAATTATATTTTAACTGAAAAGCATTCATACTAAATTGTTACAACTGAATATTTTTATGATCTTTTCTTTTCCTCTATAATTACAGAATAAAAGGCTTTTCTGCTCAATAAAGGGATTTCAGGCATCTGCCTATTCAATTGACACTGGCAGAAATGTTGGACTTAGAATCTGCAAAAAGCCTCAAGACAGCCCATCAGTCACAGAGGCAGTTATCCAGGCGCTCTTTGCCCCATGCCAAGCTCCAGGCTTCTGGAGGTACAGACATGGGTCACATCTCTCCTGCTGCAAAAGGACAGCCAGTCAGCAAGACAAGGTTTTATCTTTGGAAGGTGGGGGCCACAAGGTTTCTGAAGTGTGGAATGACTCAGTGAAACCCAGCACTGCAGCTGAGAAGCCAGAACCCAGCATGAAGCTGAGAGTGTGGCCCTGCTGCTGCCTGGAGAAGCTCAGGCGGCTGATTTTCTTGTGTGCCTGCAGGCTCTGCTTGCCTCTCCTCCTCCAGCCATTTCTTCTCCTGTTCCATGTTTGCAACATTTGAGTCATAGCTGGGTGACTGGATCATCCAACTCCATGCAACTCTTATGACACTTGCCTGGGACAGCCAGAGAGGAGGTTTGCATTATGGAAGCCAGCAATGGAGCAGACATGGAGCTTATTCCTGCTCACTGCCTCAAACTCTATTTTCTGGCTTTGTATAAGAGCTTCTTAAAGATGAAGCTCAGAACTCACTGGAAAAAAACAGAAGACACATAATCAAACTGCAACTACAATTACACACAGAGGGGGAGAGGCGGAGAGAGGGGGAGGGGGAGGGGAGGGGGAGGGGAGGGGGAGGGGGAGGGGGGAGGGGGAGGGGAGGGGGAGGGGGAGGGGGAGGGGGAGGGGGAGGGGGAGAGGGAGAGGGAGAGGGAGAGGGAGAGGGAGAGGGAGAGGGAGAGGGAGAGGGAGAGGGAGAGGGAGAGGGAGAGGGGGAGGGAGAGGGAGAGGGGGAGGGGGAGGGGGAGGGAGAGGGGGAGGGAGAGGGAGAGGGAGAGGGAGAGGGAGAGGGAGAGGGAGAGGGAGAGGGAGAGGGAGAGGGAGAGGGAGAGGGAGAGGGAGAGGGAGAGGGAGAGGGAGAGGGAGAGGGAGAGGGAGAGGGAGGGAGAGGGAGAGGGAGAGGGAGAGGGAGAGGGAGAGGGAGAGAGAGGTGGGCGGAGGTAGAGTCAATCTTCATGATTTGCAGGTTGTCTCTATGTAAAATAACCTACCCAATAAAATTATTTGCAACACCAAAGCACTTTTGTGCTTTTTTTTTTACATATTCTCAATGTGGCAAAAGATAAGAAATAAAAATAAATGTAAATTGTTTGATGCATATCTTCTCAACAGAGACTGACAGCATTACTCATGGCTCCATATCTTAGTGGATTCTGTAAGCAAGTGTCCTCTTCAGTCTACTCAGCACCGTGTTGTTTTGCAGTCCTGTGCTTTTCTTAGCAATTTTCCCATTGAAGACGGTATGAAAAGTCATATTAAAATGTTGTCTGATCTTCCCCAGCTCACCAAGGCTAAAATGAACCTTAGGGAGAAGCTCTGTGTACCATGGCTTCATTCATGCCTGTGTGCGAGCAAACCTGTGCTGTTAATCACAACACACATTTAAGTAAGGCACCTCTACAAAAGAAACACACAGAAAACAAGGCCTTGTGTTCAGTAGCTCATGTGAATGTTATGACCCAAAGAATTAAACCAGTACTTTTCCTAGAAACACTTGTATGCACTAATTCAGAGATTAGGGAAACTGTATAGAGTATGACAGCAATGAATAATGAAAATAGACCTTCTGTGTATAGAAACATATATATGTATATGTATATATACATATATGTATATATGTATATAGAAACATACATATGTAAATATATGCATGTACAATATATCTGTCATTGTGTATGACTATATATTAAACAATATTGCATTATAAATATTTTTAGTATATTGGACTCTTTACCAACGCCTGCGAACCATGTGTGGCTTTACTCAGTAGAAGGAAGTAGACAGTAAAGTAATACAAGATAAACGAGCAAGCCCGTATGAAAAATTATATGGAAGTCTAAAAACTCTAGTAAGTTCTACCAGTGGCACAACCCAGTGTTTTTATATTCACTTTTCATTTTCCCAGCTGGCAAGGAGGAATAATGTTGCATTAGAATTTAAGCTCACAAAGGCAGATGCTTCTGCCAGTTTTGCTCTGAGCTTCTGGGTCCTGACAGGCGCACCTTACATGTAGTAGTCGCTTGGTAATTGAGTGAGAGTATTAATATACTACTCGCCACCAACAGCTCTTACCTGCATGAGGACAGAGCAGAACCAAACTGCACAATAAACCTGCACAGCATGTTCACTTCTCTGCTAATAATTCTTCCAACGCCTGCTTCCTGGCTAAGAATTGCTGAGTGTGAGCTGGCAGGAAAGAAAGAAGCCCCTGCCTGCCCAACAATAAGCAAGCAGGCAAGCCCTCAGAGGGCCAATGGAAGTGAGAGAGAGCCATCAAAAACTCTACTTGGGAAGTTTATTGCTCCACCGAAGGATTCTTCCCTGAAACCGTCTAATACCTTTATGTTCTCCAATCAATCCATTTATTGAGTTCAGTTGTTCAATGAATTTGGCTTGTAGAACTAGCAACAGGAATTCTTTAAGTGCTTCAGAGATGGTCAATAGCAGCAGACGTTATTAAATGAAAAGACCACCCGTAATATTGATGTTGATCATTCCTAGCATTGTTTCAATGGATGACAAAATTTCTACTATTCCAGCTCTTTATATTGGTCTACCTGGGACATCAGCCAGTCCAGCTCTGCGTGCGATTAAAACACTTAACAGAATTTTTTTTCAATCGAATGTGACTATGCATTTAACACATGCATCCCAAGATATTGGCAATACCAACTGGATGAGAAGAGTCAGTTTGGGCAGGAGCCATGATGCCGCTAACTAAAGAAGCTAAGGACTGATCTGCAAATCTCCTGAATAAGAAAAAAGCAATCTAGTTTCTGGCAAGGAGAGCAGCAACGGCCATTTCATATAAATGAATCTGTCATGATTTCATCTGAGTACAAGCCTGATCATCCAAAATAGCAGAAAAAGCAGACTGTGCTTGGCTTTTCTTTATCTGTTTTTGATAGACTGCTTCTCTTTTCCCACCCTACACGATGAACGCCATCCATGAAAAACTGTACTGTGAAATTGCAAGAAAATTATTCTCAGTTTTAATAGTCAACTAACCCAGGGAAGAGAAATTGTCCCCTTTATTTTGTTAGTGCTTGACAGACTCCCAGCACAAGATCAAGTACAAACATGATGCTCCCGGTTTGTGTCTTCATCAAAACGAGATAAGCGGAGGGTGACAGCCTATAGAGCACATTCTTTGCTTATTGGTAGGCCCACCTGTTCCAGATCATTTGCAGGGCTGCCAATAACAGAAGGAAGTCACATAAATGAAACATGTCTTTTCCAGTAAGATTCTCTTGCAAGATTCACAGAGAAAATCAGCCATTATTTGCTAAAGCCAATCACAGATCATCATCTTGCCAACACACACATCAAGACTGCTATGCAAGCTGCTCCTGTTTCCCTCTGCTCTGGCTATTGCACTCACGTGGTATCTCCACTGCTTCATTAGGCAAGACCAGCAAAGGGAGCCTTCTGAAATGGTGCGCCGCTCACTCCAAATAAGAGCAGGGCACTTTATTCTTTTTCTTTCCTTCAAAAGGCAATGGAAATTGCTATAGCTTAGCAAGCAGATAATAGAAGTGCATCACTGGACTCTAAGAGGCTTTTTTTTTTTTTAATTCTTTTCTTTTAAATTTTTTTTTATTTTTCACTTTATCAATATTTATTTTTTTAATTTTTTTTATTTATTTATCCTTCAGATGACATCCTCTTGCCCCATTCACCTCCCTAGAAACCCCCTATCCCATCCCCACTCCTCCTTTTTGTTCTTATACCATTTTAATTACCTGCAAGTATTAAGGCCAGTTCTAAGTTGAGAGGCTAGCAATACAATAGATGCAAATAGTCAAGGAACAAAAAAGACAATAAACACAAATAGTCAAAGAACAAGCAAGATAATAAACAAAGTTCTGTGAACACTTCCATGATCACTGTCTCTAAGGGCTTATCGGAATGACCAAAATATCTGAGCCTACTTCCCTGTTCTAGCCCAAAGTCGTTTTCATGTCCGAAATTACTTCTTTGTTCTAGCCTAAGATTTAGATTCCTGCCTGAAATTACTTCTTTGTTCTAGCCTAATGTCAGATTCCTGACTGAAGCCCACTTCCTCGTCCTTGGCCAATGTCATGTTATCCTGTATCTATTTCATCAGCAGACTAGGGGCTCCAGAGCTCCTCATGGATCCCAAGACTGTTCTCACAAAGGAGTAGCTCCCTCTCTGTCATCACCATCTCCCTCTTCAACTGTACCCAACATTATGTACCAAGGCACATTCCCCAAGGATCTGTAACTTTTTGACTAATGTTACCCTATGAGGTGATTCAAGATGGTGGCACAGGTCACACCATTCCCTAAAGAACTGTAAAGCAGCAATGTCTGAGCCTGTGTTTCCTTAGTCATGTGTAAAATATTCTACTTTGAAAGCTTCCTTTTTGAGTAATTGACTAATATAATTACAAGGGCTGAGGGAGAAATTTGCATTTTTTTTTTTTTTTTTTTTTTTTTTTTTTTTTTTTATATGGTGAGCCCTGGCTGTCCTGGAACTCACTCTGTAGACCAGGCTGGCCTCGAACTCAGAAATCCGCCTGCCTCTGCCTCCCATGTTCTGGGATTAAAGGCATGCGCCACCACCGCCCAGCAAATTTGCATTTTCAAATCATATTTTTCTCTTTCTGGAAAGAGTTTTCCTCGAATTTTTACAGGGTTCTAGGAAAGGCATTTACCAAAATAAGTTTCCTTTAAATATCTCAAAAAGTCAAATTTTGTACAAAACGAGAACCCATATTTATCCAGCTAGAAACACCATTAGAACATAAAGGTTAGATTTCAAATATGAACGGATACCCTATGTATAATTGCATGAAGCCTATTTAGGGAGTGTGTCAGAGAAACACTAAAAAAATGAATTAAGAAATTGGAGCTGAAGCCAGACTCCAAAGCTAGCTAAGACTGTACTTACACCTCTCTGGGTCTGTATTTTGGTCCCTATACATCTCTCGGTTCCTATGTTGATCCTTAAACTTCTTGGATCTTATATTTTGTATATTCAAATTAAAAGACCAGACTAAGTGACTTAAAAGTCTCTTAAAATATAAATTACAATACTCTAAATGGCCAAGGAATAATATAATTGTTTTAGTTAACATTTACTATACTGCATGAAAATACTTTTCTTTCTTGGGAACTAGAACAGATAAATTTTTTTATTTTTAAAATCCATCTGTTAAATCCTCACATTCAGAATACCTTATTTAAGTTCTTACTAAACCAGGCCATTAGTTGAGAACTTAAGGACTGTAATAAAGTAGGTAGAAGTCACTGTGTGGGTGTAAAGATTCTAACAGGCTTGTTCTGGTTTTTCAGTCCATCAGTCTCTTAAGGAATCTGCCTACTGTCCAGTTTAATCTGTGTAACACTTTTCTGCTTGTGTTTAACATAATTGCAGTCATGATATTCATTCACAATCTGAACCTAAGCTCCAAAGGTCTATTTTCATCTGATCAAAAACTAGCTAGAGGAAGAAAGGCACAATGGTTGTAGCTTTATGATGTCTGCAAATCTTAAGAAATAAATTTGAAACCCCAAAACACAAAATGATAATAGTACATGGTGTTTGTATAAGTCTTACACATTTGCCAAATATTACTTAAAAATTACACATTAATCAAATATATAACAAAATACTTCATGGAGTAAATACTTATACTATTCATATTAAATGGTATTCCAGTAAAAATCACTCTGTCACAATATCTTGCATAAATTATCAAGTGTAATATTTTGTAAATATCAATGAATAGCTTGAAATTCTTCACCAATCTATACAATTCAATGCATTGCCTTTTCTCTCTCTTACAGCTCCAGTTTAGTTTCTGACCACACAGGATGTGAGTGTCAGTTGCTTTCCTGATCATTCTATAGTTAAAATATTTTTTTCACTTATTCATTTTTGTAATTTATATCCATTCACTTTGCTTGCAGATACAAAATGCCAGTATTCTGAAATTGAAGAAATCATGTCTAAGATAGCAATAGTATTGCTGGGAAGACAAGACAATACTGAGTCTGAAGCCACATCTCAAAATCCAATTTAAAACCAATGTTATCTGATAATGGTGCCCAGAAGCATCTCTCCAAAAAGGACTTTCAACAGGAAGTATCAGTGCTAATGCATAGATTGAACTTGAAATGTCTAAGTCGGATAGAATCCATTTCTTTAAAAGGGTATTTTAAACTGAGCACGTTTCTCCAGTGTTTATGAAGTTCTAAGAAAAAAAAAAATCCAAAAGTAACCCACTCGATATTTTCCCATTCATTTCTCCATACTTATTATACAGTTTTACTGTCATTAGTTTCTTTATTCCTACTTGTAGAATATCATATTTTCTTCTTCCTATTCCCTTATCCTCCTTTTACTCTGCCTTTTTTTACTCTTAACTATGGCCACTGTGACTATTTCAACCCAAGAATCTTTTAAATAAACCTTAGTCTCCAAATGTCAGGGTTCTCTCTCTACCCTCAGAATTACAATAAGCTTTTAGTACCAAGGGCTCCCCTATCTGTTTATTCAATGTTTCAAGTGCACAGCTTCCTAATTGGATGTAGTGCCCACTTAACAGAAGGGACTGAATCTTTGTACTGAAAACCCAGCCAGGTATCCATGGCTGGTGAGGTCATGGATCCTTGTGAAGTACCTGGTACTGCCTCTTTCCCGAGCCAATATAACCTAACTGCATTCAAATACTTACTCCTATACACAGGTAAGTATAGCCCTCACCCCTCATCAAAGAAGCTTCTTTGTCATACTGGACAGAGACCATTACAGAAAGCCACACCTGGTAAAGAGAAGAAATCTACTGATAGTGGAGGTTCCAACCCCAGTGGACACAACTAAAACACAACTTCTCTACTCAAGGTTCAAGGAACATGGTGGAAGAGGGGCAGAGAGACTGTAAGAGTCAAAGGACCAGGAAGTCCGCTATAAAATGCTAAACCCAGAAATCTCACCAATCTGTCTGCTTCAACCAGACCTAAAGAAATCTAACATCAGCTCACATGCCAATATGGACCGGGAATATCTCACAGGACCCTCACCACTACATGAAGAGTTACAGACAATAACTGACTGTTGACAGATGAGGAAGTAGTCTTCCTCAGGGATGAGCCCCTATTGTTATCCAATACAAAGTGGTCAGCCCTTAAAGTATATTTATAGAAACAACACTAACAGATGTAGCAGATTGTATTTATATATTTATTCTCTCTCCCTCTCCCTCTATCTATGTCTCTCTGTCTCTCTCATACACACACACATATAAACACACACACACACACACACACACACACACGTCATTGATATTGTGTAATAATAGTAATTAAAGAAAACAACAGCCATACATTTGAAAGGGAATGAATGGGTATGGAGGGGGTGAAGGAAGAGAGAAATTATGTAATTGTATTTTTATTAATCACTTTATTCATTTTCATTTCGAATGATATCCCCCTTCCCATCTCCCTCTCCCCCTCCCCTTTGCCTCTATGAGGGTGCTCCTCTATGAGGGTGCTCCTCTATGAGGGTGCTCCTCCACCCACCCATTCTCTCCCACCTCGCCCTCTAGCATCTCCCCTACCCTGGGTCATTGAGCCTCCACAGGACCAAGGGCCTCCCCTCCCATTGATGTCAGATAAGGCCATCCTCTGCTACATGTGTATCTGTAGCCATGGATCCCTCCATGTGTACTCTTTGGTTGCTGGTTTAGTCTCTGGGAGCTCTGGGTGGTCTGGTTAGTTGATATTGTTCTTCCTATGGGGTTGCGATCCCTTTCAGCCCCTTCAGTTCTTTCCCTACCACTTACTTCCATTGGGGTTGCTGGACTCAATCCTATGGTTGGGTGTGAGTATCTGCATCTGTATTGGTTAGGTGCTGGTAGAACCTCTCAGGGAACATCAAAAGAGTTCCATCATTTCTCCAGTGGGCTTACCCTGACCCTTGAGGTCTTGATAGAAGGCATCCAGTTCATTTTCCTCTCCTTTTCCTCCCACACCGAGCTGAGTTACGTCTCCAACCCTTTCATGTTTTAGATCCATGCCCTCTTCATCCCCGTGATCACTTCCTTCCTTCAAATCCTCATCATTAAACACAAATTCCATTTGGGGGTTTGCGTTGTCTGATTGTTACCTCTGATTCTCTTTAGTGTCCCCGCTAATGTGCTTTCTAGTTTGATACTGGGTAGATTTTCTAACATTTAGCCCCATGTACCACTCTTCCTCCCATACTTGCAAGACAAATTCTCCTTTTGGGCCAGGAACTGAACCTCATTCGCTTCTTTGCCTCATCTCCCACCATCTGCTCAAAACACTCATTGGATCCAACATCCTGACAGTCGAATTTGCAATCTTATCTTAGCTGTCTCAGCCTGTGCAAGCTCCTTTCCTATGAGATGTTTTCTCCACTCCAGTCTATGAAAGTCCTAAGCACTTCCTTAAAACTCTTCGAACCTCTGGGTCTCGCTTAGATGTATTTCTCTCTGTGTTTACCAGCTCCTGACGGACAGGAAAGTAACGGAGATCAGTTAACCATTGCTAGGCGATCACTGACATTAAGTGTTGAGGTACTAGAACTGTAGAATATTCATTCCTAAATGGATCTATTGATCATTTAGAATTTTAAAAAATGAGTTAAATTGTCAACATACAATTTATTTTAGAATATACTTAATTATACTTTCTGGAATAAATTGAACCACAGATTTTTTTTTTCAAATTCCACCAAGGATTTTTTTGTAAGTCCTCTGATGTTGAAGTTAAATCTAAACCTTCAAAACTCTCATTTCTCATTATAGATTCAGAATTCAAAAAAAATTAATTTTAACATACCATTGTGTCATTGAATTTTAAACCTATAGAACTCAGTAACTTGCAAGTTGTAAGACATTTGAGAAATATAACATTCATATTACAACTAGAGTTTTATCATTGTGAAGTTAAATTGTTAACATTTAGATGCCTCTTATTTCAGTCTTGTCTATGTGAGTATTTTAACAGAGCAGTATTACTCTCTACGTATGTGCCATTTGCTCATCATGCTGTTACTAGGTACTTTATATACCATTAACTATTATGTATAAATATGTCTAATATCCTATTGGGTGTACTGGAATAATTTGACTAACAATAATCACAATTAACAATAATAGATTTTTTTCAATGTTTTAACTCTTCGAAGCATCCCCACAAATGGAAGAGAACAGTATTGTGCTTGTTTCATTTCCTTACAGTTTATCCCAGGACAGGCTTGGGTTTTGTTTTCCGTGTTATCTTTACTTGTCTGGCAGGTGGTAACATCATTTCACCACAGATGAACTTTTGCTTCCGTGAGAATCCAGAAGTTATCCATGTTTTTACACGCTCAATTTCTGTTTCACCCCCCTTTGGGAAAGTTGCTCAATTCCTCTGCTTATTTTTAATTGCAAAGTTTACACTTTCCCCACTGATTTACACCACTTGATTATATTACGCTACATCAAGTCTCTTAATCTCTCAATGTGTGTTTTGTGGTTTTCACAAGTTGCCACTTGCTTTTTAAGTTTGTGCATTGCATCTTTGATTATTTTGATTTATAGAAGAAGTAATATAGATGCATTACAATCCATTATTATTTGCAGGATAGTCTTTCCACTGGTTCATAGATAAAATATCTTTCTCCATGCAGACATGGATAAATGGTTAACAGTACAGAACTTCTGAAATTAAAAAAAAAAATGTTTAGCTGCGTAACGTACATGGAATCCTGTGGGCTTCATTCCTACTCACCCAATAACCTTTTGCTTTTGCTCTTGCACATAGCAAAGGCTATGTGCATAAACTGTGTCCTTTGCTTATAATTCTGTGTTACTTTCTGACTTCACACCCTTGAATAAGTCAGTTCACTTCTTGACATCTAATTCCATTACCCACAAACAGGGCTAGAACTACGTGCAGATTGTTTTAAAGATTAGAGATGATTTGTTGAGAGAAGGTTATCATGGCGTAGGGAAAGGTGGGAGTACTAAATAAGTTCCCCTTCATGACTTGTATTGACCTGTCTTTCATCTTGTGTTAGTTGCACAACAGTAAACATTTGGAAATTGACTATGCCCTGGAATATCAGCCAGAGAAGGACACTTCAACTTTCTTACCACATGAACCTAACTATTGGTATAACGCACTTAGCTCCACCACAGGAGACATGATTGAATAGGCATTTGAGCATGGACAGTAAATAAGACACTGTGGAAAAAGCAAAGATAGCGAACAAGAGTGTTTAATCCAAGTCTTCGAATCCCACTGAGCATAATGAAAGAGGGACGTTCATTAAGCAAACAGTTATCAGCTTCTGTAGGGTCACACTCAGTTCTAGGACTGAATTCATCACTGTGTGTTTACCTCAGTATTCTCCACTCAAAGCTTCCTCTGGGCATGTCAGATGTAGATCAATGCAACAAGTTAAGATTGTTTATGGAGTGATTTGACTCTCCAGCTTAAATGCTTTCTCTCCTGTGAAGGTGTCCCTGATTTGCCTCCACCAGGCCATGCTGGCTTTCTCCATATCTCCCTGGTAATTTCCTTCAGTCATTCTGTCCTGGAATCAGAGACAGGCCTTTCTAGGTTCAGAGCATTCGCAAAACGTTTTATATAAGTACTTTGCCTCCGTGTCTGTCCGTCACTCACGGGCTTTCTATGACCTCTGCTCAGGACTGGACCCAAACTCCTGGCAACCACAATGCCCATTCAGTGAGTGCATGCAGACAGTAGTCAGCCTCTATCCTCACAGTACCCTGCATTAGCTGAACACACTTGCCATGTTACAACTGGTATTCTGTGATCAAACATTGTGATCCAGTCCAATGAATGCTTTCTAATCATTCTTGAAGTCTAACCAGACCATTCTGGTCCAAAGATAATAAAACACAGTCCCTAGAAAGATGAATATGACACTATTTTAATAAGCAATCTGTCTGAAAATATGAATATTAAAAAAATGGGCATATTTAGTTTTTGATATCACAAATAGTACTAAAACATTCCCCAAATGAGAAAATATGGAAGTTGAATTGTAACTAAGTCCTTCCTAAATTCTAAGGTTTTCATTCTTGTTTCACGTCTAAGCATTAAGTGATCTCCATCATTTAGTAATATGCATTTTATTTTTAATATTTGTTGTTAAATTATCAACTTTAATTTCAAATGTACAGCTGTGTGAATCTTGTCTACAGAAATCTTCCTCAGTGTTGACTTTATGCTTCAGTAATGAGTGAATAGAGAGGCTTTACCTATGTGTTTTTATCTGCCTTCCCCGGTAAGCCAAGAGAGCTGCATGCTTAGTGCACATCAAAGTCCTGGTTGAGTAACTTTTGACAAAGGGTTAAAAGTTCTCATTGTTGTCTGTCTCTAACTTGAAGTCTGCATCTTCCTTAACCCCCCCAACCCCCAGCATGGGGCATGCTATGCTCTGACCTTGGGCATGGAACATGCTATGCACTAACCCCAGGCATGGGGCATGCTATGCTCTAAGTAACTCACCCCCTCCCCCCCCCCCCCGCTGCCCTCTTCCATGCTACAACTCCTGTTACCTGAAAAGAACACTGACTGCGTTTTTTAAAGTCAAACCATTCGCAGGGAAATTGGGAATAAATATAGAACAAATGTCTACCTTCCCGTTAAGTTCGTCTATGTTGAACTGCTCCCTGGTTATAAAACATACATGCTAAAGAAAACAGTCTGCTGATTCCAAAGACCCAGTGGAAGATGAATGAATCTTCAACGTTGTCATTTGTAGCTAACGGAGGGAGGACTGGGGTTTTTCACAGACAGGGAAATAAGCTAAATAATGTAATTTTATGAAATTTAGTAAAATGTAAAAGAAGTGATAACGCTTACACTGGCTAAGAAATCAGTGACCCCGAGGTCATACATGGTGGTAAAGTTTATATACGTCTAAGTATGAAGTGAAAGTTTTACACTGCGTTCATATTAAGGAGCTGTCATAATGATTTACATGTGACATCAGATTAATATCTGAATAAAAATATAAAACTGATTAGAAAAGGCTGAGACTGTAATGAGATAATCCAAAATAAACACAAGCAGTTTAAAGCCATTTGTATTTTAAGATCCTTAAACAGACTTGGTTCTGAGCATAAAAGGATTTCGTGTTTCAAGAAAGCTACATAAACATGGGGCTGAGGGTTGAATGGAAAAATTAATTCTGTGATCTTTTAAACAAAATTCATGCATTTCCTTTCTCAGACTCTCCCATTCTTCCATGAGGCGGTGAAAAGAGGAGACAGTCTGGCTCTAAATTCACTCTGCAATGTCCATACTGAAACTAAAAACGTTATAAAGAATAGACCACAGGAAGGAAGTTGCATGAACGAACATGTATTCCATTCCCTGACATCAGCAGTTCTAGACTGCTGCTACTGAGTGTGTCTCGGTGGAAAGAGCCATCCCTAACACTGCCACTTTGCTATGCCACAGGGGATCTGATGGGAAAGGAGGTAGACACTGGAGGATGCATCCAATACTAATAAAAAGTGTTTGTAACATTCTGTCTAAAAATAACAACAACAAAACAAACAAAAGAAACAAACAAACAAAATCATTGATACATGTATCCACATCTGGGAGCCAGCTTCATAATATGCTCCTATTTCTTCAACCAATTCCTTTGTGCACCTCTGGAAGCAAGCCATGGAGCTAAATACAGAAACTCCAAAGGGGAGTGACATGGGACCTTTCTTATAGGCACTCCAGCAACCATGAATAATAATCATAATATCCACATGTACCAATATCTTCACAGCCCACCAGTCCACGATATTTGTTAACTTTACAAAAGGTAGCTGTGAAAACAACAACGCATCCTGCTATTCATAAGAAGCAAGTATCCAAACTATTTGGATGGTAGTACATACGGATATAAAATAGAGAACTAGCCTTCATTTTATGGGGGAATTGAAACACGCATGCCATTTTCTCAGCTGTTGAGTTTTCTGTGTTAGGGTCTGTCTGGAACAGCTGGATCTGAAAGTTGGTACCTGACCCCATCACTCCTAGCATCCCACTGTCCTGTTGTCATGTGTTATGGTTTAAATTATGAATGTGTCATAGGTTTGTCTTGAACACTTGGTTCCCATGTGGTGGAGCAGTTTTGAGAGGCAGATAGAATCCTTGGGACATGGGTTGCAGCCATCAGAGCAACAATGGGGTTATGGATCTCTGAAACTTTTATTCTGTTCAGGTTTTCTAGGTTTTTTGCTTCTTAATTTCTCTGCCGTGGTAGAAAGACTCCACACTCTTCAGAAAGCAACTTCTCCATGCCCTCCCAAGATGGACTGAGTCCTGTGGAACTGTGAGCCAAAACTCCTCCTTCAATTTGCATCTGCCAGGGATTTAGTCTCAATGATGATAGAAGTAGAGAATACACCATGGGTTAGTGTGAGGTTGCTGCAGATTTTGGAGTATCCATCTTTGGCTAGCTTCTGGTCTTGTTGGCCCAGTTTGATGTTTGAAAACTTCCCAGTATTTTTCTTTAAACGTGTCTTCCTATATTTCTGCACAAAATACCTCCCATTCCTCTCAGGACACATCTTCCAATTTAAAATTTTCCCCAAATCTTTCATCACAGTGACAGGTGAGAGTCTGAAACAAAAGGTTCAGAAATATAACAGCCCACTCTAAAATGTTAAATAATCACTCACTGTCATCAAGGGAAGAGGCATATTCAGCCAGGTCTTTCCAGGACACACACATCTCCTGAGAGCATATTAGACTCTTTTGGAAACAATTTAACATTTTTGGGTCACACAGTATGAAGTGAATTTGTGTCCTGTGGACCTATAAGACAATGAACATCCTGCAAAGAAATTTATACTGGTCCCAGGAGCTAGCTGGCAGCCCACTCTCCTCCCCTCAAAATAAGGTGTGGTTTCAAAGATAACTTCTTTATTTTTTATATGGGGGCTAGAGAAAGGGTTGGAAGTTTAAAGTATTGGCTTTTAGAAATGTCTCAAACTGCAATCCTTCTCATATAAACAACAGATGCCGAAGGATTCGCTGCTTTGCAGAAACAGTTCATTTTAAATAAATCAATTAGAAAATGTTACTGAAGACAAATAAAAATATCGAGGCATTTCTCATTTATATTCAAAGCTAAGGATTAGGAGAACAACCCAATTACTCATCCAATCTGCCCATTTAAGCACCTGTCAACTAAAGGGATTAATATGCCTTCTGTTTATGGAATTAGGGGCAACTCTGTCACAGTCTTTGCCTGAAAACCATTAACAAACACATCTTCCAAGTATGTATTAGCATTTCTTAGCTGTCGCTACTGTAATGACCCCATACAAGCTAATGAAAGCATTCACATTTCATAGCTACATTGTTGCACATAGAAAGTGACACCTCCCCTGCTCTACTAAATTAAGAGGTATACTCCCCAAAATGAGAAAAGCAGAATGAAACCAGAAAGAGTTACTTTGAATACCCAGTTCATAAAAGTTAATTATTCTCACATCGATATGCTTTTCTCCTTGAGGAGACAAATTAAAACAAGGATAGGAAGGAAATGATTAAGTTACAAAAGTTTAAAAATGTAGAGAACTCCATAACGTGGAATCGGAGTTACTGGAGACACCATATGGAGTCTGCAAATGAGTATCTCTCAGATGGGAGCAGCACCTGCTTTGGCCCTCATTTTGGTGTGAAATTCTAGAAGAAAGGTATCCATACTTTACAGAGTCTATTTGAGGATAAGTGAACCATTTTGGCAGGGATTTATTTCCAGTGACAAATGGCTTAAATATATAAAAATGCCCTGCACATACAAACAGTCTGATTGTTACATAAGCATTCAAATCACAATGAATAATCAATTATTTAAAAAAAAATGATCCAATTACAATACAGGAAAAACCCATGAACAAGTACTTCCCTAACGAAGATGGATGAATGGCCAATGAGCATGTGAAAACAAGTTACCCTCCACCCACACCCCCCACACACACACACAAACACACACTAATTGAGAGGAAACTGAAGGCTGGGGAGAGATGATTTCTACCCAGCCTGGGAACCTGAGCTCAACAGCCCTCTTACCCCAGACCAACTGGTAAAATCAAAGAACCAACTCCTGTAAGTTGGAATCTTTTTTTTTTTTTTTTAAGATTTCTTTATTTACATATATGAGTGAATTGTAGTTGTCTTCAGACACACCAGAAGAGGGCATCAGAGCCCATTACAAATGGTTGCGAGTCACCATGTGGTTGCTGGGAACTGAACTCAGGACCTCTGGAAGAGTTGTAATACAAGTGAAGGAATACCTCAACTATGGGATAGGTGAACTTGTTACAGAGAGTGAGGTGGGCTGGCCAGAAGTAAGTGCTGCCTTCTTTCAGCTCCTTTTATATGGGCTGCTGACAGAAGGTTGCTCCAGATTTAGGGTGGGTCTTCCAGTTTCAAGTAATCTGACTAGGAAAATCCCCCATGAGGGCATCCAGCAGTTTGGATCTCAGTTAATTCCAGACACAATCAAGTTGATAGCCAGCATTAACCATCACAGAAACGTATGTAGTATTTATTATAAGCAAAATGTTGTTCTAAAGCTATATGTTATCTCATACAATCCTCATAAGTGTTTATTTTTACATTGTTTTACTTTTCTTGTTTAAACTTCATTTTACAGATATGGAGGTGAAAAGTGTGGTGAAGGGGTCTACATCTCGTAGCTGATGTACTCACTCCAATTTTATAGAGACAGCTCATCGGTGTAAACATAGTTCAAAGAAACTCTAAAGAATTCTGGGTCACTTAGAGTTTGGGTTAATGAGCATTTTAATCACAGACTCTGAGCTGGTGCTGCACAGATGTAAATAATCAGATAAAAGGCCATTGTAAAATATTTCTGATGCAGGGATGAGTATGTCTAAATGACTAAATGAATAATGAGATATTAATCTAAGAAAACATGCTTCTAGTAAAATTCACTGAGCTCACTTAGACCTTTTTAGACCACAGAGGCAGGAATTATGGGTAACTCAGGGGAAGTTACCCACCTAGGAGGGTTAGGCATTGCACGGCTGATATTTGAATGGGGAGACAGATAATGAGAAAACAAAGATGGGGATTAAGTCTGTATTGACATCCAACTTGGAGGGCTTTGAGGGTCAGACACAATTTCAAACGACCCCTGCAGGCTGGAGCTAAAAATAGAATGGTGTTCAATAGCAACAAAGACAGGTCTTTTCCACTAAAGAGGGGGGGAAATCAGTAAGGTACAGACAAAGGAAGTCTTCTGTTGAAAGACACTCGAATAAAAGAGGGTGCGAACTTTCTGGTATTCGGTCAATCTCTACTCCTATTTAGCTACTTTCATATGATGTCACCTTTGTATCGTTGACAATAAACGTGCACAATCAGCACATTGATTTTTCATTGTTTTGTTTTATTTAAAGATAGTGCACTAGAACTGGGGAGACGTCACACCTGAGAGACAGAGAACAGAAAGCAACCCCCAGAATCTCCGTGGAGTGAAACTTCTGGATGTTATGCGGCCTGAACTGCAGATAGGGGACGGCCATGTGCAGCCAACCGAAGATTGTCTTGTTCTGTCATTTGTCAAAAATATTTCTCAACCCCAAACACAAACCTGCACCACTGCTGGGATCGATTTCCATTGTCTAGTCCCAGTGATCTCTGACCTCACAGTTCCTTCCTGCCCTTATCTATCTGCCCATTCCCTGTTATGATATAGTCTGTTACTAGGTTTCTGCTTCAGCCCCTACCATCTCCCAATTCCTATCAGCCTCGACATTTCCTGCTATCACTCATCTAATGGCATCTGATACCTGTTCTCCAATCCACACAAGCCAGGTAATTAACAACGAACATCAAATTAAACTAAGGCATGCTACCGGATATTATATGGGAAAGGACTTGGTATATGATACTCCTCTTTCTGCTGTGTACATGTGTGTGTGTCTGTGTATCTCTGTGTTTTTATCTCTCTGTTTGTATCTGTGTTTGTATCTCTGTGTGTATCTGTGTGTGTATCTATGTGTGTATCTGTGTGTGTATCTGTCTCTCTCTCTCTTTGTTTGTGTGTGTGTGTGTGTGTGTGTTGAATCCAGAATCATGAGAATGACAGATGTGCTAACCACTGTAAAGAATAAAAAAGGAACCATCCCACTCTGAAAGGAAAATAAGATAACTGTGTGGACAAACACCAGAGGTGGAAAGCATGATTCCCTTGAGTAAGGGTCAAGCCCTGAAGCAGACAGTCCATGAATCAAGCCTGCAAATGCAGCCAGGTCACTAAGCACAGCCCTTCCAGAGCAAGAAGCCTTTCTTCCTTTTTCCATTGTATTGTGAGTGAAAGAAATGCGTGTTTCCTCTATAGGAAGCACACAAGGAGACATATTAAATGTGGGTCATTGTCTGCTTTAGTTACTATTTTACTGCTGAGAAGAGATGCCATGACCAACGTAATGCAACTCTTACAGAAGGAAATATTCAGCTGGGGGCCTTGCTTACAGTTTTAGAAGATTAGTCCATGATCATCAGAGTAAGAAGAGACAGGTATAGTGCTAGAGCAATAGATGAGAGATAGACAGCTTGATCCATAGGTCTGGGGAGAGAGAGACAGATAGACACAGAGACAGAGATATATACACAGACAGACAGACAGACAGACACACAGACAAAATCTTTCAATGGCTTTTGTTTTTTGTTGTTTTGGGTTTTGGTGGTTTTGTTCATTTGTTTGGTTGTTTTTTGTTTGTTTGTTTGTTTGGTTGGTTGGTTGGTTGGTTGCTGTTGTTGTTTTATGCCTCCCTAAGATTCTGCAGTAGGCATTTCCTTTTTTAAAAATTAGTTAATTTGTTTATTTATTTATACCCCAAATGGTGCCCCTTCCCAGTCCCCACTCAAAGAGTCCCTCCCTGACCCCTTCTCCCCTTCACCTCTGTCAGTCTCTGTGGAATTAAACCTATCCTCTTCCACTGAGGTCAGACAAGCGGAATGGATTCCATGGGGACCCACATGGAAACTGAGTTGCACATCTGCTACGTACGTGCCAGGGACCTTGGTCCACTCCATGTAGGCATTTTGATTGGTGACTCAGTCTCTAAGCTCTCCTAGAGGTCCAAGTTAGTTGACTTCGTTGTTCTTCCCGTGGGGTTTCCATCCCCTTCAGGGTCTCCAGTTCTTCTCTGACTCTTTCACAAGAGTTCACAATCTGTCTTGTAGTCCATACAACATGCTGTCAGTATCTGCGTATGTTCTAGTCAGCTGCTGGGTAAAGCCTCTCAGAAGACAGTTGTGCTAGGCCCTTGTCTATAAGCACAACAAAATATCATGAATAGTATCAGGGGTTAGCGCTTGCCCTTGGGATGGGTATCAAGTTGGACCTGTTATTGGTTGACTCTTCCCTCAGTCTCTGCTCCATCTTTAACCTTGTATTTCTTTTAGACAAGACAAATTCGGTGTTGGAGGTTTTATAGATAGGTTGGTATCTTAATACTTCTATTAGGGGTCCTGTCTGGCTACAGGAAGTAGACTCCTCACATTCCATTTTCCCACTGTTGGTCATCTTGTTTAAGGTCATTCTCATTGACTCCTGGGAGCCTTCCCCAACCCAAGTCTCTGGAACTTTCTAGAGATGCTCCCCATCCCCCATCCCCCATCCCCCATCCCCCATCAAGAGCTGTATATTTCCATTCATTCTCCTGGCCTTCTCTCCTGTCTCTCCCCACGCCTGATCCTGCCCCTCTTTTTCTATCCCCTTTCCCACCCAGCTCTCTCCCTCCCTCTCCCTCCTATGACTTTTACTCCCCCTTCTAAGTGAGATTCAAGCATCCCCACTTGGGCCTTCCTTCTTGTTTAACTTCTTTGGATCTGTGGGGTGTATCATGAATATCACTTATCAGTGAGTACATATTATGTATGTCCTGTAGGGTCTGGGTTTCCTTACTTTGGATGATATTTTCTAGTTCCATCCATTTGCCTGCAAAATTCATGATGACTTTGTTTTTAATAGCTGAGTAGTATTCCATTGTATAAATGAACCACATTTTCTGTATACATTCTTTGGTTGAGGGACATATAGGTTTTTTTCTAGTTTCTGACTATTAGCAATGAAGATGCTGTGAACATGGTGGAGCATGTGTCCTTGTGGTATGGTAGAACATCTTCTGGGTATAGGCTCAGTAGTGGTATAGCTGGGTCTTTAGGTAGAACCGTTTCCAACTTTCTGAGAAACCATTCATAGTAGTTGTGCCAGTTTGCACTCCCACCAGCAATGGACCAGTGTTCCCCTTGCTCCACATCCTCTCCAGCATCTTCTGTCCTTGAGTTTTTGATCTTAGTCATTCTGATTGCTCTAAGGTGGAATCTCATGGTTGTTTTGATTTGCATTCCCTGATGACTAAGTATGTTTTAACATTTCTTTAAATACTTCATGGTCATTTAAGATTCCTCTCTTGAGAATTATCAGTTTGGTTCTGTACCCCATTTTTAATTGGGTTATTTGGTTTGTTGGCTTTTGAGACCTCAAAGCTCATCCCCTGTGACACATATCCAAAAAGGCTATATCTAACACTTCCCAAATAGTTCCACTAACTGGGAACCAAGCAGTCAAACATATGAACCTCTAGGGACCACTCTCATTCACGTTACCATACTCTCCTGATTCTGAATCCATCTATTGACAGCCCAAGGAAGAGGGCATACACTACTGTTGAGACCAATAAACACCCACAGATGTCTTTTTCAGTATCTGGTGGGTTAGCTCATATCTGGCTATACTTCTTGAACTTCTAGAATGGGTAATAATCCAGTCTAGGCTAGTCATTAAAGTATTTTCTACTTTAGATATTTGAGAATGTCTATAAATACAATATAAAGAATAATTATATGAATTATGGCTATCTTTCATAGCAATCATATAAATACCTCAGTAAAAATTTCACAATACACAGAGGCAATGCAATGTACTATAAAGATATTGACTGATTATAAACCCTATCACAGATGAATTATATGTGATTAAATCTTCTCATCTATAAAATAGAATGGTTAGATTAAGTCTAAAGTCTTTTCGATTATAAACTAATCAGTTTTAACTCTGTAATCTTACTTACATGTGATAATTAAAAAATCTGAATGCCCTTTTAGAAAATTAAAAGCAGATTTTATTTTGCTTTAATTGTAAATTAAAGATGCTCAATAATTGGTAAAAAAAAATTAGACACATTTTCAGAAACTGAAATTGATGTGTGTGTGTGTCAGTTAACAACTGCCAAGTAACAAAAGAACATAAATTTGTGGCTTAAAACAGTCCACATTGACCATCAGGGAGTTTCCATGGGTCAGGAATCTAGGCTAGAAAGACCTGATTTTCTACTTGGCACTCGCTAAGACTATGGTCCATGGGCTAGGTAAACTGAACCCTTTTCCAGAACTTGTTTCGGGGAAGGTTGGGTGGATCTTTCAGGTTTGAGTGACCAGTGGTAATAATCAAATACTGGAAATCTGGTCTTTATTTTGTGTCGTGTGAGTTTTCTCTGTGTTCTAGATCCGTTTCCAGGATGGCATTAGGACGGGCAGGAGATTTCTCCCCATCCTCTGAGACAAAGTACAATATAATAATATAACAGATCCATAGGAGGAATACCTCCCATTCCCACCCCAGCATAGCAGCAAGTCCTAAGTTCCACCCCATCCCAAGAGTTACAGAGGGTACAAGAGCCAGCATCTCATAAGACCCTCATCATCCCCAGGTGGTCTCACACAGGGAAATACAAAGTAATTGCTAAAAATAACCTAGCATTCTTTAATTGATTTAAAAATAATAGACAGTCAGGAACCAAAGTGGCAAGGAAGGATGCTATTGGAAAATGTTCTTATTCTAGAAGCCATGACAAGGACATGAGTGAGAAGCACACAATTCTTGTGTGGGAGACACTGTGCCTGTCACCACCTTCCGTCGTCACAAGGGCCTACAAGACGGGGTCATGGTTCACTCCTTATAGTAAGCAGAGTGAGTGAGAAGGTAAGTGGCTTGTACACCATTAGAATGAATGGAGTCTGATCAAAAGCATAAAGGACACTTCCCGGATATCACCAAGGGGAGAGTTGCTTCCTTTTTTCCACATCAGCTGACTGTGACCTGTTGAGATTACTCAGCAAGTGCTTACAGCCTAAAGCTTCAGTTTGATCTAATCTACAAGGCAAGCTAACAGCATCCAGAAAGATTAACTACAGCTGTGCTGGAGGGAGACCTGTGTAAGTCTAAAGGCACAACTGTGCACAAGTATGCACAAGTGTGCACAACTGTGCACACTAAATGTATAAAATCTCCTCATATTTTATTTGATTTGTTTTTTTTGTTTGTTTGTTTTTTGTTTTTTGTTTTTTTTGTTTGTTTGTTTTTTTTTTTTGGTTTGGGGGGTGTTTGTCTTGTTTTGTTTTTCCCAACAAGAAATTTCCAGGATTGGTTGATAATCAGCTTGCTACTCTTCTCTGATAAAAGGTCCTAGAGGCCAGAGAGAGAATAAATACTGCATGTATCTTTCTTATAGAAGAAGCAATAAAGTGCTGCCTGCTAATAAATTGAAATGTAAGAGACACTTCTTAACAATTCATAATGGTTGGTCACAAAAACTAGCTTTTCAAGGATGTTTGACTTAAGTACTGTTAAAATGTAGTGAACTGAGATGAAAGGAACAGATTATAAGGGAGAGAGTCAAAAGGAAAATGGATTTTAAGAAATATTTAATAGGGTAATAACTTTACAGAATATTATGGAAGGTGTGTCTTGAAATCGCATTATAAATTGACTCCAAAAAGCAGTATTTTCCTGAGACTCAGGTGGCCATATACCTCTGGCATAGCCTAGCTGCTCATCTGTCTTCCAGTCAGTTCCACATTGTCACCATTTGTAAGTGCTGAATTAAGACAAGCTCATCCCTGAGAGGACACTCATCACCTAAGGTCCCTGTAGCTTAGACACAGGCATAGACAACAGTATAGGCTGATATGGTGTTGAACAGCCAAAGGGGGAGGAGATTGTTTCTTTGTTCCCATAACAGTTTAGGGCTTTTGATAGGATGCCCTTGGTCTGGATTGTGGAGAAAGGCATCTGGCATACTATAGGGCCCACATGAAAAGGTTCTATCAAGGCTATCTGCCCCAAGAATTAGCTTCGGTTTAACACAGTTTAACCTAAGTATCTAAATGCTAAGGCCTTGGGAGTTCTAAATGAAGGAGGAATGGGCAAAAGGATCAATTTGTGAAACCCTTTAGACCAAGTATAGGATTTTTTTAAGGAAAGGATTAGAAAGAAATAATTAGCCGCACCAAGTAGCCTCGAAGTGTTCTCTAGGGAGGAGCCGGGAGCACCATAAAGCTAGACATCGTTTTCACAGTTTTACAGGTTAGAAAAGAAAGACTCAGGAAACAGTTCTCAAAGCCTGTACATGCCAGACCCTTTCATTCTCTTCCTAGTCTCCCCTTCTCTGCCTTCTTCCTTCCCTCTCCTCACTCTCCTGCTCCATGCAGGCATTCTGCATATTATGAACAACATAAAAATGTGAAAAAATTGTAAAGTCTTGTCAACAAGAAGTTAATATTGTTGGAAATGGGAGTCACTCTTGTTATCAGTCAGGTATGATTCAAGAACACCATAGATACCTAAAATTATTAATAGTACCATACCCTGTATGTAGGACTAGTTTCCTATACACACAAGCAGTACAGTAATCATGAGTTTATAAATTAGGCACAGTATAGTAAATGGTTAGATGAAACAATGAGAAGTCTACAGTCATAAATCTTACATGAATATGCTTTCTCATGGAGTCTTACATTATTTTCCTATTACCCTGTAATTATAATGATGTAAGTGCTTTTAATGCCAACGTAATGAGAAACGGTGAGGCAAATGATGTCACCCTGGGCTACCTGAGGACAAGCACAGTGCTAAGGCAAGAATTTGATGACGATAATGACTAACATTAGATCAAACGAGCAGGGAGTACATGCAGAGTGGATACGATGGTCCGAGTCTGAAAGTGATGGAGCAAGATTTAAGCATTCTATTGAGAAAGGTATACAGCTTAAAATGCAGAAATCATTTCTGGACTTTTCTATATGTTTTGGAAACTTTTGGCCACATGTAAATGATGCCTCAGAAACTGAACCATGGGTGAGGCTGTTACCCGTTAAGTCAATGTTGAAAACTAGGTTTCTGGATGTTTTCCTTTAGGGCATCATTAGGGGATATTTGACTCCCCGAGGGTGGGGAAAAGAAACCATGAGACCCAAGGAACATGGGAAGAAAGCACAAACAAATCCACATGATAATGGCAGGCTTGGTACCACAGCATTTACTTAGTAATGAATTTAGCCCCCCCATTAAAGATCAGTTTGACTTCATTGATCTGTATTTTAAAAAATCAGAATTACACCAGCTAGAAACTTCACTGGGATGCCATAGCAGCAACAAATACTTTCCTTGTCCTTCTCTAAGAGTTTATAATATTATTACCATTATAAAAATAGACTTTATTTCTCAAATCAGTGGCTGGCAAAAGGAATAATATCTCTCCAAACCCTCCTTTCAGACTGCCATCTCTCAGATAATATAACCACATGAACCAAAGCCTTTCTTTACAGAAGACCATAAGGAAATAGATGAGCAAATGAACGCTTAATAGAAAAATCTTGGTATGAATAGGGGGAGATGAAAATCATTTTAATGTTTTAGCCACCTTCAGCACTTAATTTTTTCCTACAGTGAATAAAATAAAATAATAAAATATCTCTATTAGTTTTCACACAGTAGATAAAGCTGCATGATTTTGAGTATTTGCTATTACAATTATCTCATCTTCAAGAACATTCTTCTCTTTAGAAGATTGAAGCCTCACTTTGTACAAAAATGAGTTTGAATTTTCAGCATCCTGATAGTCTCCTGTATCATAAAACCCACACAATGGACTAAAAGGCAGAGCACAAATTCCAATAATAGTATCATATTCTAAGTTCCTTATTTCAGTGATTATTGGAAATAAATAAATAGCTATGGTCATGCCTTGCTTCATGTTTTACCCAATAAAATAGAGATAATTTCACACAAATCCTATTTCTACTGGACATGTACCATGTCACTTTTGAAGTTAATTTTTCAAACATGAGCTGTGACTTTACAGAAATGATTTAAACCCAGAAGGACAAAGGCTTGAAGGGACCCTACAATTTCCAAAATTATGGTCAAAACTGGATAGGAGGAATAAAAAAGAGAAGCTATAGTCTTAGCTATAGCTGAGCACAGTCCCACAATCCCCTTCCCCAGCAGTTTAGATACCACGGTATTGGTTATGCTGGGCTCAATCCATTTTAAAACACTCTGGAAAACTGGTTGTCTCTTAGTTACTGATTATTCTCTCATGGAAAAACTAAGGCCTATGAGGAAGCAACTAAGAAGTAAAGGAGCTAACATACTAGAGACAGCATGTCTGCCTTTCTTCCTTGTGCAGATACAGTCCACAAAGAGAACCTGGTGGTTACAGAATCCCCAGATAAATTGAGAATACAGCATGGGGTGGGATGTATTTCATTTTCCATCTGTGTGAGTCAGATTTCCACTACTGTGAAAGGAATGGAAAAGCCAACTTATAAGGAAGAATGTTGTTGTGTTTGGGCTCCTGATGTCAGGGGTATCATGGCACTGTCTCTCAGTCCTATTGCCTTGGGCAGGAGGATTACTGTGAGAGAACCCGTTGGCTGCTGGGTCACAATTTGCAGGTTCCTATTAAGGGCAAGTCTCCAACATCCTTATTCCACTGAGCATCACCATCTCTCGGTTGCTACAGACTATCAATCAATCCTTTAACACATTGAACTTTGGAGTATATTAAGATATAATTAAGGTGGTTTCATTTATGTGTGTTTTCTTGTTTTAGTTTTTTTTTAAAGAAAGAGAAAAGGAACATAAAATTGGGTTGGTAAGGAATGGGGAAGATATAGGAGGAGTTGGAGGAGGAGAATATATGATCAAAATATACTATTTTTAAAAAGAAAAACAGATAAAATGCATAAAGATATATTCATTTAGTTATTTAAAATTAATGTTCTATCCAAAATGTCCTAGACTCTACATGACTAACATCATACCTCCCAGAATTATTTTCTGTTGTGCAGCCATTTCTTCACAGTTGAAACCCTTCCTGGAAAAAGGTTAGCACTTGGGAAGTAAATAAAATTTACAAGGCTCAGGAAATAAACAAAACCTCACAAATAAGGAGAAGTTCCTACAACGTACAAGATTCACAAGGTGATATAAGCAATAATAGAGGAGATAGCTCTATATGCCAAATGAAGGGGCCTGCAAGTACAGAAAGAGCCGCAGATGCAGACTGCACATACATGGGCATGAGCCTTCCAGTGATGCAGCTGCTGTGGAGTCAACCACACTTCTATACCATGATAGCCACAGTAAACTCACTGTCTTAGCAAGTTAGATGTGAGCAGAAGACCTTCTCTGCCCTGTCGTTGATTCCCTACCCTGGGTGGATGAACATTTGGTCATGCCTCCCCCAAGAAAGATCACATTTTTAAGCTTTTTTTTTTTTTTTTTTTTTTTTTTTTTTGGTTATCAAATCATAATTTTTACTTTTTAACACAGGGGTTATAAACACAAAAATGCAGGATGTGGGGAAGGGGATTACACAGGAGCATAGGTGCTCAGGGAAAGTACAAATATTTTTCAGAACAGAGTATCAGCTGGGTGAAGGGTCAGGGGACAGGTCACTTTGACTTTGCCTATAATTCACTTGTCGTTACCTAAGTTGGTACTATCTGTCAAGGCTGCCTATTTACAAGGTCTATGACTACTCGGGTTGGTAGATTTCCACAAAAGCTGCCTGTTTACAATAGCTTATAGCCATCTGTTTCAGTGTTTTTCCACAGAGACCCAAGACTTTGTGTTAACAGGCATGTAAGTCAGGCCTATTGCTGATTTTAGGCTTATGGCTGATTTTAGGCCTTCAGTGTATAAGCAGGGCTGCCCCTGACATCTCTTCCCTTCTCCAAGTATAGAAGGGCCATGGCGATTCTAATCTTGCAAAGGTGGGGATAGAGGCCTGACCTCCAGAAAAAGGTCACATTTTATTGTACAATTTTTACTCTAAGAACTAAAAACACCGGTATCTGAGATGCCATGGAGAAGAAATGACAATCTGTTTAAATCCAGGGGGTGTTTCTTCATCTCACCTCTATAACAACTCAGAAGCTCGTGGCTATTTTATAAAGGATGACAGGGTTTCAGTCTTGTTCTCTAAACAAGCTAATCTCCCAGCCTTGTCACTGGCTCTTGCAGACAGAATTTTAGTTCCAACAGAGAAACACAGCCTTCCTGTTGTCATACCTAAAGACAAAGCACAATGTTACAAAATTTAAATTCCTAAATGCTTACTTCTTTAAAAAGTGAAACCGACACGATTTTTACCACCAAGCCAGCAAACATTTTACACTCTAGTATTGCCAAAAATATGTGCTTGTCCTACAAGTGAACATTTATTTTTAAATTCACAGCATCCATACAAAGGTTAGGGCTTTAAAGAAAGGATTCAGTGTCTTAAATGGAAGGGAAGATATTTAACTTAACTTGGACCATTTATTTCTAAGTTGTCATACTACAAATTTTAACATACCCCTAGACAAGCAGGCATTCCCTAGATGGTGATCATAGTCCCCTCTCTCTTCTTCAGTTGCCTCTGGGTTACTCTTCCATCCCAGTAGGAGCCCTTCACACTGAAGACAAGTGATCCTCTTGCAGTGCAAACCTGCTATGTTAACTCTACATTTAAAATCCTTAAATGGCTTATGAAGTGCTCCTTAGATAATAGCCCAGATCATCAGCAGTCACAAGGGGCCTGCTTTTTCCTCCAGCATCTTCTCTTCTTTCCCTGGTCCTTATTGCTCTTGAAACATGCTATTTTCAGTTCTGATGTCATTCTCCATCCTACTCCTGGCCTTTCCATAGGGAACATACTCAGTTGATGTTCTCAGATCTCTCTTCGAGAATCGCTCCACGTTCATTTACCAGCTGATCTTCACCTAACTAGATCTCAAGCCATATAAGAAGGAACCATTTCTCTGAGACTGTCTGGGTCTGTTGTCTTTGCCACATGTGTTCACAGAATTGTGGTCCTTCTCTACATTTTCTGTTTATTTTATTATTGTGAAGAGTTGCCAAAAGTCTACCTTAGTTGTCTATGAGCTCTCTAGGGAAGGAGCTGCATCCCTGTCCCTCTCCTTGGTGATTATTGCATTCTCTTCATTGATCACATGGAGTAGTGCAAAGTAGTAATGGGATTAGTAATCTCTTACATAGTTTCACCATGTCAAGAGATATCAATAGATAATACCAACTGGAAATTTGAGACAACAATCAGCACACAGTTATAGACCAAAGCAACTGTTAAATACAGCACACAAAACACCCATAGAACGTTCATGTGAAGCAAGTATTTCTTTTAGAGAGAATACAGGAAACAGGAGGAAGAGAGGGGAATGGACGGTGGGAAATGGAGCTGTTACAGGAGAAAGTGGCTCTTGTTTGCACTGGTAACACAAAATGGATTGTGATATACATTTATATATTCATCCTACACATTGGAAAATGTGTTTCACTTCTGTTGTTCCCCACCTTATTTTCTTCTTAATTATGAAGTGATATGGACAGGGTAGATAAGATTCTCATCACTTTACAATGGATCAGGAATGCCCCTGAGAAAGATGTCCCTGAGAGCTAAACTGAAAACCCAGGGCTATAGTCATGCCCCCAGTGCCTTCCACACACTATGCTAACACAGGGGCTGTCTCTTCTGATGAAATATAAAAATTACCACCATCAAGTCAAAACAAGAGTTTTAATAAGGTCTTACATTGAACTTTCTTGGAATGCAATTTGACGGCCTCCAAAGTCTTTCAACGTTGATGACAGAGCTACAGGTATATATCATTTATTTGTTTGTCCTTGGGTCCTATCCTTCCAGTCAATTCTTACTGCTTGCTCTAGTTAGGTTCTATAAAATCACCATAAAGATGGAATTAGCAAATATTGAAGCGTTGCTTCTGGGGAAATACAGAATTAAGATCCTATGGGTCCCTACTCACGCTTCTATCAGCTAATCAATGCATACTCTATTTTATGTGGGCTTCTACTAATGGCATATCTCACATTGAATTCATGACCAGCCACACCATTAACTGGTGCCTGAAGGAGCGCATCTAAGCCGTGTATTTCTATATGAAGTCTACTAGCATTTATGCACACTAGCCAGCACTTTGGGATATAGTGTGCTGTCATATTAGAAAAAAAATGCCACCAAAGGAAGGAAAAACATGTGACAGGTATAGACTAAACAGAATATACAGAGGGTATTATTTATATTTTGAGAGTTGGGACAGAAATACAGACTACCGTCTGCGTTTGACACCTCTGGGAATATTCATACCCAGAAATTCTGCATATTTGGTATTCAACACAATATGATGAAGGCCAGGAGTGCACTGGCTGGTTTTATGTGTCAACTTGACACAAGATGGAATTATCACAGAGAAAGAAGCCTCTGAGGAAATGCCTCCATGAGATCCAGCTGTAAGGCATTTTCTCAATTAGTGATCAAGGGGGGAGGGCCCAGCCCATTGTGGGTGGTACCATCTCTGAGTTGGTAATCCTGGGTTCTATAAGAAAGCAAGCTGAGCAAGCCAGGGTAAGCAAGCCAGTAAGCAGCATTCCTCCATGGCACCTGCATCAGGTACTGCCTCCAAGTTCCTACTCTGTGTTAGTTCCCGTCCTGACTTCCTTTGGTGATGAACAGCAATGTGGAAGTGTAAGCTGAGTAAACCCTTTCCTCTCCAACTTGCCTCTGGGTCAAGTTTTGTTCAGGAATACAAACCATGACTAAGACAAGGAGTATGACTTAGAAAACAATTCCAACACATTTGAGTATGCAGACAAATTCTCATCTACAGAACGAACAAGTATAAGCCTAAAAGTTATTAAATACCTAACCTTAAGTAAAAATGAAAGAAATAGAAGACAGAGAAAAAAATGAAGTGAAGAATCTCAACCTATATATCCCCCAAATAAATATTTAGAAGTAAGAATGCAATGCCACCAGGTACACATATATGAAGAAGCGTCTTGGAAGACACAAATGTTTAATACATTTGCTGAGAAAGGCAAGGAAGGTAATTAGGAGAAAAGGAAGCAGCCCAAGTCCTATGAGTAATGGTATCAAGTAGCTCAGAAGGGAAATATCAGAGTCAGATGGCAGGAAAGGAGGGGTGTGGAGCTGAACAGGCAAAATGCAGTGTGAAGATACAGCAGGCCTAGAACTTCAGCCTCTAGTAGCAGGTATTGAGTCACATGTGTCTGGGACTTCAGGAAAAGAACAATATTGAGAAGGTTAGGCCAGTGGTTCAGAGTGTATATTCTTCCCTCTCAGTAAGTACACAAGTGCATTTCCCAGCACCTAAGAGGTGGCTCACAATGGTAGCTCCAGTCAAGGGCAATGCAAGGCCTCTGAGCTCCACAGGTGTGTGCACATAAAGACACATGCACACATGTATGCATGCATAAACACACACACATACAATTAAATATAATAAAAGTTAAAATTACAAAAGAAAGTTTGCCTATACCAGATTAGGGGAGCTAGACAGAGACCAGTGGCTAGGTAACAGGTCAACATTGATCCAGAAGGGACTCATTAGCCTGCAAAACAGTCTTGCAAAATGACGGTCACCAACCCATGAGCTCAAACAGGATTTGATGACAGAGTAAAGGGAAGAGTGGGCTGCAGCAAAACGGCCTCAGGCCCTTATTGCCACCTCCCTTGTTCTGTCCAAGCTGCTATAACAAAATGCCACATTCTGTACAGTTCATGAGGAAAAGCAAACAGCTTTCTTAGACTTCTGAAGGCCAGTAAGCTGAAGATCAAGGCTCCAGCACACATGGATTCTTCCTACTTCATAAAACACCTCTTCCCACAGCAACCTCATGCTATGAGAGACACAGCGACTCTCAGGGGCCCCTTTCTAAAGGTCACAAAGACCAGCAGGAGCCCTCTGAACTAGTGACCTAATCAATTCCCAGTCAGTTTATCTATCAGCTGCTGTTTCGACAAGATCTGCTAAAATCTGCTTATTCAGCAAAACAAACAGATGAACAAACAAACAAGCCCTGATCTGAGACAGTTTTCTCAGCTGTTACAGTCCTGTCTTTTCACAGAGGGCCTGCGCCCAGACCCCAGTGGACGCCTGAAGCCATGTATGGTTTAGAAGCCCATGATCTGTTATCTTTTCCAACTTAACTACACTGTTTATCTCAGTCTGAGGTCTTTGCAGCAGGGAACTCACACCATCCACGGCCCCACCCCACCCTGCTCCAACCCACCCCACCCCACCCCACCCACTCCCATGTTACAGATATTTTTCTTATTGTGGTTGTTGCCGGTTTCATCTTAAAAACATGTCCCTTCCTTATTTAGTAATGGCAATCATAGAAGACATATCCCAGCTTTTCTCTCCCCCATCGTCACTTCTAGTATCACTACTCTGACGCTCTAAGTGATTGTTAAAGTAAAATAGAGGTTGCGTGAACAAGCTTTGTAATGGGAATCAAGAGATCTGACAACTTAGATTGTTGCTGAGTAGCTGCAGGCTGCACATAGTGTGGCCACACTGGGTAAAGGCTTCAGTCCTGGCAGGGGGGATTAGAATGGCATAAATTGTCACCATGCTACTCAGAATACCATGTGGCATTATCAGATGTTTGTTTCTAGAATCTTCTGTTATCGATCAACCAAAAGTAACAGAAACTATGGAGAGTAAGCCTTTGAGTGGGCATGGTGGTGCCACCTGTTCTCCTGATGTATTTTAGGTTAATTATCCATGCAACACACACACCTTGTCCATGCAGCACACACTCCTCGTCCATGCAGCACACATGCCTTGTCTGTACAGCACACACTCCTCATCCATGCAGCACACATGCCTCATCCATGCAGCACACACACCTCACCCATGCAGCACACATGCCTTGTCCTTCATACACACATGCCTTGTCCATGCTGCATGTATGCCTTGTCTGTGCAGCACACATGCCTCATCCATGCAGCACACATGCCTCATCCATGCAGCACACATGCCTTGTCCTTCGTACACACTTGCATTGTCCTTCCTGCACACTTGCTGCTTTATGACCTTTGATCTATACCCCCAAATCCAGAATAACCACTATATCTACCTTTGGTCTGCCCCTCTTTCTAATAATGAGTTTATTGAGTACTTAGGTGATCCATATTTTTTTCACAAAATTAGCCCTACTATGTTAATGCTATTTCATTTGTTCACTTGTTTGTTGGGTTGATTAGAAGTAGGGAACCTAGCTCAGAGCATAAGACACGTAACCTGAAATTCTGAGGACAAGAGCATGGATGCCCAGAACCCTGACAAAACCTAGGCAGGCGTGATGGCCTTTAATATCCACAGACCTAGGAGGCAGAGACAGGATTCTAGGGGCAGGCTGGTTAGATAGACTAGCTAGCAAGCTCCTGGTTCAGTGAGAGACTTTGTAACAAAAAGTATGGTGGAAAAAATTAAGGAAAATATCTGCTATCACTTTTGAGCCTTCACACATATGCACAAACATAGTATACAGATGCACACACACGAACACACACAGGCCCACACACACAAGCAAAAACAAAAAAGAAAGAGAAGCTGGGCGGTGGTGGCACACGCCTTTAATCCCAGCACTTGGGAGGCAGAGGCAGGCGGATTTCTGAGTTCAAGGCCAGCCTGGTCTACAGAGTGAGTCCAGGACAGCCAGGGCTACACAGAGAAACCCTGTCTCGAAAAACCAAAGGAAAAAAAAGAAAAAAAAAAAAAAAGAAAGAAAGAGAAAGGCCAGGTACAGTAAGTAAGTATTAGGCACTATAAAAAGGATCCCAGCCCAGCCAGAGCATTCACTGGTTTTAGGCCCGTGGGCCCACACTAATTTTGAGGGTTGTTTGACACAATCTTCTTTGTTTGCAAAAGTCTATGAAATTGTTTTAATTAATTATTCTTTATAACTCTCATCTTTTCTGGGAATTAATATCGCCTTAGCATATTCATGAAAAATACATTTATTAGGCATAAATATAATGGCAATCTGTCAGAAACTATACAGCATATCATCCTTGTGAACATTAAATTATTTTAATTACAGTCCATGGACCCTACCACTCTTGAAACTATAGTCAGCTTGTTACTCAAATGATTCATATGGTTAGTTTGATTCAATCTTGGTTTCCATATAAAAATTTCCCATACTTATTCTATGATTTAACTTTTTAATTCAAATGTAACACACACTAAGTTGGATGTGGCCAAATGATATGCTTAAATACCTCAAGGTTTTATTTTCTGAAACTTAAACTACAGACAGATCTACCCCAGGCAAGGCACACCAGAGGGTGGTTTCCAGTTTAAAAGCTATCAAAGTCGACCAACTGGTTGTTTATTGGAGAACGGGTGGCAACTCCACTGTGGAGACCCAATAGCTTTAAGACTGAGAGCCTAAGGCCACAGCAAATACAGAGAGCCAGCAGTCAGGAGACTTGGCACAGGCCAGGACTCATCTGTGCAACATTTGTGTACGAGGATGTGGGTTTGATCCCCAATGAGAGAATAGACAGACAGGAACACACATACCCACACATACGAGAGAGAGAGAGAGAGAGAGAGAGAGAGAGAGGGAGAGGGAGAGGGAGAGGGAGAGGGAGAGGGAGAGGGAGAGGGAGAGGGAGAGGGAGAGGGAGAGGGAGAGGGAGAGGGAGAGGGAGAGGGAGAGGGAGAGGGAGAGGGAGAGGGAGAGGGAGAGGGAGAGGGAGAGGGAGAGGGAGAGGGAGAGGGAGAGGGAGAGGGAGAGGGAGAGAGAGAATAATAATCACCTGTAAATGGCCCAAAAGCACAAGAGAGAGGAGACAGGCTTTAGAGATGTCCCTCTTGGTTGATAATACATAGTTCCCTGACACTGGTCATTCCAAACTAAGTAGATAAACAAATAACTTCACCTGGAGTGGTCCCATCGGACTGTGCTTATCAGCATGCTTTTCCCAGATGTAGAAGAAAAAAAATACAATGCAAACTTCAAAAGTTCTTGTGAAGCATCACCTTCCCCTACCACATTCTATTCACTCTCCATGGATGTTAGCTGTACTTATAATTCCCTACAATCTTGAACAACCGTTTTGAATTCTAAATGAAAAGAAGTACTGAATCAATATATACAGACATGATAAACAGATCCATGGGAGGATTGATTGCCACAAAGAATAGGCTGATGGTTCAACCACCTAATCCTTTGTGTAGAGAAAAGGATTAAATTATTAATTTTGCAGGTGTGGATTATTTGCTTTGAAGATCATCCATGGTTAATTTAAAAATCAAAACCATTCAACACACTACTGATTATCTTTCCATGGTGTCAAGTTAGTACTCAGGGAGCACAAGCTGATCATAGTCTTAGACAAACATAATAAGGGCGTTATGAAAGGATGATTTTCACAAATCATGGGTGCATCCCAAAGCTATATATTAATGTATTAGCTATGCCAGGGCTCCTTTTCTTCACGGGAGGCTGTCAAGAATTACCTTCATTTGAAAGAGAAGCAAAGGCATTAAAATAAAAGCATTACAAAAACCAATCAACTTGGAGTTACTTCTTAAGCATTTATATTTAGTCTAACACAATGTGAGGTGCTGTAATTGACAAGAAAAATAAAGAAGTAAATAAATGTTATACATCTGCCCCCAGGCAACTTAAAGTGGTATTGAACAAAAGATCTCACAGCATCTTGTAACGTTGAGGACAAGTGATTAAGCTTACAGGTTAGAAACTATATTTTCATAGAAATTCACATTACTGCAGCTGGCTCAACTGGTGACGTTTCTTTGGAGGACATAACTCATAGAATTGCCCCAGAGGGAGAATCTTCTACGTCTCTGCCTGCACAAGATCATCTGTCATGCCACATGATCACAGGTTGATGTTTTCAATTTAACTGAAAAGGATATATGGTTTGTAAAAACCAAACATAAGTGGTGAAACCATCAAACCAAGAAAGGGAAAGAAACAAAGAAGAAGGGAAAATCTAACTTGTGAGGAAAACATCAGACAAATTCATAGGGAAATGTGTTAGGAAACATTTGATCCAGTTCATCAAAGACTAGTGTCATGCAAACAATCACCACACAAGACTATTCTACACCAGAGGTTACCTAAAACACTCGGGGGGCCTTTCCTGGACTGAGAGAGAAGAAAGCTGTAGAGACCAGTACATTTTTTAGAAAGCAAACTAAAGATTGTGAATAGAGCTTCATACAAAATTCAGTCTCAGTCACTGCGGAGATCTTACATATCACAGTAGAGGTAGAGTTGTAGAGGAGAATGTTTGTTCCTGGGAGAGGCCGCTGATGTGTTTAGGTGTGATATGTCATGTCTGCAAATGAGACACAAATGGAGCAGAAAGTAACCTAAATATAAACACACCACACACCCACAAAGAGACTGGAAGAAAACTCGACCGTGGTGAATCAGTGGGATAGTTGTGGGGAGAAACATCTTGAGTCAGATGGGACAGGATTAGGTGGTAGATGCCACTGGGATGTGATGGCATGGACTGCCCTATTCTCATAAAGAAGAAGTAAACATCCATGGGTATCTCCGAATTACAACTTTAGAAACTGGCCCTGACTTGGCATTGAAACAATAGGAACACTATCTACCCTTTAGCTTGGGAGTAAAACAACAAATTTATATACCAGAAAAATAAGTGATAGCATTAAGAGACAGAAATCACAGAGAGAATGTTTTAAAGGCCAAGTCAATGAGTCTCATGGTTACCAAAGAGAGAAGAAGAGAAGCTTTGATTTTATAGGAAAAAAAAAAACAGAATGAAAGAACAAGGCTGGATCCAGGGAGCTGTAGTAAACCCAGGCTGTGGATGGATTATCCAACCTTTCAGAATCACAGTATGACTATCATGTATAAAATATTCAGCTGCACCCATAGCTAACCTGGGATACATACAGCCATGGACATAAGTTGGACACGTGTAATTTCCCCAGTCAGTTCTCCTCCATCACATCAAGGCACATCTTATTACCTTTCTGGATTCTAACAAAATTTGACCATATCAAGTACCTTCCATGACTGGGTCATTTTTTTATGGGATACAAAACTTACTAGTAATGCTCAATAAAGAGCGAGCTTTGAGGGAGCAGGTCTAATGTCTGTCTCACTGGCCATTAATATTTAGCTCCTGTACAGGATTCAGAATGAAACTGGCAGATACATCACAGGAGAGAAGGTCAAAGTGTTCACGAACGCATTGTTTGGCATAGTCGTTATAGATCAAACATAAAGCGTGGTACTGAATGAATGCGTTTTCCTATTATCCATTTGCAGAAATATGCACATACACCTGTCTCTCCCCACACACACACACACACACACTCTCCCCACACACACACACACACACAGAGAGAGAGAGAGAGAGAGAGAGAGACAGAGAGAGAGAGAGAGAGATGGTTTGGGTGTGTAGTTTGAATGTTCTTCACAGTGTCCATGACACTGTTAATGGCTTGATCCCCTAGGGTAGTTCTGCTGTAGAGAGGAGAAAAGGCAAAGCCTAATGGGAGCCTTTCAGCTAACTGGTGTTATGGGGTATTTCTTCTTCAACCCCTCCGATAGCTCTATTGACAAGGTTGTTATTCAAGAAGTAAGCCAGGCCCAGGCCCATCCTCTTCCTCCCTGGTCTGAGTTCACAAACTACCTGCTCTACACATGTCCCATCATTGCTGACCGTCATGATGTCTCTACACATGTCCCACCATTGCTGACTGTCATGATGTGCACATTTCTCAACAGAACCATGTCACATCAGTAGCCATGTCACACTCTTGAACCTCCAAATCCAAGCTTCACACAGTTCCTTTACTTCTTAAGTAGCCTATGAGTATTTAATTTTAACATCAAAACACTGACTGATAAACATGCTTGGTGTTATTTAACTGTAAAAAGAAATATCCGTTCTTGCTTCTATGGTTGAGGAGAAAGGGGACTTTTTTTTTTATTTGGTTGGTTGATTGGTTGACTGGTTGGTTTTATTTTTGTAGACATGCGGTAGAGCAGCCACAGCACCTGGGAGAATTCATACTGAACACCGTTAGCAGAATAGACCAGGTCAAAGGATGGGGGGGGGGGTGAGAGAGGAGGAAGAGAGGGACAAGAGGGGACCAGGAGAAGGAGAACCAAAGAGACAAAGAGAACCAAGATGCCAAGAACAAGAAACATTGTTTCCTATAACATGAATAACTTGGATGACATTACCCTGTTGGAAATAAGACAGATGTAGGTTGACAAATATCATGAGGTCTCACTGCCGTGTGGAATCTGGAAAGTTTAAACTCATAGAAGCAGAGAACATAACGGAGGTTGTCACAGGCTGGGGCAGTACTATAGCAGGCAGCAACACTGACTGAGTGCATTTAATTAGAAGATAAATAAAGTCCGGGGTCCTAGTGCATACTATGACTACAGTTTCTAACACATCATTTTAGGTGGTCAGTTATTCCTAAATAAAACTAAAAAGTCAAACATAAATTTTCAACAAGGCAGGATAAGGAAAACTGACCCCTTGGCAGGGGTCATAGTCTCAGGGTGAACAGCGCCTTCTAGGAGTTTCTTCAGAAAGGAGGATGGGTTATCTATCGAGTTATTAAAGCAAGCGGTCTCCCCTGATGTCTTTTTATGCTGCTTTGCTTAAAGTACAAGTTATACTTGCTCTCATGATTACTTTGTCTGACTTCTGTCAAATCAATATTTATTCACAAAAATCAGCCTTCGTTTAGTGTCCATAATGGCATTGGGTCTATTCATGCCACAGGAGAGCAATATTCCAAGGGTTTTTTTTTTTTTCTTCCTCCCTGAATCTTTTTCCTATTCTATCTAACTTACACCTATTGTTTGTTTGTTTGTTTGGATTCCCATTTTCTTTATAAACTTATTTTTATTATTTTTAAATTTTGCATATGTATGTGAGTGTGGTAACCTAGGAGACCAATAGCATTGGATGCCCTTTTGCTGCAGTTACCAGCAATTGTGACCAGCCTAATTGTGAATCCTGGGAAACAACCTCGGCTCCTCTGGAAGAGCAGTATGTGTTTTTAACTGCTGAGCCATCTCTCTAGCTCTGATCTCAATTTTTTTCATGCAGATTAAAGCCCATCATTATTTTAGATGCAAATACTTCTATAGCTTTGGTTTTTTGGGTTTTTTTTTTCTTTTTCTACATGTACCTCATGTACCAAAATAGGAGCCCTAATGAGGTTAGGCATGAATCTTAGATCTCGTACCTTATGAAGGTCTTGGACATGTTACTTGACTTTTATAAAATGGACATTGCAATATACTTTTCTTATGTACTTAATTAAATAAGATAATTCATGCAAATTATAAGACATGAAAAATAAGAAGAACTAAAAACCATTCTTGTTACTATAATTATCATTAGTATTTTTATTTCACTGTAGAAGATAATAACCCTGAGACTGATGATAACATTAAATATACTCACTGATAACAGTACTTAAGAGACAAAGGGTTTTAGTGAATAAATTTTGGAAAGCAGTGTGTGTCCTCTAACTCTATAAATATTCATGGAGGAAGAGTGTAGCATCTCTATGATGACACAGACATTGGTGGACAAGACCTCATCCATGCAGGACCTATTGGCTTCCAAGCCAAGAAGAGTTTCTACCTACTTTCTCACAGGGTTACGACACAATGAAAGCGCTGAAAACACTCCAAAGAGCACTGTCATTTGTGGGGCGGTGGGCTATGAGAAGCAGCTGGGTGCTTGGTCAAGCATAAGCCTGGAACCTGGGACCATTATTTGATGGCAGGAGTTCGGCTCTGCTCCCGGCCCTGGTACTTTTCATTTAGTTTCAGCCCTCCACAACCTCTCCCACAGAGAGATCTATGGTCAGCAGTCAAGAGGAACAGGCCTCAGGCCCTAGATGCCTGACGGCCAGAGGGTGGAGCCAATTAAGCATTCTTCACCAGCCCCTCCCCCCTCTTTCCCTCCCTGTTTAACTCAGGTCTGTCCCGGGTTTCACGGGGGGGGGGGGGGGGGGGGGGGGTGCACATCCAGACGCAATCATCATCCATCCGTCATGCCAATAAACCTGTTTTGAAAACCCAAGAACTTTCTCGTGTCATTGGGGCCGTGCTGTGAGGAACTGTGGAGAAGCCTTTAATGAGCCAATATAGCTGTAGCCCCCACGCCTAACTTCCCCATGGAGGAACTTTCAGCATTCCCACCAGCCGAATACCAACAGTCATTATCTTTCTACAACCAATGTTATAACAGCACCAAGAAAATAAGTTAACAAAACCAAAACTGGTATTTGAGATCCTGTTGCCTTAGAGAAGCTTTTCTATAGAAAAATAAAAAATAAAAAAATTTAAAAAAGCATCATTTTTATTTGGAAAGTGCTCCCTGTGAAAGTTGCTTTTGTTTATGCAAACCCAAAACAAATTTCCAAAGCTTTATCTCTGTGGCATACAACAGAACATTTGACCTTAAAAGACTTCAAGTCTGAGTTAGTAAGAGAATGTGATTACCTTCTTACTCCTCTGAAATTAGCACACAGAAGCTGAGGCTACTGGGAAGGGTCTTACTCCATTGCATCAAGACTCCTACTGAGACAGACAGTATTAAGAGGAAGCCTGAGAGTTCAACTGAACTACACATTAGTCTTGAATAAGGTCAAGTCACAGAGGCTCATGATGTACAACTTACCACAAGAAAGAGAAACACTTCTGATTGGGTCCGACCTCAGGGTGCAGATGCTAAGACCTAACTGCGTGAAAGCAGAAGCACTGAAAGAAACCACACTCCCAACTTTACTCCCACTTAGCAGAAGGCGGGACTCTGCTTTCACTGATCCATAGAAAGCCCAACAGCACAGGTAATATATTCATATCTTTCTCTATCAAGGATGGCATTTATAGTCACGCTAACATGGAAAGGGGAAATCTCAATGGACTCCAACCCTAGACAAAGGACAACACGCAACTAGGAAATACCAAGAGCAGAGCTGGCTACATGTAGTCTTCTCCAGGGAAGGATGGATCTTCTAATTGGTTATCCAATATCAAGCAGACAGCCTAACATTATGTATACACAAGGAACATCATACAGACTGAGAAAGTTATGTTTATGTTCTTAATATAAGACACCCGTGTGTGTGTGCGTGCATGCACATGTGTGTGTAACAGCAATAAAAAAGAGGCCATAAATTTGAGGGTAAAGAGGGGTTATAAATGGGAGGGGTCAAGGAAGGAAAAGAAAGGGAGAAATGATGTAATTATATTTCAATTTTTAATTTCAAAAACAAAAGTAACATTAATATAAAATATGCCATGTCTTAGTTAAGCCTTGGTGGCAAGTTTATTTTCCTCACTTAGCTTAGTGCCTAGAGTATCATCATCCATGTTTCAGTCCCATCTGCTCCTATGGCTGGAATCACCCCACTTACTTGGTGGAAGCCTGATCATGTTGCCCATTCGGGGTTTCATACGCCTGTGGGGCCGTAGTTATCAAACTGTCTGACTTCCAGAGCCTCCAAAAATTGCATCATTAAAGAAACTAAATGCTTTGATCTCAAAACACTGAAGACGAAATAAGTAAATACATCTAGGCACAAATGCTGAATTAAATTATTATGGAAAAAGAGTCTTGAAAATGTAGGCATAAAAAACTTGCTATCCTCCAAGGTCCTCTGGCACCACTAATTGGAACTAGGGTCACACACAGTGGTTTTCATAAATAAAGTCTTCACCAATGGCATCTAACTTGTTAAGTCCCTGCATGACATCCTCTATATTAAGTAAAATGCTTGCATTCAATACTCATTCAAGGTCAAGTATAGTTAGCATATTACAAATTTCTGATTCAGTGCCATTTGTTAATTGGCTTTAATATCATTAAGATATAATAATAAGCAATAAAGGCAATTAATTGAGAACCAAATTAAGTATTCTGCTGTATATACACTGTGACCCCTGTCATAAGCTCAAAGAGATATATTCTTAGAGAAATTATGACAAGACATTAAGTGTGTTTTGTTGACAAACAATCTGATCTGCTCAGGGGCCATTTGTCTTATTTTTTTGCTCATCCACATATATACTCTTCCAGACATCAAGATATAGTAGAAATAATATAAAGAAGATTCCTATCCAGATGGTGGGGGCCAAATGGAGACATACAATGAAAATAGAACAAGAAGGATTCTCCAGACAGGCCATGATGAAGAAGATAAACAGGACACTGTAAGACCCGAGGGAGTCTGAGGAGGGAGGTGGAGATGCAGGGGTTTATAGACTAGTCAGGCAGTGCCCACAGACAGGGGTTTCTGTTAAGATTTACGTGAGAATAGAAAATATAAGAACTGTCAGAAGAAAGATACATGTAGCCGAAGGAGGAGCAGACGTGCAGGTGCTGAACTGTGAGTTTTCTATGAGAAAGGAAAAAGTGATGCAACATGGCTCCAGCATGGTACCTGAGGAGGCACATGGTCTACAATGATACAGAAGACCTTGGCAGGGCACAGCTACTAGGATTCATGTGATACAGAAGTCTTAAAAGTAGTAAGATTTATGAAACTCCTTGGAAATTAGTTGATGTAAGAAATTTATGACAGACCATCTGGGCTAGAGATACAGCAACAAGAAAATGATTCCACAATTTTAGAGTGGAATAGGGCTGATATTTTTCATCTGATATTTTTATCTGATATTTTCCAGGTATTGGTCATGAAGCCCAGAGAAAGGACAGAGGAGGGGCCTCAGAACTACAGAGGAGCCAATGAGGAAGGGGGCTCAGAACTCCAGAGGAGCCAATAAGGAGGGGCCTCAGTTCTCTAAAGTCTTGTTCTAAGATGCCATATTCTCTAAAGTCTTGTTCTAAGATCGTTGAATGCTTACGGCTTTTCCCACCTAGACTCTAATGGGTTTTTTTCACAGTCCTTGTTCTAAGATACACATCTAACGGCTGGAGAAAGCTCTGCTTCTCAGAGGAAATTAAGAGGACAATGCACCTTCCAACAGGAAGGATGCTCTGAAGGTCCTCTAGCTTTGTTCCTGCTCAGCCCTTCAGAAGAAAACAGGGATGAAGGCAATATAGGTGCTTCAGAAGGGAGAGCTGAGGAAAATCCCAATCATGGGAAATCTTCTAGGAAATGTAGCATAAGCAATGAAACCAAGAGGGAAGTGTGTTGGGATCCACACTAGCCCCACGTTGAGGCAGCCAAAAAATGTCGCGGCCCAGGCAAAATGTTGAGGCCCGGGCCGACCCACGTTTGGGCGGCCACTCTATCCTGGCCCAAGCTGCCGCTCCGGTCCGCGGGTTGGGGTTCAGCAAGAGAGAGAGTGAGGGCAGTCTCGAGGAATGGAGACCAGACAGAGTGTAATTCAATCCCGTTTATTCTTTAGTCTAAGTCCTAAGTCTTGAGTTCCTAGTGCCTAGTCCCTAGCTCCTAGTCCCTCCAAGTTCCAAGTTACTTCTTCCAAGTTCTCTTCCAAGTGCCTGCTACCTGTCTTCTCTCTGCTGTGTCTGGTTCTCTCCTCTGTGTCTCCCTAATGTCTGATATGTCTCTTCCTTTTATATGTCTCACTTCTAAGCCACGCCTCTTGGTCACGCCTTTAATCATGCCCTTAGGTCTTGTCTCTAAATCTTATCTCTAAATTACATTCTTAAGTCACACACCTTTAATCTCACACACCTTTAATCTCACACACCTTTAATCTCACGTACCTTTAATCTCAAGGTATCTAAACCAAGATTATCGGAGTGTTCTCAGCTGTTGTAGGCTATTGTAATTCAAGTCTCATGTCAGGGTATATGGCTCAAGATGGCTGCAAAGCTGATAGTCGCTTTCTGCTAAAAGTCGGCCCCCAACAGAAGTGTGAAAGACATGAGGTTTGCCAACTATGCAAATCTATAAAAGATTAGGGAGGACTTAATATTCTTGATAATAAATAATACACGAAGTTCAGTTTCTAATGTATTTGATACCATTTTTAATTCTATTGAGACCAATCAATTATAAACTAATGAAAATTGTACAGAGACAAAAAGACAATCATATAAGGATGATTGATAGAATACTGAACTATAAGGTCTTCTTTATGCTGACAAAGATTATCAGAGCCTAGAAGAGAGGAAGAGAAGATTTAAAGTAACACCATAATGGCATTAGATAGCTGAATCTTGAAGTCAGTGATCATCAGAGAACAGTGGTTCTAATGTTGGCTTCTGTGTTGGGCCAACCATGATTTGTATGCCCCCAGGATAACACTGGGAAACACCCGGCACTTATTTCAATCAAACTGATGGGAACAGACATGATGGAAATGAACAGAGAATGCTTGAGGAAGAATTTGCTTAACATTCAGTTTCAAATAAACAGTCTTCTAGCATTGCCTTGCATCACATATTGGCTAACAACATGCGCAAATATCTAAAACAGCACCATTTTCAAATTGGCAAGAAATGCAAGGAATGAGACACAAGAATCAGGAAGCTGAAGCTTCGATAAGTGTCGTGTAAATGTGAGATTTGTAGCGTATATAAGAGACAGTATATAAGAGACAATGACAATTTATGTTCTTATTTATTTTGTTTTAATACAAATAGTTCTCAACCCAAATAATTTTCTCTTCAGCCTGAGGAATCAAGCCCAGAGCCTTGAGCACACAAGGCTAGCATGCTATAAATAAGCTATGTGTTATTTTAAGGCATTTCTACTCCTGTTCAAAGTACACTTTATGCATGCCCTCTTAATGTTCAAATATTTGAAGATCATATCCCTAAAGTTTCCAAATATGAGTATTTTAGTGGGTTAATGATGGCTCTTGAAATAACATATATATATATATATATCTTGCTCCACAATGACCTTCACAGGTGTGAACATTATAAAAATAAAGATTTTTTTATATACTTATTTAAAGGTCTCAAAATAATGCCATCTTGGATTATCCAGGTGGGCTTTACTTCCATTGGTGGATGTATTTGTAAAAGGTGTACAAATGAGGAAGATTAAAGGAAGAGGCTACCTGAAGGAGGAAACAGACTGGAGTGACCCGACAGCCATTGGCTATGTAGCAAAGCGAAGTTAGAAAATCAAGCAAAGCCTAGGCCGTCTGGAAAAGCATGGCCCTGTCATCATGTCAGACATGGTTCTTTATAACTATACAGGAGTAAATTTCTTTTCAGCACAGTAACAAAAGAGAGAGAGAAAGAGAGAGGTGGAGGAAGAATTTCAGTGAAGAACCATAGGAAATGTCTGAAGCTAAAACAATTATGGAAGACAGAAAGGGAGGATCTGGGAAGGAGGAGGGGAAAGGGGAACATGATCAGGTATTGGGGGACAGGAGAGAAGCCCTGAAGGCCAGCAGAATGAATGGAAATATGCAACCTCGGGGGTAGGAGTGGGAGGACCCTCTCAAAAGTACCAGAGGCCTGGGAGATGAGAGAGTCTCAGGACTCAAAGGGAGGGACCTTAGATTAAATACCCTACAGTGGGGAGAGGGAACTTGTAGAGTCCGCCTCCAGTAGAAAAACAGAGCATCAAATGGACAGATGGGGTTGCCAACCCATAGTCAAAAACTCTGACCCAGAATTGTTTTTGTCTGAAAGAATTGCAGGGACAAAAATGGAGAAGAGACTGAGGGAAAGGAGGTCCAATGACAGGCCCAAATCCATCTCAAGTGGAGTCACCAAGGCCTGACACTATTACTGATGCTATGGTGTGCTTACAGACAGGAGCCTAGCATGGCTGCCCTCAGAGAGGCCTAACAAACAGACGACTGCTACAGACACAGATATTTACACCCAACCAATGGACTGAAGTTGGGGACCCCTGTGGTTGAATTAGGGAAAGACTGGAAGAAACTGAGGAGGAGTGTGACCCCATAGGAAGACCAGTACTTTCAACTAATCCGGACACTGAGCCACCAACCAGGCAGCATACACCAGCTGATACAAGACTCCCCAACACATATACAGCAGAGGACTGCCTGGTTTGGCCTCAGTGAGAGAAGAAGCACCAAACCCTTAAAAGACTTGAGGCCCCAGGGAGTGGGGAGGACTGGGAGGGGTGGGGTTGGAGGTGAAGGTGGGTGTAGGGACATCCTCTTGGAGACAGGGGGTGGGGGAGGAATGGGATGAAGAACTGTGGGAGGAGAGTCCAGGAGGGGGTAAGAACTGAAGTGTAAAAAAAAAGGAATTAAAAAAAATACAGCAAGAGAGTCTGTGAGCTTTTTCATAAATGGTGCTTAAAAACCTAAATATATACAATTATTAAATGCAAAATAAAAATGTAACTTCTTTCTTCCTCATATATGTATAAAACAAAGCAGGATCCTTATTATACTTTACATAAAAGTCAACCCAAAATTAAAAATACAGATGTGAGACCTCAGTCTACAAAATTGATAGAACAAATGACAGAGGTGAAGCACCACAGTGTTGTCTGCTCAATGATATTTTGGGATATGACACAACTAAAACCAAAACCAAAAGCAAAAGCAAACCGGCAGATCCTCATCAAACTGAAATGTTTCTTTACAGTGAGGTTTTTGTTTTGTTTTGTTTTAGCAAAATATACAAGTGGTTTCTGCAACTCAGTACAATAATTGCAATAGGAAGCCTCCATAAAATGGGCAAAGGACAAGGTGACATGTTCTTGAAGAAGACTAAAGGCTCAATAGTTGTATGAAAATAAACCCAGCACTAATCACCAGATAAACTTATATCAAAGCCACAGGAAGTGTTATTCCACACCTGATAGGACGACTTCTCATCAAACTGTCACAAGTATTTCGGAGGACTTGGGGGTGAGGAAGGGGAATTGTTATATGTCATTCACAGAAATATAAATTGCTTCAACCACTGTGTAAAACACTGGGGAATTCTCAAAAGAACTAAGACTGGCACTACAAAAAGACCTACCAATCATACTTTGGGACATATATATGAAAGAAAAAAATCACCATCTCAAAGAGACATATGTACCGCTGTGTTCATGGCAGTCTCACAATAGACAAAAACATGAAAAATTCTAAATATCCCCTGACAGATTATTAAATTCTTTGACTAACACCCAATTTTCCCCATCAGACTCTACAAACCACTATTCTTATGCTCTCTCTCTCTCTCTCTCTCTCTCTCTCTCTCTCTCTCTGACACACACACACTCACACACACACACATTCTAGTCTATGAAAAGAAAATCTACTATTTGTGAAAATGTGGCTAGATCTTCAAGACATTATCCTAAGCAAGCCAGAAAAGGAAAGGCAAAATGAGTAATCTGTCCTACATGAAGAAGACAAAAATGATCAAACTGATTGATACCATGAGAGGAATGGCAGTAGAGAACAGTAGGGTGAGAGGGGTAGCCTGTCTTTACCACAAGTACAAACTTGTACTTCCAAGGTGAGTAAGTTACAATGGTCTAATAAACAGGATGGTGACAATATAAAGATAATGTCTCAGATACCTGATATTTAAGGCAGCTGATCTTAAATATTCTAATCACACACTCAAAATAGGTAACTACATGAGGTGATAGACATATCAATTAACTTGAATGTGATATTCAGTTCACAATGTACATGTGTAACTAAATATTACAATGCATATCTTGAATATATGTTTATGTGTTTAAGATTTATATATATATCAATAAGGATGACAAATTATTTTAAAAGACAAAATATTAGATTGGCAGAAATTTTGAAGGCTGATAAAATCAAGTATCACAATTTTGAGAAGAACGGAGTAACAGATAACCACATACTCATTAGCAAGATAATGACTGAATCAGTTTGTGCTACATTCACAGAAAGGGGATGTTATCTCCTTAAATATGAAATGAGAATGAATGAATAACAGTATAGTATGCTCTGTATGAGTACCTCACGTATACAACAGCAAGAAGATAAGTGCATTGTTTTTGTACTATATGAAACCCAGCAAGACCAGGCATTGCATTGCCCTGAGTAACAATGAAATTTGTAAAGAGGACCGGAATGGTAAAGACCACACCCGTGCACAAGGTGATGTGGGACTCCTACGCACCCTAGACGCACGAGGCCACAGAGGAACACATTCCTAAGTTTAATTGCAATGACTGTAGTCTAGTCCTTCAGATGGGCGATGGGTTGGCTTTTCATATCATCATACTTCAGTACTTAAGTACATGTTATATAAAGTTTTCACACATAGAAAGTACTATATATACTTTAGAAGAAAACTTGAGAGTCGGTCAGAACATCGGCAATTTCGTTGTTTGAAGGAGAGAAAGAGAAGCTGATGGCGAGCAGCTCCCAAGTGTTTCTGCTGACGGAAACATGAGCACCCAGGCCTGCGGGGCTTCAGCTCGTTGTCTATCAGACTCACATGGTGGGGCAGATTTTCCAAAAATAATTTCCAGATCTAACCAGAGACCAGATAAATCAGAAATTTTGAACCTAGAAACTAGTCATCCTCTCATTTGTTTTCCTTCGGTTTTGTCTCTACCATCATCGGAAGGTGCTCACGTGCATGCAGGTTCACAAGTCAGTGATGCGCACCAAGCTCCCGATTCTACATAGAGAAAACGGGGACAGAGAAGTATTTTGTTGTATTGGTAAAACATCCAGGCTTCAAACCACCACTCTCTCATCAACACAGTTTGACTGTAAGGAAATTTTTATCAAACTTACACTTAAAATGAGAATAAAATTATGTGGAAGGTTTAGTAAGCTAGTAAAACAACACGTCTCTGAAAATAGCCAGCGTTACCTTGGCCTTTCCATCCTCCCCAATTTTCTCCAAAGTAATAATAATCTAAAGTATTACTGTCTTTCCTTTCCTCTCTTGGACAACAATCTCGCTTCTCCCCCCACCATGCTTTACATCTTCTGCTCCACTCACTGATGTGCTGAAAAACCCAAAGATGCGGTGCAGGGGAGCCTCACCTCCTACTCTAAGTTCCTTGATCACCTGAGTGTCTGCTTCCCAAAGGACAGAAAGCAAGATGCTGCCAAACACGCAGGCATGTGGTGAGGAGTGTGAATTAAAAGCACAACCGGCAGAGTTTTCGTTCCCTAGGTTTTGCCCACACAGAATCCAGTGGCAGCTCCAGTGCTGGCTATATCATGGGTTCCCATATTATATTCACAAGGCGTCATCAGACAGCTGTTAACAACACCTCGGGCAATCGGGTGTTTACAGGCATCTGCTTTCTGCTTCACAGGGCAGAAAACCAGGGGAAGGAGGCAGCGGTCCTTTGATTCAATAACCAAGTACCTTCTGCAGTTGGCTGCAGAAGGAAGTCCTGATTGCTGCTTCCATGTTCTGCCCAAAGCAATGCCAGCCTCTCTGTAATAGGCTGCAAATCAGTTCACCCCAGGAGCAGAGTATTTGGTTACAGCTCCAGAGAAAGAAATAGACCTAATGAAAGGCACTGGAGTCAGATTATTCTATTACAAATAAAGGGCCCCTCCCTGAGGAACTATTACCAGCTAATGAATGCCGGGAAAAGCAGAGCTGTTCACTGGTGTAGCCACCAATGAGTTGTTCATTCTCTGGTGGGTAGCTCCACACCCATGCCCACCCCACACCGCGGCTTTGGTTAAATGTCATACATCACAAAACAAAAGACAAGCTGGTAGGAAGAGTTTAGAAGACAGGGATTGGTGTGTTTCGGAGGGGATGGAGGATACATTTGATCAGGATACATTATATACATGTATGGGATTATCAAAGATTATTAATAAAAACTAATTAAAGTGTATGTGCACTCTGATGCCTGCATCCCATCACTGCTGTAGAATATAACATGAGGGAAGCTTTCTTTTCTTTTGAGATTCAGTCCTCCTAGGTCCGAACACTAGAGTAGGGTTTTGTGTCTCTCTAGACCCCAGAAATATTAAGATAAAAGTATCCTAGCGGTGAAAGATGTCTTCTCTATCCTCGAATTAGTAAATAGGGACTGGGAAGTTTGTCAAGACTCTGACTGTTAATCATGTGACACACCCGCTGGTGCAACTACGCCATGTCACTTTGTGACTTTAACTGTCTTCCATTTCCTTTACGACTCCAGAATGTTATATCTAAATGGGGGCGGGGGGGACGCGAGAAGAAAACAGAGACTAATTCCCAGCACACGCAAATGCTAAATAAGTATTAGTCGAGTAAGGAGGCAGAGTACATAAATATGACTGACAAACACCAAATTGTTACTCAGTTCCATTATGTTTCTGTTAAAAAGAATTATGTTATAAATGCAGACTTATGCCATACAATTTAAAATGAAGAAGGAAATTATGGGTTTTGTTTTTTTTTAAAAAGCTCCCCAGCTCAAGTATGGATTAATGCTTATGAGGTAAGAATGCCTTTTTTCATTGAATGAGTCTCAGCTGGATGGAAAATATGTCTGGTTCAAGTATAATGAAGCTTAATGTAATAGGCTTTCATATGCAACATTCTTTGGAATGAAGCAGCCTTTCTTGAAATGTTTGTTATTTACAAACACCCACGTCTTCGGTTCAAAGAGAGCGGTGGTCCTATGGCTGGAGAGTCTGTGGTATTGAAGTGGGTAATAAGTTTCAACCAGAGAGAGTAGAATAAAAAAAATTCTAGATTAGTATCATTTTGATTTCGTATACCAGTTAGACTTGGTATATTAGAGAAGAAAGACACTTGAGAGAAAGAAAACCTGAAATAGCCAATAATGCTGGGCTCTGAGTGGTGGACTTAGTGGGCAAGACTGGACGCAGCTATATGAATGTACAGTAGAAATCACAAGAAGAAAGAAACAGATCAGGATGTGAACACACTCTCGCGGGCTCAAGCAAGACCAGAGGATCAGGCTGGGCATGCGTTGTTTGCTCCCTCCACGGTGACTTGCTCGCAACTGTGATGTAAGCACTGAGCAACAATAAGAATGGCTAAGGTGGTTTTTTTCTTCTTTACATTTTGCAGAGCTACAAGAGTGTCTCCGCACTACTCATGTTGTTCTGTGATAGGTTGGCCTCCAGGAAACAGAATCAGCCAAGGATAAGAGAAAGAATCCGTAGAATTTATTCTTAAAAGTATGCACAGTAAGAATGTCCTGGTGTCATAGACAACAGCTTTGGTTGGAACCAGTTGTAGATAAGCCTTTAATTAAACATACAAAATACAGGGAACAAAATGCACAATAATTATATTTTCAAAAGTTGTAAGAAAACAAATTTGAATCCTACCATTCTGACATCAAAAGATTTCAGAATACAAGTGCTCCTTTCAATGATTTATTTTTGATTAAATATTATTTTAGTCATGGCATTGTTGGTAAGAAATTTTATTTCTGGATCATATAATGTTTAGCCATATAGAGTTAGGTTGTTTGGTCTACTTCGTTAAAAATAAGATTTTTTTTCCATATTGCTTTACTGTGTTATAACAATCATCTTCCCCTCTACCAGAGAGTCGAGACAATGATTGTTCATAGTTCAGTTCATGGTTTATTTTGACAATCATTTTTTTAAATTTATTTTTAGCTGTCATTATGTACTGTACATTTTGTATATGGTCCAGTGTTAAATAATGACATTTTCATTTCTTTCCCATTTCCTAGCCCTGTATTGGTCCCTTTCACCTCTACACAGTTTCACTTCTATCTCCATGTCGTACGTGCACACACATGGTTTTACGTATCTATATAAAATCTAGGATCCACAAATGAGAGTAAACATATGATATTTGTGACACCTGTCTTTCTAAGAAAGGATAGGTTCACTCTTTATAATTATCTCTCACTGCTGCATCAATTTGTCTGCAAATGACATACCTATGTTTGTTATGGCTGAAGGTAAGTCCATGTATGTGTGTGTATGTGATATATATATATATCACAAAAGATATATATATATATCTTTTACCTTTTCCTTATCCTTAATTTGTTTTGTTTCTAGACACCTATGTTAGTTCCATAACATAGCCTTACTGTTGCTATAAACACAGGTGTGAACGTACCTCTGTGTGAGTTGACTTAGAATCCTTTTGGTAGATACCCAGAAATTGGGGACATTCAGCTTCTTAAGTGATGCTGTTTCAATCATGTATACCAGAATCCCTGGGTGTATTGATAACTGTACTGGTCACAGAATCCAGGTTATACCTATGCAGGGTGATATTTATACACTCCATGTGTGATTCTTAGTCACACTCGAGTTTGAAAAACACTAGTTCACAGTCACTGAAAGAGTTGCTGGGCACAGGCAATGTAATCTTTAACCTTTCAAGGTCCCAGGTTATTCTTAAACACAATAAATTATAAGAATATGCAAATGCAAAATGTTGTTTATATCTAGCTTAAAATTATCAAAGATATTCAAAAAGTTAAAATTTAGCATTTTAATTAGTATTAAATAACACTAGAATGTTTGAAAAAGCCATGGGAATCATATGATTTTATATTTACCTAAAATTATACATATACAGACACATACATATACATCATATAGATCATATACATCATATACACATACATAAACATCATATACACATACACATATGCATACACATATGTATGTATATGTCACTATGCTACTTGGACTGACAGTTCCAGAAGAGCCATAAACTGTATAAGAAGAATTTTAGCACCAGGCATGAGGAACTTCCTTTCCAGTTCTTGCGCATGGGAACTGAAGTGACTCCCGAAACAATAAAGGCTATTGTTTTCAAAGTTGGTCGCCTCCAAGAAGTGGAAAGCAAACCCCTACTGCTGAAGACACAACACATCTCAGACAGAAGACATAGAGGAACTGAGCTGGATCTAACCCAAAAGCCTCCTCCCTGAAGATTAGCTTTCATACTACCAAGAGATGCGAGACAGTCTGACAAGCAAGGAAAGAAGTCAGTAGCCCCCCCTAGCTGTAAGGTCTATGAATGACAACAATGGCCAGCACAGCAAGATGGTCTAGCAGTGACACTTATATTTTCGTAGTAGCCAACAGCCTTCTAACTGGACTTAAGGTTGATCAACAGGAGAGAAATCAAGCCTGGTATTGTTTGTCTGGTCAACAACATGTGGCTAGTGAGGCCATGTATCTTAGAGGAGACCCCATTACTGCCCCTTTCTTAAACCAGTGTAACTCCTACCTGCATTCTAAATACATATCCTCACACCCACAGACTGTAGCTCTCACCCCTCATCAAACAAACTTTTCTTGTAACAGAGCCCTTTATAGAAAACTACAACTTGTCAAAATGTAGAGAGTAATTGACCATGAAGTGTCCATCCCCAAATGATACATCCACAACACAGCCATTGTATCTAAGCTTCTGTGTAGGTTGTGTAAGAAGAGCTAGAAGAATTGTAAGAGCCAGAGTACCATGGAGATCACTGCAAGAGTGCATCTTCTAGATTTGACAGCAAAACTATATGCATGAAATCTCAATACCAGCTGACATGCCAATCCCATACAGCTACAACCATAGATTAAAAAGTTGCAGGTATTAATGGCTGTTGAGAAAAGAAGTGGACAGGAGCTCTTGAGCAGGTTATCCAATAAAATGTGGCCAACTCTAAAAACACATAATACAAGCAAAATGGGTTCATCAGGTTGTGTTTGTATATTTATTTGTGAGTGTATATATATTTGTGAGTGTGTGTGTGTGTGTGTGTGTTTAACAATCACAATCAAACACAAAGAGGCCATAAAGTTTAGAGGGAGGAAGGGGGCATGGAAGGGATCAGAGAGAGGATGGGAAAGAAATAGTATGATCATGTTTTAATTAAATTTTTTTAATTTAAAAAATTCAGCATCTTCCACTCCCGCCTAGGGAAGGAACAAGACCAATTTATTAGTAGATAATCAGCAGCATTCCCCCAGGATGCTCTGAAGTTCCAAAGGGTTTTGTTGTTGTTGTTGTTGTTACTTTTCTGATTAATGCAATAATAGTCGCATGAACTAGTCTTACTAGGGTTCTCAACTATCAGTAAATTTACCTTCAGGGCTTTAGACTCACCCAGGTGTACTGACTTTTAAGCAGTGAAATTTATAACACAAAATTTCTAATTTCTTCTGAGAAAACTTCTTCCTCCCTGTGTGTGAATAATGATCATATTTTCTAGAAGAAAACTGTAGTAATTAGCCTTACTAAATTTGGAAATGTTCATATTTCTTATGGCTTCATTTTCTTCCTGTTTAGAGCTACGAATCATAATCAAAGTGACATTTGTATAATGTATGCGATGTAACAGTTGACAAAATGTTTTGACAAAGAGGAATCTTAAAATACAAGTGGACAAGGACGATTATCAACTCCTTATTAGAGATCTATATTTATTTATCTACGAACTGCCCATGATCAGCACAGCTAAGGGAAAGAGAAAGTCCACTAGATTCTTCTTAAATGGCTTGCCAGGCTGATAGGACCCTGCTCAACACCTGTTCAGTGCCAATGGGGCAGCAATGGAATGAGAAATTGGATAACAACACTTTAAGAGCATATATAGACACACATTCAAAACATACTTGTAGATGAAATCACACCAAGATTTCTATGTCCCATCTATGTATATGTGGCACAAATATCCCAAGGGTAATGAGAGATACCTTTCCTTGAACACATGCTACATCTGCAATGCTGTTACCCAGATCCAGCCCTTGGACCACGGACACTCTGACCCAAAGCCTGACCCCATTTTGACCTAGCAAATAGAGTGCCTGAAACCTACTGAATCAGTTTGTGGCAAGAGTAAGAGTCTGCCTCATAGGTTTAAGTATTAACTTTTGAAAAACTTAGGGCTAGAGGGAAGGCTAAGAATGTAGGATGCTCGCTTCTCAAGCATGAGAATGTGAATTTGATCCCAGGCACCCACATAAAAATCCAGGCATGGTGGTACATATTCTTAATCCTAGCACTGGGGATGCAGAGGCAGACAGATTTCTGGGGACTATTGGTCCACCTGCCTTGCCCAATCTGTCAACCTCAAATCCCAATCAGAGGCTGTCTCAAAAGAGTAAGATGGACAGATATCTCCTAAGGAATAATACTCTAGGCTGATCTATGGCTTCCATGAATACCCCACACACAACAAATAAATAAATAGCCAGATAAATAAATAAATAAGATGTTTTATTTGACCTTGTGTCAGTAGCCATTTTGCCTGCAAGGCAGGGTCAAAACAGGTCAGGGTTTGCAGGCCTGGCAGCTGCAGGCAGGCAGGTTTCCTGGCCTGCTGAGGCATGGAAAGGTAAGATATCAAGGAGATATACGTGAGCCTCAAGGTGAGGGACTAAATGTTTTATTAACCTTCATGGAGGAAACAGGGAAGCCTCTGGATAGGAACAGACATCCTGTGCGTACATCAGCCATTGTTTCTGCTACTTGTTATTTTGCTCCCACGCACTGTGGGGTATAAAAGGGCTTTGTAAAATAATGTTGGGGCTGCAGTACTCACTGGACAGCCCTGCCAAATCCATCTTGGTGTCTTCTTTCTGCCTTTCCTCTCATCAATCCTCACTCCCCCACCCCTCAGAGGACTGTTCAAGTACGTGCCAGCAGGTACTGGCACAACCTTGGTAATTATAAACTATAAAACATTTATCAGCAAGGAAAAACATGAATGGACATCAAACTCAATCGAGATAACCTGCAGGCAGCTGTGAGCAGTAGCCTCTCAGATGAAGGGAAGTTCCCTGATATTTAGAAAGTAAATACAACTCACAAGTCTCAAGTGTCCTTGGAAGTTCATGAAACTTACACAATTCACAAACCCTCTCCCCACAGATATATAATCAGTAGCAATTGATGAGGAGACTCTCTGACAGTGGAGATGTCTTCAAGTTCAGACCCGAGCCCTAGAAATGAAACTTGTATGAATTGTTGCCCAAGGTAGGGTGGGCATTTTGGTGACATAGCTGTTTTACAATGACTCATTCATGTTCCTGTAAGTAAACCATTACCTGCAACGTGTGTGGAGTTATCTCTCTGGTTTGTCATCAGTACCCAGTCTTGGATTATAAACATCATATATGCCCAGGAAAATTCACATGACACCTGTCCCTCCCTTGATATCATAGAATCTTGTCCAGTGTCTGAGAGAGCACAAACATCTGTTGATATATATATATCCATTAGCATATAATCTTAATTTCTCCAACAGTATTTATTCTTAATTTTTGTTGTATGAAAGTATACTTACCAATTTTTCCAGTTTCATGATTTTTATTATTTTTTTATTTTTGTGGTTATGATTGCATTATTTTCTCCTCCCCTTTTGTCCCCACAAACCCTCCATGTACCCCCATGTATACTCTTTTTCAAATTTCAGCCTCTTTTTCTTCCATTTTGTTGTTGCATAGATTTCTAAATATATAAATAAAACCTTCTCAGTCCATATAATGTTTCTTAAGTTTTCATTGACATTATGTATACTCAAAACAGTGTGTAATAATCACCACCATCCATATACAGAATTTGTTCTTTATCTCAAACCGTGTACCATTAAATACTCATGATAATATTCTACTGTGAATGGATGAATGTAACCATACTGGGTTTAAAAAGCAGGGCCACCAGAGAAAAACAAGGACAATACAGTATAGATTTAACATTCAATTTATCATTATTGATAATAATAAATTATCAATAATAATTTATGATTATGATAAATTAATGATAATGATATTGATAGCAGAGGCCTGTCTGTCTACCATGGTTTAGAGTTGGCTTGTTTCCCTAGGACTTGTGTGCCCACAGCTTGTTGTCACTGTGAGGGTGAAAGATGGCATAACCTTTGGGACGTGATCTAAAGGAAAGCATGGAGGTCACTGTGAGCTGCACCTCAGAAGGGATTAATGAAGTTGTCTCATTTAGTTATCATGTGACTGAGGTCACCTCACAAGCTAGCCTCTTTGGCATGTGACAATGTCTACACCTGTTTCTCTGCCATGCAGTAATACAAGCAAGGGCACAGTGATCAGAAGCCACAAAGATGGAATGTCCCTCTCAAACACTCAACCTTCAAAAGCATGCAGTGCATAACCAAGCATTTTTGCTTTATGAAATGCCTAGAATGGGGCATCGTATAGCACAATAGAAAACAAATTAAGACACTATCAAACTCCTTTCTCTTTTCCAACATACCCATGCTTTCGTCTCCGTATGATGATGTCATTAGTCCTAAACAATACATTCAGAAGGAATGTTGCATGTCGCTTCTGCACAGCATCATTTAAACTTCAAATTTTGAAATAGCAACAGGTTCCTAGAGAGTTGCAAGGAACCTAGAGGAACACTGTATGTATGCGCTCTCCAGTGATTTGTAATGGATAATTGTGTTTCATTTATGCATAACGTGACATACCATTCAAATCCAAAGTTCATATTTACACAGTCTATACCATCATTTATTCAAATCATTCATGCATGAGTATATAATATAGATCTATTAATTTTATCCCGTGAACGACTTTGAATAATTGTCATCCATGCCCTGATGTGACCCCACACCTAAACTCTGCTAGTCTCAAGTGGAGACTTCATTCTTATGATTTTTTAATGTCAGTACTATAAGTGGACTCATACAGTATGCAATCATTTAGGGCTGGCTCACTTGGTATGTTCAACATCTCCTAACACAAGTATGAGGGCTTTCGTAAGTATTAAGGCACTGGATGGCATCTATGACGTGTCCTGGTTTGGGCTCTAAAAAAGCTGCCAAGAACATCCATCTGCAGGTTTCTTGGGTGAGGATGTGCTTGCATGTCCCTTGAACAAATGTCTGTGAGCTGAACATTCTAAGTATCTGTGTCTTCTCTCCTCATCTTCTACCAGAAAGATGCAAACAACAACTCACTAGGGGATGGTCAATTAAGGTGGGGACTGCCAGAAGCCTGGTCCCTGAATCACTGGACAGAATGTGGCCTTCTGTTGCTCAGGAAACCCTTCCATAGAATGTTAAACTAGAGGGAGAAACTGTCATATGGTTCAATGTACCTGAGCAGTTTGAGCTATTCACATAACACCTTTATCAAATCAAGTAAAGCACAATCGGTGTGCTACAGTCTAAACCAAATACTAAATACATACTCTGTGACCAAATTACATTCAATATAAAGAGTCTTAACTGTTTATGTGTGGGTATGTACATATAGACCTACTAATTTTATTCTGTGAGCTACTTTGGATAACTGTCAATCACTCTTCATTTGTGCCCTGACCTGATCCCATACCTAAACTCTTTGAGCCTCAAGTCCGCTCCTTGTTTTTATAATTATTCATTTCAGTACTGTTTTTCCAAATAGACTAACGCCGTGTACCATTATTGCAGGCTAGGTCCCGTCCCCCCCCCACTGGGTATGATGCTTTTCTTGAAAGATAGAGCATCATTATTGTATCACCACAGTAACAGAGATTGTACAAGGAAACCTTAGTGACCCTCGGAAGATGGCTCACCCACACACTGTTTCCAGACATTCTCCTTCAACTTCATTTTCCCACTGAATGTAACGCATAACTTTTGTTCACCGGTTCCCAAGTCCCCAAACACGGTGGCTGTTGACCTACGCTGCATCGGGGTTACCCAGAGGGCTTGTTACAACCAGATTGCTGGGCCCGCATTCCCAGAGTCTGGTTCATTTGCATCTTTAGCAAGTTTCCCAGGTAGTGCAGATGCTGTTGTGTCTGAAAACCACATTGAGAACCACTGGCCTCAAAAACCAGAAGCCGCCATATACAGTGTCTTCAAGCAAGAGAAGTAGTATCTCCAAAGACCGCAGCGAAGAATGTCACGTGTGAGCCACAGGAGTGAAAGGAGCTCAACCTTGTACGTTGCCATACGTCTGCTATGGCACCATGGAGCTCCCCATTCTCTTCCGGTGAAGCTGTGGCCTTCATTCTTGCTGTTTTTCACTTCCGGTGGGACCTTGGCTGTCAGGTCTTAAAAGTTATCTAATTTAATCTCTTCCAAAAGCTTGAACCTTTTCCATATTCCAGGTAAATAAGCAGCCCACACTAGCACTTCTTGGAATGGGTGACTCACTTGTGGTGTTTTCAAATAGTTGACATTTCTGTTGGGAAAAGTCCAGTTAACTGATACTTTTAAATGACATGGATTAGGCTCCAAACCCAGATATAGAGGATGAAACTAAATTTTATTTCTCCTACAGTCATTTAAAGTTGTCTTCTAAGGCATCTCATACCATTTCCTATTACATATTATTTTTTAAAAAAAGGGACAGGAAAAAAAGTCAGTTGCAAAGTGAGTAGTTGGGGATCGTGGTCTTCTTCTAAAGAGTTATGCTAGTGGCTATGAGCCTACACACCCTCATTTGTAATTTGAGAACCAGAGACTCTGAGTCCTCCTAAATATTCCAGATCAAATGACATATACCAATCCCTCTCTAAACTGAGATGAGAAACTCATGACCCATTAAATTTCTAATTATTAATATTTCTACTTTTATTTACCTAATATCCTTGCATGGGTTGTTTCAGCTTTGTTCTCTTAAATTATCCTAAGTATCTAGTATACAAATGTCTCTTTCCTCTTTCCACTGAGTTTAAAATAACATAGGAACAGCACAATCAGAGTAATCTCTGGTCAGGGCTCAGGAGTCACCATCCCAATCTGAACTCTGCCTTGGGAGTAGTAGAAGCTTAGTTTGATGAAAAAGTAGCAACCTTGAAGGTGTAATCTTTTCTCAAATCTCATAAAATTAGCTTCGCACTTGTCCTGTGTTGTGACAAAGAGATACTGAGTCAGAAGCTTACCCTCTCTCTGTCCTGCTCATCACATCGCATTATAAAGTCCAGACAGTCCCTCTTCTTGCCCATCCCAATGCTGGCTGTAGCATCCCTGCAGAGTGACATCCTCTTTGACTTCAGGCTGCTTGCAACTTCCCCAGGAAGTTGCTGTGGCCACTAACCAGTCCTTTGTTGTCAGGCTTAGCTCCTGTTCCTCCAGCCTCTGTTCCCACCTCAGGAACAAATGCTAGCTGGTTAAGCATCTATCCCTTTCTCTGAACTGGCTGGCTGAGGGATGTTTTTATTTTGAATGGGGCTGCTCAAATGTGGATCTGTGACATTGGCAAACAGTCCTTCGTCTTGGTAAAACTCGGGTTCCCACTCACCTTGCCTGCTGAGGGTATCCATTCACAAGCACTCTTCCCTGAACATTGCCTGCAAAGTTGACAATAAAGTCACTGACCAGGGCCATATACTGCATCCAGAGCTATAACTCAAGTCATTAACCCAAGCTTAGTGAGTTCCCTTATATTCAGCAAATTATGAAACATAGAAAATATATAACAAATGTGCATTCTTTTCTCCTACCTGAAGCCCTTCAGTAGTTTCACACCATTCTTTCAGTTTTAATTATGTCAAAATTCCACATACATTTTTGTTTCCTAAATTGTTTTATTGGGTGAGGGCATTATTAGAGTCTAAACGCGGGGTCTTGAGTTTGCTCTATTAAGTAATATCTTCCCAACCCGAAACCTCCTAGGTTTTTTTTAATTTAAATATTCCTCATCTATTTTTATGAGTTATACCATAATTCTTCCTAAAGAATCCAGGCCTGTCTGTCAAAATGTCTAATTTTGCAGGCTTGTCTGATTACTTCCTCTGATTAGATTGGGTTTACTATATTTGGCAAGAACATGACCTGCGTGACACCACATGACAGCCAAGGACACATAATGCAAGATTGTTTCCCTCCTGGTGAGTCACCTGTGTAAGACCCATCACCACAGAGCAGGGACAGTGTTTGCTTTGCAGTAGACAAGCTGTGAGAGAGCTTGGGTCACATGACTGCCGTGTTCCTCAGCACCATTCTCCAAAAGATCCCACTGACCTTTCTACCAGGAATTACTACAGTGCCAGGCCTTTTCCACTTTATTTATTATATTTTCTGCAAAAACAAGATTGCCGATTAAAGTGATCTAAACATCACTCCAGATTTGTCCTCTCAAGTTTTTATTTACTATCTTTTAATCTAGTATTACAAGTATTCATTTTTGATGTTGAAATTACCCAAATTTGGCAAGTTGTATTTATTTAATGCCACCTCTCAGTGGCAGACACATTCGTGGGTTGATTAGCTTTCCCTGGAGCTGCTTTAATAATCCAGTGGGCTTTCTCTTTTAAAGGATTTTAAATTTTCTACATAGTTTAAGTAGTTAGGAAAATTATTGTTCACCTGGTGGGAGCTTGAATACAAACAATATAGGACATGCACTTGGAGACCTTGCCTCATACTATGCTGCTATATTTCATAGGAAATAGCTCTTTAATTCAATTTTAATGGGGTTTATTTCAAGACACTATTTGTATAAATTAATAATGCTATGATAAAAGGTAATGTTATAAAAATTAACTAGAATCTCACAAGCCTCAAAAGCAACAAAAGAAAGATTTTTGTTTTTAAGCTATCCTGTTTTTTTTTTTCCATTATTGAATGGTTACTACATATATCATTATTTCTTATTTCCAACTAATAAATTATAATGTCATTTCATTTTCATGAAGTTACATTGAGTTTGAAGAAATCTGGATTTAACATGCTATACCATAAAAGCAAGTCCTATCGCAAAGAAAAAATTTGTTAATTTGTGCTATTTCAGTAATATACAGAATGATGAACGAGTCTTAGAACACAAAGCAGAATGTAAGTAATGCTTTTTAACTACCTGAAACCACCATGCTGCCATCTTGAAATCTTCTCTTCATACATAGCTTCTGAGCTCCATTTCAGGAAGTGCAAATTCAGAAAAACAGTCAGCCAATCCTTCATTGATGTAGCTTGTATAAAAAGCAAACTTATACCAGTGTTCTGCCTGTGACTGGTCCCCGTGCCATAACGGCATAAACATTCATATCAGCACAGGTCTGTCAGCTAACTCTCTTTAATGAATACATTCACAGAACTTCATTGTATTGTTTTATCACAACTTAATTAACTCTGCATTGTTTGACACATTTGTTAGGTGACTTTTTACTGTTTAAAGCATCAGGCAACATTATACCTGTGTATGTTTCATTGGGGATACGGAGAGCATGCACTGAGATTGACCACTTACTAGTGGAATTACTGGATCAAAAAATCAGAGTCTGTTGAATTTTGAAATTTGTCAGTAGAGTGTGAATCAGCCTTTCCTCTGACTCTTGGTAACACAGTGACGTTAGTTATCCCTGCATACTTCAGTATGACAGGGGAAAGTTAAGTTTAATTTTTCTAAATAAGAGATTGAGGATCTTTCAATGTTTATAAATATTCTACTTTTTTGTCAGTAGCTACTGCTTTGTATTGTTATTGAATTATTGGCCCTTTGTGATTTTGTAAGAACTGTTTATAAATAAGAAAGTAAGAGCTGTATCTGTTGACTAGATTTATCTTTTCTTTGGTTTGTTATTTGTCTTTTGATTGCTTACGATGCAGTCTCCCTGTGCAATCACATCGATCACTCTGTCTACATGACAGTGGCTTACTCCTTCCCCATTTGTTAAAAAGCAGTGTTGGATAACACTTTATTCTAATATTTTTTGCAATAATAGTTTTACTTAAGAGCTGTTTATTTCTTGGTCTTTGGTATAAAAAATAATAAACTCTGTCTTCACTTTTTTACCAAACTGTTACATATTTATATTAACATATGAACAAATACTATATATCTCATTCTTCCCAGTCATGTAAACAGTCATTCATAGTTGCACTAAATTTTCATGTTTTATTCCATTGATTGGTCAATGGAATAACTGATACACAAGAACTACTTTAATTAATGTAATCTATGCATATATTGAGCTTCATAGTTCATTTTCTTCCCATAGAGTTAAGAATTTGGGCTCTATAGCTACAGAGACAGAGTTAGAATCCTGATTTAGCCTCATACTGTGGAACTTCGCACAGGTAATTTAAATCTTTCTGTGTCTCCATGACTTACTGTCTTGAGGATAATAAGTTATCCACAGAAATGTCTGGAACCATACCTGATATTTTCATACAGAATGTTTATAACCATGTGGTGTGGGTGGTAAATGGTTAACACATGTTGACTTTTTCATTTGCAAACCTTTTCAGGCTATTCTTTTTATTTAGCTCTTTTTCCTTGAACATCAGGAATGATCTGCTGATTTTCAAACCCTCTTTTATAATAAGTGGCCTCCAGGATGACAACCAATAACCTACAACTCCAAATATTCATGTTCTGGAACAGTCTTCTCTCACACTGACTTAAACGGATGAATGTAACCAATAGAAGATTTCAGAAGTGGTGGCATGTGGCATCAAAACTCGATTAACAAATGTGTCTGCTTTCCCCTACTCTTTCTCTGGATCATCCATCCTAGGGAAAGCCAGACATCATGCTATGAATGTATTTAAGCAGCCTTTTCAAATACTACAGAAAAGGAATTGATGACCCCCATCAAACCTATCTCTACTCCAACACCCAGGGGTAAACCTCATGGAACACAAGTGAATCTTCAAAACCACCTCTAGCTTTTGAATGAAACCTCACAGAAACTTCAGATAAGACTCATTCAGAACCATTCAAATCTGCAGCAGTTAAATCGGTGGCACACTGAAACTACATGAAATAACAAATATCCATCATCTTATGACACTGGGTCAGAGCAGATTCACTCTACAGCAGGGTACATATAAGTATAGACCTTCCCACTCAAAACTTTGTTTCTTGGAAAGACATCGAATTTATAGATTGATTCGTGGAAAATAACCTAACAACTTCACATGTCTTTGCTACTCAGGAAGGAATTCTGTCTTCCCACTTATCCAAGATATGTTTTAAAGATATTTTGAGGTTCGTTTTTCTAGGTCTAGTTTATTTCTTGTGTTGTTTTGTAGATATTTTACCACTTCCCATTATGTTCATTAAAATTATGCTTCTGTTATCAATTTTAATGCAATAATTTTATTAATTTTGTATCTAGTCAGCTTAATAAAGTCTGCCATTTTAATAGATGGATACCCAATAGATTTTTTTCTCTTTTTATTTATTCTTCTCTCATACAATACATCCTCAACACAACCTCCACTCTCTCCACTCCTCCCAGTTCCCCCATGCCTCCTGTCTCTCCCAGGTGCACTGCTCCTCCATTTCATCTTAGAAAGGAGCAGATCCTCTAGAGATATCAATCAAACTCAGTATAACAAGATTCAATAAAGCTAGGCCCAAAGCTGCTTAACCTCAAGCGTATACTTAGACCACTTAAAGGCAGTGTCGATCCATAGTTCCTTTTTTACAGCCATATTTGCTCCTTGGTGATTGCATTGTCTGAGGTAATAAATATGAGCCCCATAAGGAGAGTGTAGCAGAAGGCTTTACCAGAATCATTGCTTTGCTTTCTTCCTTTTCCACAGTAGTTGTATATTTTAAAATTGCCAAGTACCTCATTTTGGATGAAATATTTAACATTTTCATTTTATAACCTATCATCTTAATAAAAATGTAAATAATTAAAATATTAAATTGTATCAAATAAAACTTTGCTGTCAAACTGTTAATGATATAACTAAAATTTTAAGACATGAAAGTTGTTGATTTCATAATTCATTATCTTTCATTTGTTGTTCTTAACCCTACTTATCCTTTAAACAAAAGACTTTTTTAAATTTAATTTTCTTGTTTTTACTTATTCATTTACATCCAGCTCACTCCCCCACTCCTGGTCACTTCCTCCCACAACCGTTCCCCTATGCTTTCTCCCATGGGTATCCCCCCAACCCTGGCACTTCAAGTCTCTGCAAGGCTAGTCACACCCTCTCCCAGTGAGGGAGACAAGGCAGCCCAACTAGATGAACACCCTACATACAGACATAGCCAAAAGACTTTTATCTCCCTCACCATGAATAGCTGAATTTGGAATCACAGACATAAACAAAAACATGCTTCTAAATTTAAAAAGTTTAAAATTGAAAGGGAACAATATCTTACTTAGGGAAAGAAAATGTGACTAAATCATCTTCCACTTAATAACTTCAAAAGTAATATGATGTCTAAAATATATTGAGAGATAATTTTCAACGTGAAACTGGATAGAGAGGAAGCATTAGGGTACCTTTTTGAGGGCTGAGAAAATGAGCACGCTACACTGCAACTGATAAATTGATTTTTAATAATGTTAGATGCCTACAAACCTTCTCTTCAGTGTACTGCATTAAGGGAATACATAAGCAGGTGCTGGACACCCTCTGAGTATTTTCAATTTTATTCTTATATTCATGAGAAGGAGAGAAAGCAAAAATAACAACCAGGTAGCATCAAAGGTTCATTATCACCTGGACTTGTTTACTGTTGCCTTTTCCGTCCTTATCTGTGCCTAACAGAACAACTAAACACTTCATACAGACAGCACAATGAACATGTAAGCTCAGAGTTGCAGGCACAACATTTTACCGATTCTAATTCCAGAAACAAATCTTGTGCATAAATGATAACGCTTCTTGGGAAGACCCTTGTCTGTTCTTTGCAGACAAATGTTGCGCCAAGACTTTCCAGAGTGACTTATCACAACGCCAGGTTTATAAGCAGGTTGATCAACACTAGCCAAACCATCTCACACCAAACAGGGCAGGATTTACGAGAGTACCAACCGTGACGATAACATAGAAGCCGGCATTTTCTGTGCTTAACTTGGAACCACAGACATGTTCAGCTCAAACCTTTTGAGTCTCAACATCTGTTGTGAGCATTGAGAAAAACAATAGACTCGGGAAAATGCATTCATTTCAATATTAATTTCAGTGGCCTGACTTAATGTAGCTACATGATCTATAAGAACAATGGCAAGAACAGGAAAATGTTATCTAATTCAGGTAAGGAAGTTTTGTGAATGTTGAGACTACAGATTTAAAATATATACTTGAACGATGCAACCATGTTCAAATACCCTACTTTGCTCCAAAGCAGCATACCGTAAAAATTTGCTGCAGTGTCTTAGTACAAAACTATGCTCAGGGTTTTGTGTAGGGTTTATAGAATTCTCTTTTAAATAAATGCTATTAATTTCCTGTATCCCCTATTAAAAACCCATTTGACATATACACCAATAGTACTACAAATATTTCTATACCACTAAATTTGTCTTAATATTTTGCTTAACAAACATGAAAATTGTTGCGGCCCGAGCTGCCCCACATTGGGCGCCAAAAATGTTGCAAGCCGCTCTAGCCCACGTTTGGGGGCCAAAATGTCTCAGACTGCTCTGTCAATGTTGGGATGCACTGCCAAAAGCCTTGGGGCTAAACTGTTAGAGCCTGCACTGCCCCAAGCTGCTCCAGTCCACAGGTTGGGGTTCAGCAAGAGAGAGAGTGAGGACAGATGCGAAGAATGGAGACCAGACAGAGTGTGATTCAATCCCGTTTATTCTTCAGTCTCTCTTCCTAGTCCAAGTCCCAAGTCTTGAGTTTCTAGTCCCTAGTTCCTAGTCCCTAGTGCCTCCAAGTTCCAAGTTACTTCTTCCAAGTGCTAAGTGCCTAATGTCTAATTCCAAGTTCTTCCTCCAAGTTGTACTCTCTAACCTAATTCCTAGTTCCAAGTTGTACTGAACTCTTCTGTCTGCCTCTTGCCTTTTATATGTCTCACTTCTAAGGCATGCCTCTAAATCACACCTTTAAGTCATTCCCTTAGACCTTGCCTCTAAATCTGATCTCTAAGTCACGCCCTTAAGTCTTGGCTCTAAATCACAGCTTTAAGTCTCACATACCCAAGGGAAGATCCTGGGTATCTAAAGCAAGATGTTATCAGAGTGTGCTCAGCTGTTGTAGGCTGATGTAATCAAGTCTCTTATCAGGGTATATGGCTCAAGATGGCTGCACGGATGATATCCGCCTTCTATCGGCTCCCCACAGATAATGTCTTGATAGGAACACTTCAGTTTTGTTTTCTTATTTAAAAAAAGTTCCTCTTTAATTTTGCTAAGTTTAAGAGACTTGGTTTAAATTATTGATCTATGTTGCAATCAAGTCCAACAGCCCATGTTGAAAAATAACATATGTGTGAGAAAGATGACTTGCAAGGTGAGACTTACTTTGAGCTAAAGCACAAACATGCCTTCAGAAGCTAAGAGAACCTGTATACCCAGTCTTCCTGGGATTAAATATGAGACCTTCAGGATACTTTCTTCAGGAAAGTTTGTGATAGTCCATTTAAATTCTTATAACTTCTATTGAACGTTATTTGATAAGTTCATATGTGTAGAAGTGTATTCTGATGACTCTAACCTCCTCCCTGTCTCTAGTCTCACTTCCACAAGTGTCATGCTCCTCCCGTGAGGCCTTTTCTCACATTAGTGCCTCTAATTTTTAAGAGCCACTGAGTTTATCCAGGACCATCTGTATGACCATGAGTCTGGAATTATCCATCAGGGCCCATGGGCTCTTCAGTAAGTACAGAACTGAAGACAATACTGTCTTACTCAAGAATCCATCAGAAAGCCCTTAGCAGCTCATGGTTAACTGCTGATATGCACAGTGTGTGTAGGTTCCTTACAGGTTGCCACAGCTGATATAAGGTTATGACTCCATTGATTGTACCAGAAGATAGCATTTCCCAACATGTCTTCATATTTTATAGACTTTCTGATTCCTCTTTCATGGAGACCATTGTGCTTCCTGTTTGGGACTGAGTACTCAGCTACCAATTGTTCTCAGAACCTTGAGCAGTCTTTCATTGCAAAGAGAAGCTTCTTTGATTGAGACCAAGAGTAGTATTTGTCTATGGTACAAACAAAAAAATGTTTAAAAGGCAGCTTGGTACCAAGTCAGTCCACTAAATAACAATATTCTTAGACTCTCCCTGTGGCCTAAGACCTCCTTAGCCAGCCTCTCTAAAACTAACTAACTAACTAACTAACTAACTAGATTTATAGTACTGAGTATGAAATACTTCTTGTAGAGTAGACCTCAACTCCAATCTTGGAGTAGCAGGTTACACCCATAACCTTCATACCACTACTGTATTTGTAGGGATATCTTGCCTGGCAGGTGGGTATTGTTAATATAGTGTTCACAGCTGGGTTAGACTGTTATTTTCTCCTGCAACAGTGTATATAGCATCATCTGGAACTCTAAAAGCTAGGAGGCAGGCAGGAAGCCTCTGACTCAGATCTGGCTTGATTTCTCTTTACTTGGCAACTAAAGTATTGTCATTTACAGCAACAGTATTATCAACTAATTCTAAAAGGAAACAAGAAGAGAGGCAAGGACCAATCTTGGGCAATACCCAACTCTATATCCTAAGACAGATATACATGGTCAAACACATTCATTGTTGCTTTATTCAACTATGAAACGGAAATGATCTAGATATTCATCAGATGATGAATGGAAATGAAACATGGAGATACACATGAAATAATTCTGAGATTTTGCAGGTAAATATGGTTTTCATTTGGGGAAAATGTGACACTAGTCTTTTGAGAAAATACTTGAAGAATATAACTTGGTCTACAATTTTTATTATTGTTTTTAACCCACAAACTTGTTGAGTCTTTCACCATGGGTTGTCCACATTCAATTATTTTTCATTTTCATTGCTAAGTTGATCAGGATTTTTTCTTTGATTTTATTATTCTTTGATGAAATGATTTGGCTGCTAAGAATATAGGTGTTGTGATGATCTGAATGAAAAGAGGAGCCCTCCATAAGTGCCACCCTTTTTAGCGTTCTTCAGAACTTAGCTACTGGGTCAGCCATCGATGCTTCTCTGGAAGACAAAGTAGACATGCAGAGGGGGTCTGTGTGAGGACAGTCCCAGTTCCTCTGTGAGACAGTGGGCCCTGCATTACAGTAGGACACTTCAGTGCCTCCATAAGTATTCGTGTTTGCTCTAGTAACCTTGAAAGATAAATCTTTGAGGTAAAAATGCTATGAAAGCATATCTGCCATTTATATCCCGTCCAGATTTGTGTTTCATCTTACACAGTCATTGATTCGTACTATTCCAAACACTGGAACATCTTCCCTCAGACTCTGAGACTCTCTAAATATGATATATCCACCATGGATCTCAGTGTTATATGGATATCCAACACATCCTGATGCAGAGTAATTGGAACTTCAATAATGAGTCCTCGACTTGACTCTAATGGATTTCCGAATGTTACACCTCCCTAGATGGCCTTGCTTTGGCAGAGTCTATATATAGCATTCTTCAGATTTCTGGGAAAGGGCTAGTTATAATACTGCAGAGAAGCAAGCATTAGTGGGTTTCCATGACAGGGTTAATATATGGAGATAGCACATCTTCCCACACTTTTGCTGACTACAATAATAAGAAATCACTGTCTACCTATTACTGATATTTATATTTATTATAAAATATTGAATGGATGCTTACAATATGCCAAAAAATGCTTCAGTGCTGGGGATTAGGATGAATAAGATTTTATCTGTATTCCTTATTGTAATTGCTCTGATGCCCCCTTTAAGATAAGCCAACCAGTTACTGACACCAGCAACCAAAAAATTCTATGGTATCTGTGTTCTGGAATAGAAAGCACATGATGCAGGCACATAACCTAATCAGGAAGGGTGTAGCAGAGGGAACATAAGATGCAAAGTAACAGTCATTAGTTAAGAACTTAGGAATGACTGCAGGAAGGAGATATAACATAAAAGGACAGAGAAGAGAAGTGGAAATGTTCCTATGCCCAGCATGTTAAAACTCCATAGCTAAAGCTAAGGTAACCCTGTGGCCATCATCATCCTTTCTAATTAAACTGTTATTTTCCATTAAAATTAACTGTATCATAATCAGAAAAAGTGATTTATTGCATATTCCAGTTATGAGGTCACCTTACAGTATAAAAGTGCAGTATTAGAAAATGTCTACGGCCGTGCATTCGTCACACTATGAAATTAATGACTAAAGAAACAAAGGTCATTTCATCAGTATGAGTTCTAACAGAGGTGGCAGGAGACCAGCAGAGAGGACAAACTGGAGCTCGGAGGCATGATCGACCCTAACATGCTTTTGGTGGTATCTCCATCATATGTTGCATAACAAAACTAAAACTTCAGCATATAAAGCCTGGAAGCAGGCTTCATCAATTATTTCTGTGAAAGTAATTACCGCAAAGCTTGATAGCTCAATACAATGCAGCTTTATCACCTCACAGTTTCTGTGGTTCAAAAATCAGAGCACACTTTATTTGGTTCCTCCACTGAAGGTTTGACTCACAGCCACGATAATAGTGGTAGCCAAAGCTTTGTTTCATCTCTATCCTTTGGAGCAAGGATGCATCTGTATGAAGCATTCACACATCTACACAGCTCAGTTTCTTCCTGGTTGTTGGCTTCGGATGACTCCCAGTTGCTTACCGTGTAAAACTTTCCAACACTACAAGTTACCTTATCTAAAACCCAGAAAGCAGTTATGTCTCCCAGCAGTACGAAATTTGCTATTGCCTATTACATAATCAAGGAAGTAAATTCATTTTAGTTGCCAAATCTTAAATATTAAAAAAAAGTTATTCTAGATGGGAAGGTATATAAGGCCACTAATACCAAGAGGCTAGCGTCACTGGGCATCTAAGAGGCTGCTTACAGGATGATGGATGGTCCATTTTACATGTCTTGGTCATGTTAAACACACTCAAGCTTACCATATCCACTTCGTTAACAAAGTTATATAAACACAGAATTGCAGTACCAGTTTTTCTTAACATTATTTAAGTAGTATTTAGTCTACTCACAAGCATAACTGACTCCAGTAGGAAATTCTCTACAGATAATTAATTAATCAATCAAAATTACTCTCCGTGTGCAGAATACAATGAGTGGTGTATAGTAAAACATTGTCCCGTGGTACATAGAAAAGCAACAGTGGCAAATGCACAGATGTTCATCAGCTTTCCTGTTGCTTTGACAAAAATGCAACAGAGTGAAAGAAGAAAAGAAAGACTTAGTTTTAGATCACTGTAGACAGTTCTGTCTATCATAACAAAGATCTTGTGGTTAAACAGAGCAGTTCACTTCACAGGGACCAGAAAGTGGGGAGTAAGGATATCTGTGTCTTAGACTTGCTCTTTTCCCCTTTTCATTCCAGAGGTCCCAGACTATTGGATGATACGACATTTACAGTGGGTCTTGCTTCCTTACTCAGTCTTCTCTGGAAGCCCCTCACGGTCACACTTAAAGCTGTATTAATCTCCTAGGGTTTTCTCAACCCAATAAAGGTGACAATCAAAATGAACCATCACAGTAGAGATAGCAGACATAATTCCTTCCAAACAAATAAAATGATGGTTTTTAATCCATTACCAATGTCTGTATACTACTTCAATAAATGACATCCAACTCTTGGTATAGGCACATCACTTAAACATTAATCTAATCTCTAAGACAAGCACACTTTTTAAAAAGCTGTCTAGCCTGATACTAGCAATGCCCTGAAACTACAATATGAGCTGGAATATTTCAGGTAAATTGCTAGAGGCCATATTTTGTTTTCTAAGTAATTGCATTTCTCAAGGATTGATGATTGCCTTATGAAAACCGGCTGCAGCGTGCACACTTTAAGGAAGATTCCTCCTGCATGCTGCCTGCCTAACTCAATGCAAATAAATCTAGAAAACAAAGCAAAGAGCAAAATATTCCCAAAACCCCTTGTCCCAGTGTGTGTCACAAAAGATGATTTAATTGGTGCTGTGAGTGATATCACTACAAACCCAAATGTTTCTTCAATATGCATCCTGAAAATAACTGCTGAAAAACATGACCATGTTCTATTACTTTTGTTCAAGTCTGATTCTCAGAAAACAGGGGGAAAATAACTCTTCTGCTCTTATTATTTGTTTGTGGACTAGTCAGTTGTAGGAGAAAGCCAAAAAGATCGTGAAATAACATTTCCCATGTAGCTATGAGCAAAGCAGACACTCATATAATACCCTAATCAGCAGCTCATCACAGTGATGGTGCTCCAGGAGATCAACGCTCTTCACAAGCAATGGCCTGCATTACACAGAAACATCCAGCATGAAAGACACCTCAAAAGAAGGAACTAAAAAAGACACTGAACATTTCTTTATAATAGAGGACAGCTCAGGGTCACGGGTACCCCTCACCACCACAGAGGAGGAATAAATTCAATGAACAAACAAAACTGCAATGGGGCACTCACTATGCTTAAAATGTAACCAATCAATAACAAAAGAATAAGCAGCAGCAAGCCATAGATCTATAAATATTCATCCAACAAGACAGTGTGGTGCAACACAAAACTCATATGTTCTGGTGTTCCAGCTACCTGTCAGCTACCAACTCTTTGACCTTGGTGAAGTCCTCAGATTCTGAGATCCAATTTCATCACTGCAGATGAAGATACCTACCTTCCTGAGTATAAGTACATAAGCATATCTTCCCTTCCATTTATTTCAATTCCAAGTCAAACTATGAATAAGAAAGAATTGTATCGATTGTTGAAAATCAATTTGACAAATTGCAATTTTCTCTCTGCCAAATGAAAATACAGACCATCTCAGGGGAGCCTTACACAGTTCTTTTGAAAATTAGAGCATTAGTATGTTGAAAGATGATTTCGATGGCATCCTCCACATACATGTTCCTATCTATATACCACATACTGGAGAGACAGGAAAAAGCTAAAGCATAATAAATAGCAAAGGATCCTGTAACCAAGGAGTTGCAGGGAAGAAACAGGAGAGTAAAAATGTAAGCAAAAGCTAAGAGTTGGGATGAAAAGTTAATGGGGTGTATCTATCCCACACAAAGACACAAATGCCCTTTCTCTGAACCTGTGAATGTGCTACACTATATGACAAAAGGAAGCACAGGCTGCTCGTTGGCTCCTGTGAGTGAGGAGATTATCCTATCAGGAGTAGACGGAGACCGGAGTGGCAGGATGTGAGAACCAGCTTGAAAATTGAAGGTTGCCATAAGCTAACAAGCAGCTTCAAGATGCAGGAAAAGAAGGGATCATAGCTTGTCCTCTGGAGCCACAGAAAATAAAGAATGTGGCCCCTTCAGCACTGTGGTTGCAACAACCTATCTCCAACTTACATTTCTTTTGGGTAAAACACTTTGACACCAAGATTTTCTGTTATAGTGGCAATAGGAAATTGATACAGAAGTGGCGAGGGGGTAACAACATGGCTTATCACTGTGGCAAAAAAGTAACAGATTAGACCACATGACTGTCAGTGATGCCATGTGTCAGAAACAGCTTTTACTAATACACAATTATCTTTGGACAAGAAGGAAGAATCTATGAGCTTGGCTACATTAATTTATACCAAGGTCCTTTTAGAAGAGGAAGAGTTAGTATCAAACTAATGACAGAAACAGACAGAAAATCAGGAGATATGGCATTTAGTCCTGAAATACTTAGAAATTCTTTCAAAAATACATCAGTTCTCTTCAAATTAGAGCCACGGAAGGAGCATTCCTTCCTGAATGACACAAACCCATCAGTGGTGAGAAGACAAAGCCTGCCCGTAGAGATGATTTGCTCTTGACACAGCACGGTTTTTCTCTAGACAGGGTGGCATTTTAACTAATAATTAAGCACCAAATGAACCATTTGAACATTTCAGAGCCATGAGCAGAAGAAAATTAAATTAAATCAGAATTAACATATTAGGTCCAGGCTGCATAAAGACAGATTATTGCTTTGTCTAGATTCTGTCTCGTTAAGAAGCTATTCTTCAAAACATCCAACTCCAAAGCACAAATGATAGCATGACATTAGCAAGCAAACATGATAATTGGATCATTTAAGCTCAGACAAATGTATGGCAGAATATTCTGTTGCTTACAGGGTGAAGGGAAGATATGGATGTATCTCATATTTCGTTCAACTCAATGCATTCAACTGACTGAAACATGCATGTTAGATGCCCAGACTCCATGGTGTAAAAGGCACAGTCCTTCCCTTTCCTGAAACTCAGTTTAGAAGAAAGAAGCATAGTAGGGAAGTAAGTAAAACATATTGAAAGTATTCAAGAAATTCGAGCTGTGGATGAATCTCAAATCATTGAATCCAAAGACTGATGGATTTCTGCCACCAGTCTTTATACTCTCTTCCCTGGGAGAGGTGACATTCCACGCTCCTCTTTTTAAAGGGGCCCTGTCAAACTGCATATGACCTCAGACACCTGTCCCAATTTTCCCTTAATTATATCTGAATTTAGAGGAGGCACACAATTAAGTTATCACAACTTATCAATTAATAAATAATACTAACCCAGAAAAATTATTAGAAACATGGACTTAAATGGTACAAACATTTTCAAAACCTTCCAACTTGGTTTCTGTGATAAATGGGCATCTGGCAGGCTATAGACACACTCAGAATTACTTCCCTGTTGTATGGCAAACTACTATCAATTTTTTTTAAAACCCACATATGAGAATAGTGGGAAAATAAGCAAAATTGGGTCTCTTAATAAAAAAAAGTTATTGTGAAGATGTGAGAAGTGCACAGAGTCATGTCATTGCTGATTAGTTAAAACCTGCTCACTGCCAGGAGCGTAAGGGTGCACTATTTTGTGACATTTTCACCATAAATAGCTGTGGAAATGGTAATACAGTGAATAGAGCTCAGGATGTTTTCAATGCCAAACACACAAGCTTATTCTATCCCAGGCATCAATAGTCTGAAGAGGGGCTCGTGTGCACAGGACACACTTGTGCACAGGACACAGTGACCCTGATTAAATAGGGAACTGTGACATTGCTGGCACACAGAAAGACTTTGCTCTTCCATCATCTTCTATTTTGATTTCTAAAAGTGTGGCTTGTGACTTGTGCAAGCTGTTAGGGGCCCATTAGTGAAGATCCTGCCTTCCAGGGAAACTAACTCCAACAAGAGGCATCAAGCCCCGCACCCCCTGAATGTATAAAGCTAGGCTCTGTAGGCAGGCAACTGAGACAACTGGTCCCAAGTGCCAGCCAAAACTGCCCCCACATGATTACTGACTCCAGAAGTCAGAATTGTCATGGAAACATTCATCTCAACTATAACTAAAGAGATCAGTGTGGGTAGAAAGTAGACTCCTTTTGGCAGTAGGACCTGAGAGCCAGGCATGCAAGAGTATGATAATGTCTCCATTATCATAAGGTACTGCACTGTGTTGCTGACAAACACCAATTAGGACATTCAGTGGGGCTGGTTGTAGCAGTAAGACCTACAACCTGTACAGTAGTAATCCTTGCTACTTTAGATGATGAAGTAAAGTACTGTAAGCTCACTTCTGCCTGGTCCTTTCTGTTGGACAGACTCCTAGCTGGTCTGCTCCCATGAAGACACCATACCCATCCCAGAGGATCTGCTGTACTCAGAACAGTTGTTAAGAACCCTCCCTCATAACCTGAAGTCCCAGAGCAGCTGCTGGGAGCCTGGCACACTCAGGACCCATCACCCACCAAAACCTTACCTTCCTGAATACCACTCCTCTTCTGCCCCTTCTGCCTGGTCCTTTCTGCTGGGACAGACTCCTAACCAGTCTGCTCCCATGAAGACACCATATCCTGACCCATTGGCACCGGTTCTTTCCGATCTGAGCTGGTGCCCTGAGCAGACGTTGAACGCTAGCTCTGCAAACAATCCCACAACACCAAAAGGAAGCTAGACTCCCAGGAGCTCTAACACACCCAGGATCATAGAGGAAGCTGGACTCCCAGGAGCTCTAACACACCCAGGATCATAGAGGAAGCTGGACTCCCAGGAGCTCTAACACACCCAGGATCATAGAGGAAGCTAGACTCCCAGGAGCTCTAACACACCCAGGATCATAGAGGAAGCTGGACTCCCAGGAGCTCTAACACACCCAGGATCATAGAGGAAGCTGGACTCCCAGGAGCTCTAACATACTTAGGATCTCAGGATCACAGAATTACAGACACAGCTGGCCTCTCAGGAGTTGTGACACAATCAAGATAACAGGAGAGACAGGCTCCAGTCACAGACAGTGAGTGCAAGTAGCACTAGAGATAACCAGGTGGTGAAAGGCAAATGCAAGAACATAAGCAACAAAAACCAAAGTTACTTGGCATCATCAGAACCTAGTTCTCTCACCATAGCAAGTCCTGGATACTCTATCACACCCGAAAAGCAAGATTCATATTTAAAATCACTTTTCATGAGGAAGATAGATGACTTTAAGAAGGACATAAACAACTCCCTCAAAGAAATACAGGAGAACACAGGTAAACAGATAGAAGCCCTTAAAAAAGAAACACAAAAATCCCTTAAAGAATTGCAAGAAAACACAACCAAACAGGTGAAGAAATTAAACAAAACAATCCAGGATATAAAAATAAAAGTAGAAACAATAAAGAAATCTCAAAGGGAGACTACCATGGAGATAGGAAGCCTAGGAAAGAGATCAGGAGTCATAGATACGAGCATCACCAACAGAATACAAGAGATGAAAAAGAGAATCTCATGTGCAGAAGATACCATGGAAAACATTGACACAACTGTCAAAGAAAATGCAAAATGCAAAAAGCTCTTAACCCAAAACATCCAGGAAATCCAGGACACAATGAGAAGACCAAACCTAAAGATCATAGGTATAGATGAAGATCCCAACTTAAAGGGCCAATAAATATCTTCAACAAAATTATAGAAGACAACTTCCCTAACCTAAAGAGATGTCCTTAAATACACAAGAAGCTTACATAACTCCAAATAGACTAGACCAGAAAAGAAATTCCTCCTGTCACATAATAAACAAAACACCAACTGCACAAAACAAAGAAAAAACATTAAAAGTAGTAAGGGGAAAAGGCCAAGTAACATACAAAGGCAGACCTAAAAGAACTTCACCAGACTTTTCACCGGAGACTATAAAAGCCAGAAGATCCTGGACAGATATCATACAGACCCAAGGAGAACACAAATGCCAGCCCAGGCTACTATACCCAGCAAAACTCAATTACCATAGAAGGAGAAACCAAGATATTCCATGACAAAACCAAACTTACACAATATCTTTTCACAAATCCAGCCCTACAAAGGATAATAGATGGAAAACTCCAACACAAGGAGGGAAACTACACCTTAGAAAACTCAAGAAAGTAATGTTCTTCCAACAAACCCAAAAGAAGATAGCCACACAATCATAATTCCATCTCTAACAATAAAAATAACAGGAAGCAACAATCACTTTTCCTTAATATCTTTTAACATCAATGGACTCAATTCCCCAATAAAAAGACATAGACTAACATACTGAATACATAAACAGAACCCAGCATTTTGCTGCACACAGGAAACGCACCTCATTGACAAAGACAGACACTACCTCAAAGTAAAAGGCTAGAAAACAATTTTCCAAGCAAATGGTTTCAAGAAACAAGCTGGAATAGCCATTCTAATATTGAATAAAATTGACTTTCAACCTAAAGTTAGCAAAAGATCAGGAAGGACACTTCATATTCATCAAAGGAAAAAATCTGCAAAGATTAACTCTCAATTCTGAACATCTATGCTCCAAATTCAAGGGCAACCACATTCATAAAAGAAACTTTACTAAAGCTCAAAGTACACATTGCACTTCACACAATAATAGTGGGAGACCTTCTTCTCAGCACCTCATGGTACCTTCTCCAAAATAGACCATATAATTGGTCTCAACAGATTCAAGAAGATTGAAATAATCCCATGAATCCTATCAGATCATCAGACATTAAGGTTTGTCTTTAACAACAACAACAAAGGAAAGCCTACATTCACGGAGAAACTAAAGAATACTCTATTCAATGATAACTTGGTAAAGAAAGAAATAAAAAAAGAAATGAAAGACTTTTCAGAATTTTATGAAAATGAAGGCATATCATACCAAAACTTGTGGGACACAATGAAAGCAGTGGCTGCCAGGAAGTGCATGCTGACAGGAACCTGATATAGCTGTCTCCTGAGAGGCTGTACCAGAGCCTGACTTATATAAGAGGTGGATGCTCAAAGCTAGCCATTAAACTGATCACAGGTCCCCATTGAAGGAGTTAGAAAGAAGACTGAAGGAGCTTAATGGGGCTTGAGTCCCCTTGGGAAGAGTGACAATACCAACCAACCAGAACTCCCAGAGTCTAAACCACCATCCTGGGAACACACATGGAGGGAACCATGTCTCCAGCTGTATATGTAAGGGAGGATGGCCTTGTTGGGCCTCAGTGGGAGAGGAGGGCCTTGCTCCTGTGAAGGCTGGATGACCCAGTGTGGGCAAATTCCAGGGCAGGGAGGTGGGAGTGGATGGATGGGTGGAGGTACACCCTTATAGAAGCAGGAGAAATGGGTATGAGAAAGGGGGTCTCTGGAGGGAATGGGGAAAATGGATAATATCTGAAATGTAAATAAATAAAATATCTAATAAAATTAACTAATTAATTAATTCTAAAGAACTGCAAGCTCAAGGCCAGCCTGGGAACATAGAAAAAGAGTGTGTCAAAAAAAAATAAAATGGAATAATAGAGTCCAGTGTAGAATGTTTGTCTTGTGTGTACATCCTTAAGCATTGCACAAAAAGAATGTCACTGGGGAGACAGTGCCACCCAGATGAGGGGTAAATCACTACTTGCAAGACCTACCCCCTCCTTTATCATTAATAGGCCTAGGAGAATCCAGAGACTTTTCAGCCCTTCCAAATTATAAGTGCTCCGGTGACACCTCACACTAGATGTGACCTTGGCCTTCTCCCTTGGCTTGTCCCTAGTCTTTTCTGCTTATAGGATGGATCCTAAATCTCAACTATCATCTCCCACCCCAGCTGCCCAGTCATCATCAACAAACAGCTCCTTCCTGTCATTAAGTCCTCGTCCTCCACAGGAAATACAAATAGCCAACAGCAACATAAACCAATCTCTATGTGTTTAGGAAAGTGTTTCCTAAGGCCTTGGTATTCCTAATGATCTGGCCTCCTACCATCCACTAAGCAGGCAGAGGAGCCAAGAAGCATAAACTAGGTACTCAAAGATGTATGATAAAGAAGTTCTATCTACTATAGCATAGACATTTTAGTTGTTTCATGACTGTCTCAACCTAGATTTAAAACCCTGTAGTGTGTAGACTGTGCAATATTAAGTGAAGTTACAATCTCTCAGAAATAATAGCATGCACTCCATTCATGTGCAGAACTTAGACAATAATATATGTATATATGTAAACAAATGTACATGTAGATAGAACATAACATGAAGAAATGAGAACAAGAAAAACTAACTATTAAGGGATGAGGAGGGACTTACTGTAGGTCATGAATTATAAAAAAAGAGAATAAAGCTTTCTAATTTTGACTCTGCTACAGACTTTCCTTCTGGGCTGGGAGATAAGTCTATAAATATATTTGATATTGAAAGTATAAAATACAATGTAAAGCTCCACAGCCTCCATCTCAAATAGCTATTCTAACTGTATATACAGTATGTTGAATTGTATAGTCCTTCGGTCTGGTTGACTTCAATAGATAGTGGTCCCCCTCCCTATATTTTTGTAATAAACTTTATATCATAACGGCTTTTTTTCTCATTTGAGAAAGACCCTAGATGGATGTCGCGCAGATCTTCTGCTTGTAAAGCGAATCAAACCCACAGCCAATGACTTTTTATGGGTCTGTCACACCTGGGTCACTGTGCGCCTGTCCTTTCACCCCAGTGACAGTTACTGGAGGATGAGAGACAGTGCTGGAATCCCAGATCCCGTGGTGTCACTTACACTTGTCAGTCTGCACAGAACTCACATATTCTCATTAATTTCATCCTTTTTGCCAAACATAAACTAGTCTCTAAATCCCAACACTCACTTATCCTGTGTCTGGATACAGCCCTCTACTTTCATTTTAAGTAACAATGCTCTGTCTTCATTCCGTCAATGTGCTGGGATAGCCTGTCCTGACATCAAGAGAACTTTCTGTTCTTACAAAGCACCTATCAAAGTTTACACTTTGCAGGATTGGTTGTGAGGATCCATTGCCTTCTTATTCCCTAGATACATCCATGGCCTCCATCCAACCTATCTCTTCTGTAAATACCGAATTGCTGCTATCTCAAAAGCTTGTTAACAACAAGAGAAAGGCACGGGCTTGACCAAAGCCTTCCACCCTTGTTCTTAACACAGAGCTCCAAAAAGAGAGGGGGACGCAAGGGCCTAGAGGATCCCTACACAGAGTCACATTTGCTTTGTCCGTGCTTAACTTTAAGTCCCAATGTCAGGCAACTCCAAAGAAAAATCACTCAAGTTAATGATCTGCCAAGAAATGTGTATTTAGTGTTTTTAGTGGAAGTGCCTCTATAGCTTTTGCCTTGAATTATAAATGTGGGCTCTTTCTAAAGAGCTTTGTCTCTGAGTTCAGCTTTTCTAAAGGGCAGACATGGTGATAAATATTAACCTGTGTCTCAAAGAAGTACAAGCAACATACCTAGATTTGCATTTGCTTATATAAACAAATCTAGATAAATATTTGTCTATGTGGCTTAGTTCAATGTGGCTACTAAACAAATTTCACAGTCCGAGTTATAAGTAACATAATCTTCTTTCTCACAGTCCTGTGTGCTGGGATGTTCAAGATCAAGGTGGTGTCAAACAATGTCTTATGAAGACATGTGTCTGGATCAAGAGATATAAGCTTCTTGTTTGATGATGTCACATGGAAGTAGAGCTGCCACATCTCTGGGCCCTCTTGGAACCTGTATAATCTAAGCACTTCCCAGAGGCTTCCCTTCTTTGCTACTTACTATAGACTTCAACTCATGAAGCCATAGCCCTACCTGTTATAAGTTAAGTATTAGTGTGATGTGAGAAATTTGACAAGATTTAAGGATAGCTGGAAGGGTGATGGAACATTATTTCTGGATATGTTCCCAGAAAAGATTGGTGTGTGGTCAGTTAACTGAGTAGGGAGGCTGTACCTTCAATGTCGATAAGCACTATTCAGTCGAGTAAGAAATCGTATGAAAGGAAAACAGAAGGGAGAATTTGCCCCTATCCTTCCTTTCCAGAGTAAGTCATTCTTTTCCTGATGATGAAAATCATCCCTCCAAGTGCCTTGGCTTTTGAACTGTGTTCCTGCACCAGCTGTCATTCGAGTTCTCTTGGAAACTGGGTCTTGAAGTTAGGACTGAACTTTTGGCTTCCTAGTTCTGAAGCTTCTAGACATGGATTACATTGTAGTAGTGGCCTTTCTTTCACTCCATCTCACAGATTGGCTGTCATAGGCCTTTTCAGATTCTGTAATCATGTGAGCCAGTTCCCTTATAACCCCCTCTGTATGCCTGTGTCCTGTTTGTCTAGCTCTCTGGAGAACCTTGACTGATACACAGACATAGCATAGAAAGCATCACTATACAAGACCATGCTCATGTTCTGTGCTAAGCGATCACTACTACACATGTGCAATGCCTTCATCTGGTCTAGCTACAACCTATTTAATCACAAGACTATTCCACAAGATTTACAGGCACTACACAACTTTTCAGATGAGATGGCCAAAGAGAGCCAAAATCTACTCAAGATTAACAAAAATTAAAGTCAATGTCAAACGTTATAAACAATGTCACACAGAGTAGATTCTTGGGAGACATAACCACATAGTCCAAACTCTGTCAAATCCAAACAGGGTCTCAGAAACAAACTAAAAGCCTATTAGAACTTTATAGGTAGTGGGGAAAAAATCAAGATTGTGAAAAAATTTTATCAAAGTCACCACTTAGTCCACAAACCTAGAGCTAGAGCTCAGATTCAAAAGTATCTCATTGTGGCGTGTTGACAAGGAATGGGGACATAGGCTCATATATTTGAGTAACTGGCCATTAGGGATTGGAGCTACTTGAGAGGGATGTGAGGTGTGGCCTTGTTGGAGGAGGTGTGGCCTTGTTGGAGGAGGTGTGGCCTTGTTGGAGGAAGTGTGACATTGTTGGAGGAGGTGTGGCCTTGTTGGAGAAGGTGTGTCACTGGAGGTGGGCTTTGGTTTTCAAAAGCCCAAACCGGGCCCAGTGGTTCTTACTCCCTGTTGCCTCCAAATCCGGGTGTAAAACTGTCCACTACCATGTCTGCCTGTATGTTGACATGCTCCCTACCATGATGAAAATCTACTGAACCTCTCAAACTACAAGCAAGCCCCAAGTAAATGCTTTCTTTTCTAAGAGTTACCAGGGTCATAGTGTCTCTTCACAGCAACAGAACAATGATTAAGACACCCAAGTCTTCACTACTTTTAAATATTCTGCAAGATTGTGATACATCTTTATATAGCAACATTTTAAGTTTTGGCATATAATTTGAGAAATTGAAACATGGAAAAATTAAAGAATATACGTCAGCCATGATTAAAATTGGATTTTGACAAAATAAATTGCATATGTTTGACATTATTATTTGAATACAGCTTCCCTCCCGTCTTTAGACTATAATTCATTTAGTATACAAGTTTCCCTCCAAGTTCATTGTCACTGTGAAATTTTAAGCCGCTGATCTCCTCTTAGATTTCCTTCTCCTTTCTTATAATAATTTTAAACTAAATAAAGTATTTTTAAAATAGAATTCTGTGTATATATTATCATATCATAAGGTAGATAACGAACACAGGAAGGGAGATGTTTTAACACACAAAAGTTGTTAACATTAAAGTCTGTCAATTTAAATGAATTTTATAATATCTTAAAATCTGCCTCAACCAATTTAAATGACCAAATTTAAACTCAAAAAATAAACTTTTATTTTAAATTCCACTTATAATCCCTAGAGTTCATTTTAAATGTTCAAGATTATATAAAAACATTTTCTTAGGTCAGAAAATTCTGAAAGGACATAATTTTAATATATTGCATTCTAGTGCAGTATTTACCAAAAATGTTTCTTGAAGTATAGCAGTCATACATAATAGTTAAACACAACCTGTCATTTTATTTGTAAAGCAAGTCTTCTAAATTATGCATCTGAATTAAGTAGAAAAACCCTCATTTCTTTTCATTAAATGCCTGAAATGTTGTGATACACAGCAAAAATGTAGTAGTGAGTGAGTAGTAGATGGGGATTTTCCTTAAATATTTAAAATCTAACCAAATCTCTGAGATTTAAGTAAATTATCAAACCCTAGCTGAATATATCAGAAAAATAAAAAGTAAAGAAATGCAATACAAAATGAAGAAACCACAAAACACGTGGTTTAAAAATGACAGGCTTGCTTGTCCCACAGCTCTGGGAGTTAGATGCCTCAGGTCAATGACTGTGCGGGGAAAAACTGCTCAGTGTCTCTCCCAGCTGCTAGGAGCCTTGTATCGTAGTATCTATCTCTATGTCCACATTTTCTACCTTTTAATAATAAAAAAGAATAGTTGTGATAAATTGGGATTCTTTTTAACAACATAACCTCATCTATAAAGATCCCAACTAAGTAATTCTATGTTCACATGGGCTGGGGGCTAGAATTCTAATATACCTTTCAAGACAGGGCCACGATGTAACCAGTATAAGGTTCTGAGTGTTGGGAAATCCTGAAACTATTTCACTAGAATTTCCTAATTTACCAAAATTACAAAAGTTTTACCTTATACTCCTATCCTGTAGATATTGTCCTAATAATGAAGCTGTTAAACATAATGGTAAAGATTTCTGTGATGCTCAAATGGGTTTCAGTCACTCTCCTGCCTGCTAGTGCTCACAGGCTATGGCTGTGCGCTTCATCTGAGTAGCTTACTGCCCTCCCCTGATGTAAGACTCCATGCTTAAAGACACAGAAGCTTTGAATAGTGTCCAGTTCCCCCCATGTGTTTCATTAAAAAGTGTAACCTTATGTCCTTTGTGGGAAGGGGGAGGTTATACTAAGAAAAAAATAAAGCTCAGTAGAGATTCACATGAGGTAACTACTGACTGGGTTCTTAGCTTACCAAGCACTGTCCCTGGTACTGTTGAAGTAGAGAAAATTCTCTATCCTTGTGAACCATGTATTTTGCTGGTGGAGGAGACAGAAAACCAAAATGGGATATAAAATATATAGCAAGCTTGATGGTTATAAGTGTGACACAAAATAAAACAGGGAAGAAAAATAGAAAGTGCCAGAAGGCAACAGATTGAGATTTTTTTTAAAAGAAAAAAAAAACTTCTTCAGTGGGGATAATGCTGTGTGCAGACAGGAAGGAAGCATCGGGCTGACATTCTAGGCAGAAAAGGGGGCAGAGCAAAGATTCCAGTTGAGTGTGTTTCCATTATATTAAACACATGAATATAGAAGAGAGAACATCTACCAAGAAGCAAAAAGAAGAAGAGTACTATGTAGTTGGTGTGCGAATAATGAAGAATGAGACCAACACTGTTGGCAGTTATATCATGAAAGAAGCAGATGGCTTAGCCTGGGGGAGGCAGTGATGGTGACCAAAAGTAGTCACCTCCAGATTACATTTCCTAGAACAACAAAATTTGCTTAAATAGTCACTTCAAACATCTGGAAAAGAAAAAAAAAAAGTTGAAAACAACTCAAGATTGGAAGCCTGAACCACTGGGAAGCAAAATGCAGGAGGAATAAATCTGCAGGGAAGTTCAGAGACTGCTTTGAACATGTAAAAGGGAAGTGATCCATCATTTATCTGCCTATGAAAAGTTGATGAATATGCAATTAGATATGAAAAGTGATGGAGAAGCAGGCGTGCCTGAGTGACTGGTTTGGAAGTATAAATTATAGCATTGAAAGCCGTGAGTATCATCAATGGGAGGCCATTAATGGGAGAAGAGAAGGGATACTCTAAGGACCGAGTCTTGTGACATGTTAATGCTAGTACTCTGTAGAGGTGAGGGGGATCCTGCAAGGGAGACAGAAGAATCAACAGTAGGTAGGGAAAACCTAGGAGACTATGATATTCTGAACATAAAGTGAAGATGATGCTTTGAAATGGAAGAAGTAATCCTGGGTTGAATATTACTGTTAGGTGATCAATATGAGAACTACCAAGTTCACTGGTCCAGTCCCATGCAGGTCGCCAGTGACTTTGACGAAACAGTTTAGTTGAGTGATAAAAAGTTAGTCTGGTTGTAGTAAGTTTATAAGAGAAATAAGGGGACGAATGGAAGCAGTACATGGATTTAGGAACTTTGCTGTGAAACAGAAAAAGAAAGAAAGTATCTAACCTTGACAGAAATGTTGAATCAACCCAGGACTTCTTTGTAGTTGGGAAGAGCAGCAGCAGTCTCAATTGTTGATGAGGATTAGGAAACACTGAGGAAATTTTGATTATGAAGCTCAGAAAGACGGGAATTGTTCACCAATGGTCATAGGCAAACAAAGCAACAGACACCCCAACTCAGGTTGAAGTATCTGTTTGCTACAGGTGCAAAGCATTTGCTTTTAGCTACTTGTAACAAAAGCAGAGGTGGGATGATGAGGGATTGGGTCTACTTTTCATTGCTTCCAGTTTCAACGAAGTAGAAACAGTATCATTAGGGGTTATTGCATTAGGTAATGTTGTTGTTACAGTTGTTGAGAATAAAATGGAAGGCATGATGACTGAAGTTCCAAAGCCCACGGAAGGAGGCACACAGTGAAACACTGGCAGCTGGTAGGCTGTGGCCCCCAGAGAAAAGGGATTTAGTGGAACAGTACAGAGAACACAAGTTTGGAAGCATAGGAAATGGTGAATACTAGATGAAACACATCTTGAAATTAAGACATGGAAAAGTTGATTAACAAGACCTGGAAGGGTTGCTCTCAGTTTCCCACCAGAACCCAACAGTAGGACTCCAGTTCTGACGATATCTCATTGTTTTGTTTTAATGCAGAACATAGAGAAAACAAAGCAATACTGAACAGGGAGATTCTTCCCTGAAGAATACCTTTCATAGTATGTGAAGCTGTACCCAGGTTGCTGCGAGGTAAGGAAGTCATTACTAGTCTTACCCAGTAATGAACTATAAACTTTAATAATGACTGGTATGATAATATATGCCCACAAGTGCAAAATTAGCAAAATGTTATAGGGGCAACCAATAGTTTTAAGGTTGGATTTAAAGCCTGCTCCTCAAGAGAAAATGGATACCCAGAACTGTGAATCTGGCCAAGAACCAATAGTTGGAAAATTCAAAGATTCCAAGGGTGAACCTACTGAATGTTTTTCTTCTAAATAGACAGTAGTTAATTCAGGACTTTAAAGTTGATCAACATGCACAGAATAAGTGTTGTTGGAGTGTCGAGCTGCAAACCAGACCTCTATAACACTCCCCTTACCAAGGCATAGGAACCATTGGGGGGTGGGAATGAGAAAGACTGCAAGATCCAGAGATTGTAGAGGAAAAAAGCCAAACTCTGTCTTCTAGGCATGACAGGACCATTGTAGTCAAAGCTCAAAACAGCCCTGGTTGCCCATATAATGCCTGCACAAGACCAAGCAATGTTCTAGCAGGATGCTGGGAGGGACCACAGGCCACTACCTCTAACTGAGGAGCTACTGAAAGCTGCTGGCTTCTGGGAGATGGCAACTCAGTTTTATTTAAGGATGCGGCTCCCCAGTCAATCAAACTTCAGTGAACAACCCCACACAGGTAACCACATGGGCAGTTCAAATTTGACTCATTGGCTTATTTTTTTAAGAGGACATGAAGTTGGGTAGGTAGGTAGATCTTAGAGGGATAGGGAGTGAATGGGATCAAAATACATTGTATAGAATCATCAAAGAATAAAGATATAATATTTAGAAACAAGATCTAGACTGGGATTCTGAGGATGATTAAAGGGAAAAAACTAAAGAGAGGAAATGGTGGTAAAAGAAACAAGAAGCAGGCAAACAAAATATATAATTCTTGTGAAGCTGAAGCCACTATATCATGGCAGGAATGGTGCTGATGATGTACAGTGATGTGGGGGGGTCTTAGTTTCAAGGGCTGGGGCAGAGTCAGCTGGGTATCAGCTTCATCATGGAGGGGTGGGGCGCCAGGATATTTTGTCTCATAATATAAAAGGGTGTGGAAGGGCTTGCTTTCTTTATCTTCTTTTTTCATTAAATAAGAATGCAAATGAAAACAATCTTATAGTGCTCTCTGTCCTTAAATGTTGAATTTACTAGATCTGGCCGAGGTATGTTCACTATTTACCATAGTCAGGATGGGATGAAACCGTATTATTATTTAGTTGGCCCAGAGCCACCAACCTTGCTGCAAACCTGTGCTCTGGAGAGGGGTCAGGAATTCATATTTTAACAAAGGAGTGAGACATTCATTGGTCTGACCTACATCACTTTCTACAGCAAACTGACGTGATAGGCCATGACACAGAAGCAGGAGGGTCTGTGTGGAAACAGAATCATCTCGGAAGACAACAGATGGGCATGAGGTCCTGCTCACATGGAGAAGAGGAGTCCCAGCATCCTCACTGTGCCCTGACTCTGGGGATGCTGGAGCCAGCTCAAAACCCTCCACACCAGCTGCGGAGCCATGCTGAGGCTAGCAGCTGCCAACAGTGTTGAAGTCAGCTGAAATGCCTTCTCAAACAACAATAAGTAAGGCACACTTGAGTGTCTAAAAAATAAAAAATTAAACCAGAAAACAGCAGTGTGGTGAATCTCTGCCCTGTGTCAACGATTAAAGAGGCCCATTTTCTGCCCTTCTGTGTGTCTTGTTCTTAGATTTCTGTACACTTTCATGCCTTGCACAGTCTATTTCCATAACATCACTGCTAAATACAATTTTTAAAAAGTGAGTCAAACTTAAAAAGTTAGATGTCCTCAGGTCTAAGTCAAAACTTCGAGGTGAGAAACAATAAAGGGGAGGGTGGTTTGATGGTTCCTCAGTTCAACATCAGGAAGACAAGTGTGTGCACAAATCCAAGTGATGGAGCACAATCCCAGAATTCAGGGGAGAACTGAAGACAGGTTTCCTAAGAAGTATGCAGAGTGTCAGGATTCCTGAGTGTGTGACATTGTGGCCTTTCAGGACAAAGGAAAAAGAACTCTTTGGAAATTGTATATTCATACTCCAAAGTGTGTGTGTGTGTGTGTGTGTGTGTGTGTGTGTGTGTGTGTGTGTGTGTATGTGTGTGTATCCAAGAAAAGCACTCTAGAAAAGCTACTCTTGATTTGATGCCTTTACAACTAAATCCTACAACATCTCTGCAGATGCCAGAACAATTATTTTATTTCTGGTATCAACATTGTTATATTGAGGTTAAATATAGATGTTTTTATCAACTATAAATCATCAACCAAATTCCCTGTTAAAAGATGACGTCAAAGAGTGGCTGGAGTTGTCATACACTTGTGACAGTGGCAGAACAGTAGGAGGACAAGGCAGCCACTTTGATAATTATTATTTAAATGGTTAGAGTTATACATGACCAGCTGATTTTATTCCTGAGACATACTCCAAATAAATAAATACATGCTCACACAAACCCTCCTTCATAAATGCTTATAAGAGGGGTTCAAAATAGTCCAAACATGGAAATAACCCAAATGTCTACCATTGGATGAATGCGTAAGTAAAATGTGGCATATCTACACAGAGAAATATTGATTATAAAATAAAATAATAAATACATGTCTCGGTAAGGTGGATCCTGCAATAATGATAAAAAAGAACCAGTTACAAAGCACTACATGTTTTTTTTTTTTTTTATTCCACTTATATGGTTGTTCAAAATACGCAAGTGCACACATACAGAAACTAGTTTAGAAGTTGCTAGGAACTAAAGGTAGCTCAAAAAATCTGAGCAGACTGCTAACGGGCACAGCTTCAAGGTTAAGGAAGAAGTTTGAATGAAGTAAAGTTTGAACTTGAATTCTAATGAAGCGACAGCTATATAACTATATTAGAAGTCATTGCATTGTGCCCTGGAAGTAGACAAATTATACCTCCATAAAACTATTAACACTGAGGACAGCTATCAAGGCAAAAGAAACATTGTTATTCGCGAATATATAAAACGAGAGTTAATTTTAAAATGTGATTGTTACAACTTGGATATAACATGTGACCAAAATCTAAACAGTAATTATTTGTGATTTAAGAATATCTGTCCACTTTATTTTTTCCTATCTTGCTTCATATAGAATAGAGGAAACAGAAAGAATAGCAAAGGGGGAGGCATGTTTGTTAAAATGAGGGAAAGAAATGTCCAGGAGCCAAAAAAGTAACATCTGTTCCTGCTGGCTGTGCTGAAATTAAGCTCTAATTTAGCTTTCAGCTAAAATTATCATAATTGAAATAAAACTAACAAACTACACGTGACTTGCAATTTTCTCATCGTTTAGTGGGGAGAAGGCCAAATGGCAACTTTAGAAGAATGGGTGTCTTCCTCAGATTTGAGATGGACAAAGACCTCTGGCTATCCCTACCCTGCTGAAAGTACCACATTTAGTCTTCCCAGCTCTTCCAAATGCAGAATAAACAAGTTGATCTTGGACAAAACCCAAGATGGCAATGGAACTGAGAACCCTGGGATAACTTGGAACTTCAGAAATTATTTCTTCATCTGACCATTCTTTCTTGATTGTCACTTAAAACTTTCACACACAAAAAACACAGATGTCCACTGTACATGTATGATTGTAAATAATATATATTATAGTATATATTTTGATATTGTGATCTACTGTGTGTGTATGGATGTATCTATAAAATAATATACATAATACATATAGACATACATATATGTGATTATTATAACTTATACTTATCATTCATAATATCTGACTTAAGGAAATAAAGTCACACTTCTCACAAATATGTGTTTAATATGAATTGTAAATACTAATGTAATAAGGATAATTTTTAAATGCAGCCAGAAGAGAGAACTCCAAGGCTCTGGGAAGGAGCCAATTGTTAGTGTAAGTCTGCCTTACTCCATGATGTTGTCAACTCCTGGGTTTCTTACAAAAGGTAGAAAGGAAACATAGTCTTATTATAAAGAAAACCCGCTGACTTCACACACAACTTTGAAAAAGTCCCATTTCTCCTGAGTATCTATTTTTTTCTCTATTTAAAAGAGTAACAAGTATGTTTGCTTTTAAAAAATGAGGAATAAAAACATCCTTAGATAAAGGCTTGGAAATATGTATAATCACATCATTAGCAGAGAGCATTATTATGTTTTAATATAGTCTAATTGAAATAGTTACATCTCCCTTCCTTTACTCCAAAGTACCCTTCCTCAACCCTCCCTATACCTTCACTACCACACTGATGGCCTTGTTTTACTTACTATATTTTGCATCCGTGTGTGCACACATGTGTGTACACACACACATATTTAATTTTTAAATGATGTTTTATGTTTTATCAAGTGACTGAGCTAGCTGAGTAAAAAGAAAGGACATTGTACATATGACAGGTATATTACACAGAATTTAAATTTTATCACATGCTCTGATATAGGGATATGGCAATAAATATTTTCTTTCATTTTTAATCTCTGAAGGATATCCCATATTAACCTTAAAAACTGAATAAAAACTTCAACAGTGTTGTAATTCTTAATGTCAATAAAAGTATTTAAAGGCATATAATTATATTCTGAATGAAAGATCTATTTTACCAGGCCAAAAAAAATGCTATGTTTTTTTATTTATTCTGCAACTACTAGTGATCACTGCTTATATTTAAACATTTCTATTTCTACAGAAATAAGTCTCTTTCTTCAGTTCATTTGTAAATGCTTTGGTCATAACCCACCAATATCAGTTGTCAAGATCTCACAGAAATATGTCTGAACCTCGCAAGAATAATTAATCTAAATCCTTTGTGCAGACACTGGGTGTAGAATTTTATGAGTCACTGATTTTCTCCTCTACAGTTGATATATATTCAGCAAGAAGAAAGACTTTGTGTTTAGTAACAATTGTACCTGATTTCTTTCCAAGGTCAAATGCACTCAAATAAAAATGTTTTCTTGTACAGACCTAACATTAGACCTTAGAAACCTAAGAGTTTCTGATATATTTTTCTTTGTTGATATTATAATTTTTGGTTTTAATGTTAAATTACAGACTTAATACATTTTGAATTATAAAATATATACTTGAAAACATATAAAATATATGCACAGTTTAAGGAAAAGTAATAAAATGAAATTTTGGCATCTAAGTCCCAGACCAATAAACACATTCCTTGTTGATTCCAAATTGATTTGTTTTCAATATGCAATTTCAAATAAATCATGATTTAGCTTCTGTGTTTTGAGGCTTTACAGGCATGATGTTTATTTTCATTTAGACTACATTCCCACTGAGGAGAGTAAGTACAGTCAAGATGACGGGTGTTGGTCCAGTTTTCACAACCCCTCCATGACACATAGTCAGAGGACTTGCTCTGAAATAAGTATAAACACGTGGTGAGTTAGGTTCCCATGTACACACACACACACATGTACACACACACATATATACATATATACACACACATATCTATATACATACACACATACACACACCAAAAAATAAAAATGTGGCAAAAATTAAGGTACGAAGCACATAGTTTTTCCCCTTCTATTGCTTCGCAGACTCACTCTCCCATATGACTAGTTCAGTGGTGCTATTCTAGCTTTGCTTACCAACAAGAACTGTCTTAGCAGGAGTCAGGAAATTCGTAGAATCACACAAGAAAGGAAAGAAAAGTGTTGCTCTATAGCTTCTTTCTCCTGCCCAGTCATGCCCCATGAAATATCTAGCAATAGCTGCATCTTGCCACCTAGATTCCTACTTCTTATTGACCACATTGCTAAAAGAAGACTCTAAGAAAGCACGAGGCTGGCCGTGAGCTAATGGAAGACACATTCCATTTTGTCAAGGCTTCCTTCTTTGCAGCTGTCCTAAAACATAACTTCAGTGTAGATCTGAGTCAAGAAAAATATCCTGATAGAATGCTTGGAAGATCGGTGAGCTCTTCACAGTGTCAAACTGCGTATGAGAAGCAATGATGTTTTTCTAATGCTGAGCATTAGAGAAATAATCAGAAAATGAAGGTGTGGGAAGAGCAGCTATGGAAGACAAGCCACAAAGTTGTTCTGAGTCTGGAGCAACTCTGGGGTCAAGATATGAAAAAAACCACTCCTGATGGTGAAATAGATGACCTCTATTTAGGAAAATATATGCGAAGTAATAAGTTCCTTTGTATTGTTAAAGCAAATTAGTGATTTAATTTTAGTGATGAGTGTTATAAATAATAACTCTATGAGAAACCTTTGTGAAAAGCAATCTATTGAACCTGCACAGGAAGTGCAAGCATGCTCTGGGACAGCTAGCCCACAAACAGCTTAACCTATAGAAACGGAAGGCAGAGAGAGAGGGGAAGCTGACAACTACATTGTTCTAAAGACTAAACCCCTGAAGACTAAGTCCCTGAAGACACTGGACAAATGCTGGGTACGTGATGGTGGTTCAAGTTTACCTGGTTTACAGTAAAAGACACAAAGAAACAGTAGCCAGCATGGTGATTAGAACCAAAATGTATTAACCTCTTTCTGGTTTCTACCTGGAATCACTACAAAATTAGAGAACAGGCAACACTATGGATGATATGGAAGTGAGTTGTGTCAGCCAGGATGCTAAGAAGTGTTCAGAAATAAAACCCATCAGTGAGAAGCAATACACACAAGTCCACCGGGGGCCCAGGTAATTTATATTCAACCTGGCAAGAGTCTACAGTATCTAGGAAGATAGATGTGAAGGAGAAAGGATCTGAGCATAAGTGAGAGAGACACTTATGAGCTAAGGTAAATAGATGAGAATTGTCTAAAACAGAATCAAGTCAGTGTCAAATGCAAGTATGAATAATACGGGGATATTCAGAGCTGGGAATTGATTCTTCCTGGCAGCAAGCCACAAGAAGAGGTAGCTTTGGAATATCAAAGAATGGGAATGATTTTTAAACTGGCAGAGAATACGTGTTTCTCACACAATACCAACGAAAATGGACTTCTCAAAATGTTGGATACAATTCTTTTTCAAAACCCCATTCTAGTACATGACTGACCTTGAAGAAAAGAAGAAAGTCCTGGAAATTCTGAGAAAATGAAAGGGCATGGGAACTATGAGCTAAAGTGGCTCTCAATCTGACACATTTCCTCGGGTACCAGGCAATAGCCGGTGATCTGACTGATCCTGGGCTATGGGCAGCAGCACTCAAAAAAGAAGGTGATACCTTTTATATTGACAAATGTATTATACAAATGGGAAAGGAAAAAGTCAAAGTATCTCTGCAGATGACATAATAGTATACATGAATGACACAAAATATTTCACCTGGAAACTCACATAGCTGATAAGCACTTTCAGCAAAGTAGCTGGATACAACATAAACACACAAAAACCTGTATCCTTCCTATAAACAAATGACAAATGGACTGAGAAAAAAATTAGGGAAACAACACTTTTTACAATAGTCTCTCTAATCAAACAAGTGAAAGAATTGGATGATCAAAACTTTATGATATTGAAGAAAGAAATTGAACATACTAGCAGATGGACAAATCTCCCGTGCTAACGGATTGGGAGGATTAAGATAGCAAAATGGTATCCTACCAAAAGCAACCTATAGAGTCTGTGCAATCCCCATCAAATTAAAACACAATTCTTTATAGAAATTGAAAAGACAATCTTCAGCTTCAAACGACGAAAACACACAAAAATTTAGAATTGCTAAGTCAATCCTAAATAATAAAAGAAATTCTAGAGATGTCATCACCCCAATTTCAAACTGTACTACAGAGATATAGTAATAATAACACAATGGTATGAGTTGCACAAAAACAGACACTTCTGCCAATAGAATCAAGCTGAAGGCCCAGACATAAAAACATATATGTATGACACCTGATTTTTGGCAGAGAAGCCAGAAATGTAAACCAGTAAAAGACAGCATACTCAGAAAATGACGCTGACCTACACTGAATGGCTGTATGAAGAAGAATCCAAATAGATCCACACTTGCCACCCTACAAAAAAAAAAAAAAAAAAAAAAACGAAAGAAAAGAAAAGAAAAGAAAAAAGAAAAAAAAAAAAACCTCAACTCTAAATGGATCATGGACTTGAACATAAAGCCAGGTACACTGAGCCAGATATGAGGAGAAAATGGAGAATACCCTTGAACTGATTGGCACAGGAAAAGTCTTTCTGAAGAGAACACTGTTAGCACAGTCAGTAAGATCAACAACAACAACAAAAAAGTTGAACCTCATGAAACTGAAAGTTTCTGAAAGTTAGAGGATGTCAAAGCAGGGGACCCATGGAATGGGAAACTATTTTTTTTGCCAATTATGGATTCAAAAGAGGGCTAATATCCAAAATCACAAAGGACTTAAAAAACTGGATATCAAGATAAAGAATCCCATTAAAATATGGGGCACAGATCTAAACAGACAGCTCTCCAAAGAGGCAATTTCTCCAAAGAAACACCTTAAAAATTGTCTATCATCCTTACTCATCAAGGAAATGACAATCCAAAGTACCTTGAGATTATCATCTTCCATCCATCAGAATGGCTAAAATCAATAAAAACAAGTAACAAGTCATGCTGGTGAGGTTGTGGAGCAAGGGGAACATATTACCTTTGTTGGTGGGAGTGGAAATGTGTACAACCACTATGGAAATTACTGTGGTGGTTCCTCAAAAAGTTAGGAATCAATCTATGTCAAGATTCAGCTCTACCACTCTTAGGCATATATTAAAATCATTCTTCTTCCTACTACAGAGACACTTGCTTACCATGTTCATTGCTGCTCAATTCATAATAGTCAGAAAATGGAAACAACAAAAGAATGGATAAAGAAAATGTGATACATTTATATGACATGATGAAATTCACAGGTAAATGGATAGAAAATAAGTCATCCTGTATGCGGTAACCCAGAACCAGAAAACTATGTTATATGTTTACTTACAGTTAGATAGTAACTGTCAAGTCAATGATAACCAAGCCACGACCTATGAAACAACAGAGGTTAGGTATGGAGTAAGGGAAGGGTAGCAATGTATATTTCCCTAGGAAGGAGAAATAGAATAAGTATGAATGAATAAGTGGGGAGTGTGAAGTGGGGGGGGTCAGTGGAGAGGAGCAGGGTAGAAGGGGACTAAGGAGATATAGCAAAAATTAAGTGCCATTTGAGGGGTAGTATGGAGAGCTAATATAGTAGAAATTTCCAGATAGAGGGATTGATGATAGATAGATAGATAGATAGATAGATAGATAGATAGATAGATAGATAGATATGACAGTAATCTAAATGAAGGTACCAAATAATAGAGAGGGAGAAAGAGTCCCAACTGGCCATCTTTTGTCACCAAATGAAGCTTCCATACTGAGAACAATTAGATTGTTGGTCAAAGGGTTCCCAACTCAGGCAGTTGCCAAGGCTATAGGTTGCGCTCCAAAATCTTAAAGCAAGGCCCCAATGCTAACAACAACATCTACACAGCTCATTGCATTCTCATGGAGATTTCAAGGTGTTTTCCTTCATCTATACATTTTTGTCTGTTTGCTACCAAAAGAGAAAGGTAAACATCAAGCCAATATAAACCCTTTGATCTACAGTGGTGTCCTGTTTATCAGATCTAATGGAGGTACAAAACTTATGGGAGTAACCAATCAATATCTGATTTAACTTAAGACTCAGTCCATGAGATAGAACCCATACCCAACACTGCTTCAGTGACCAAGAACCTGAGACTAGAGTGCCCTGCGCCTAGGGTAAAACCAAATACTACTATTCTTAAAAAGGGGAAACAGAGGTAAAATGACCCCTAATTATATTCTGTTATATTTACAGATCAGTGCCTTGCTCAGCCACCATCAGTGAAACCTCCTCCTGCAATAGACAGGAGACAATATGGAGACGCACAGCTAGACAATTTGCAGAGAGTGATACACCTTGGAACACTAAACCCTAAACTGTAGGTTTCCATCAACTCCCCCCTCCCCCATTCATGGCTCAGGAAACCCTAAGGAAGAGGAGGTAGAAAGAGTGTAAGAGCCAGAGGAGATGGAGGACGCCAAGAAGACAAGGCCTTTGAAATCACCATAATTACCACACATGTAAGTCTCAGAGACTGAGGCAGCAGGCGCAAGGCCTGCATGGGTCTGATGGCTCTAGAGAGCTGAGAGGAGAAGTACGCACACGTCCCATCCCTAACCTAGAAACTATATCCAGCTGACTACCACTTATAAATAAAAATGTAGTTTTCTCCAATCGAGTCTCACTGTGGAAACAAACTGCTCTTCTGTAGGCTGCACTGGTGGACGGATAATAAAACATGACTTCAGTGATGTCTTTGGAGGCTCTTTGTCTTATAATGCCATGCCAGGGCTTGTACTTTAGTTTTACTTTTATTATTGTTTTGTATTTTTACTTTCATTTATATTTTTTTACCCTCCATGGCCTTTGTGTGCTACATCCTCCAATTTTTTATGGGATTCTTGATTATGCAGACAAGGATGTCCGTCTTTCTTGTGCCTCTTCTTGTGTTTTGTTTCTTGTACCTCCTTCTCTCTGTTTTACTCAATTCCAGTGTGTCAATTTTTTTATATTATTTTATATTACATTGCATTATTTTTCCTTATAAGCCTTTTGTTTTCTAATGAGAGACATGAGGGGGTGGATCTGGATAGAAAAGGAGACGGGGCAGAACTGGGAGGAGTAGAGGGAGGGAAAACTGTAATCATGATATATAATTGGAGGAAAAAAATCTATTTTCAATATAAAGAAAAACAAAATAAAACAAATGTCTTCTGAGACAGTAACTACTTTGAGACAAAAAGGATAGGTACACATACTGGAAGAGTCAATCATCAAGAAAAAAAATATACATCTAACTTTTTATATATGGTTGATACCATTAATTCTAAAACAAAGCAATATTTGATAGGATTAACAAGAAAATCTCATTATAATATTAAGAAACTCTCTTTTTAAAATTTAAATCAGAGCTCTTTTAGTAACTGTTGATCCAGAACAAGATCAAGAAAAATTAGACTAGGGCAGATTTAGATATTTAAGTGAACATTTAAAAACTTACACACACACACACACACACACACACACACACATCTCTGTGGAACATTTATAAGTATCAACATATACCAGCTGATAAAATAGGTGAGTGCACATACCAAAAGCTAGATCTCATACTCACTGATTCCAATGTTCTCAAGCTATAAATTAGTAATAAGAAAACTAAGTAAATATGGTTGATTATTTTTTAAACATGTAAAAGAATCATATAGCAAATCATGATAGAAGTTAGAAAACATTACGTAGTACCACCTTCTAGATTCAACTGAGTTACTACTTAGTAAGAAATGCATGACCATAAAAGTTTATATTTAATTTTCAAAAGGCTGCTTATTATCAGGTTAAGCAGACAAGAATGTATAATCCTTGTGGAGCAGGGGCCTAAAGTCATTGGCTCACTGGTACTAGACAATTATTCTACCGCTGACTATATTTTATATCCCCAGCTAAGAGTTTAGAATATCACACAACACATCTAGACTTACGGTGGCGTTAGGATAGGTTAGAGTGTTATCTCAGAGTACCAACAAACTCTGCTTTTCTCTCCATTTACTAGTGAATGGTGATTTTCTGGAGATGGTAGCTGTTGTATCAGCTAGGAATATTTTTGCTGCGAGTGACCAGTTAAAACAACTCAAAGTGATTTAATGGTCAAATAAAGTGGTAGAGCACTCAGGAAGGTGGAGTCAAAATATCATGAGTTCAGGGTCAACATGGAAACAAAATGAATTGGCTCATTGCACAAGTGTGCGATCGGGGGGACTGCAAATCCACATCAGCACCAGATCCACCAGCCCCAGGAAATCCATCCCTGAGACGATCATTTCAAACTGAACATTGCAAAATCATATCTGGATAGGCAGGAAGGATTCCACACGTATGTACACTGCATATATTACATATGTGTAGAGGAAAAGGTGTAGCTTTTCAAAGATAGCCCAGTTAACTTTAGGAAGGCGGAGTGTGTGAACTCTCCAGCCTGAAGTTGTTTCATGCTACCCCACAACCCTCTTGTGCAAAGACAACTCAGTTTGTCACAACCTTGAGTGGAGTTGGTGACCTCTTGAATGACTGAGTTCAGCACCTACTATCCATCTTCACTTAAACCTTTTGGAAAGTGTTCCTTCCGATGTCAGTGTCAAACCCATGCATGCTTATGACATTCACGGCATGTGTGCACAGTCTCTGCAGGTGTAGAGCCTCTGGTGAGTGGAATGGCTGCAGAAAGAAGAACAAGTACACAAGACGTCTGTGGCTGGAGTGTGAAATAGCCCACATGTGCTCACGTCACGCGCTATCTATTTGATCCATAGCTCTGCCAGCCAAAGGTGACTCGTCACGCTAAACCATGAGATAAAATTAACCCTTCCTCCCTGTGTTTATTTCTGCTGTCCTCTCGCACCAACGAGAGCAATAGCCAATAAGATACTAGCTACAGCAAGGTGCTTCATGGAGCCATACCGCCTCCATCGTGACTCCCTAACTGTGGGCTGGTGTCGCCATTGGTGGCTGCATAGTAAAACACATACTTGAATTCCTGTCATAAATAGGGTGCACCAGGCTGCGGGAGGTATTTTGCCCCCTCTTACCCCTAAAGTGAGCAGTTAAGTGAGAACAACAAAATTAAAACCAGAAAGGTGGTATGTATTAAGTCAGGAGTAAACAAAGGAGCCTTGGGAGCCCAGGGCGCAACCTAGAACAATATTGGAATAAAATTTGAGAAAAGTCAATATTTGCTAACTATGCCAAGTGTGTATTTGATCAGAAAATATGCTTAGAAATTATTTTAAATTGTTTTTCTCTGGCAGAAGACTATGCAAATATTTTGTACAAATATAGAAGAAACATGCCAAATATAATTTATCTTTCTTTCCCTCCAGACAAAGGTTAATTTTCCTTATCATTCCAGCAAGCCCCTTGATTTTCTATCAACAATAGTCTCTTCAGTCAACATATAAACCTGTTCCCATTGTAACAGACTACTTCATGTACAGCATTCGGCAGCCAAGTGTCAGCATAAAACGCTTTGCTTCCCAGAACCCCAGAACGGAAGGGGAATTCACAAACTGTGAACTCCGAAAGAACAAGGTCATCGATGCAAAACTGTCTGTTCAGAGAGGATCATTGTAGACCCCATACTCAGAAGCACACAGTTGTAAATGGGTAAAAATAGTAGATTGGGGACATCACTAAGTGGGCAGTGTTCTTACCCAGCATGCAGGAGGTCAGGGTTGGATCCCAGCATGCCGTAAAACTGGTCAGAGTGGGACACGCTTTTGACCCAGCAGCTCCAGTCTAGTCTCTGTTCCATAGTGAGCTCAATGCCAGCCTGGGCTACTCAAAAACCTATCCCCAAAGAAATGAAGAAAGGAAGAGGGGGTGGAAGGATGGAAGGGAAGGAAGGCAGGTGAAGGAATAAAATATCACTTGGAAACAGTTTTCACCTCTAACACTGTTAAACAGATACTGTTAGTCTACACTACCTTTCATTTAAGTCTCACACCTAGTATTGAACTAGTATTAGCTAGTTAATTACAGAAAAACCCGTCAATAATTTAACTGACCATCATATCATTTTTAAGGTATTGGGTCAGCTATCATTCCCATGTTCTTCATTGTTAACCTTCTCCAATACCAGCCATGCGTTTTTCTGTCTAATTCAGCTTACTGGGTAAACAATAACAAAAAATAAAATTTCTGTTATTCTTTAGTGGTATAATGAATAACATGTTTGGAGATCTTTGCAAATGCTTTCTGTGAAGATTGATCACACTGGTGATCATGTGACAGGACATGTTGTCAGTTAAGTGAAATGAAGGTCGGCTTAAGCAATAAGAGAACGTTCTCTCAAAGACCGAAAACTATGTATGAAGACCAGCACTCACGTTTTAATAAGCATGTCCTCTCATTCCACAGATCATCCTATCAGAGTGGCAGTTGGATGTTATTACTTTTCAGTGCCGATGCCCTCAGACATCCCATCTTATCTCTGCCTTTAAAATAAATTAGTTCTTCATCTCTCAACAACTGACGGAAGAAATGTACACCCAGAAAGCAGCAATTATACAAAAACTGAAGTCAGAACCACTTTCTATTCTCCCCTCTAACAGCTTGTAAGCATAATTAATCAAATCAAGCTTCCCTCTCAGCGTGGAGAGCTGTAATTTAAAAAACCAAATTACAGCATCCTTGGAGCAGCATGTATAAAGTATATTAAGAAAATGTGTACACGAGTGGGAGAAACTCAGGCCTGATGATAAATTTTATTTTATCATGACTTCATATTATATATTATATTAGATTATTATATTATTTACTGCCCATGGAAGGAGATAACTTAAGATTTGAAATATTGAATAACTGAAGATATTCACAATTGAAATATTTTTCATGTCTCAATAAATTAAAAGAGTAAAATCAATGGACACCATAGGCTCAGGCTTAGTCTCAAATATATCTAAAGCGGCTTCTTAATAAGGAGACCTTGGCACCTCCCTAAGCTCATCATACATATGCAAAAAAGGGGGGAGAAGGAAGAAGAAGAGGGAAGGAGGGAGGGAGGAGGGAGGGAGAGAGGGAGGAGGGAGGGAGAGAGGGAGAGAGGAAAAAAGGGAGGGAGGGAGGGAGGGAGGGAGGGAGGGAGGGAGGGAGGGAGAAAGGGAGGGAGGAAAAAAGGGAGGGAGGGAGAGAAGGGAGGGAGGGAGGGAGGGAGGGAGGGAGGGAGGGAGGGAGGGAGGGAGGGAGGGAGGAAAGGAGAGGAGCAGCAGCCACAGTGAGGTCCTAGATAAGAGCTGTCTAACTTGTTGCAAATGTCCAGATATAAAATGTTACCAGCTCCTGCTAAGATAATGTTTTTCTCACTTGGCAGGAATTAGTTAGTCATGACTTCTGTTCTTCCAATTAATGTATTGATACTATTTCTTCAGTGTTGAGGACACATTCTGTCTATGCACATTTAATTGCCAAAGATGATGAGTGCAGGGGAAAATTACCAATACAATTACAAATATTACCAATAACAGTTTGGTATCCAAGACCCACTGTGAGGGAGAGCCCTTTAATTTCACTGACACATTTTTACACCCACTCCCCCTAACCTCACCCCCACCCCCACACTTTCTTCGAATCCTCTTAGATTAATTGAATTCAGAGACTAAGGGAAATTTCCTTCCCTGCATAATTATTCCTCTGGGAGAATATAATGCCATTAAGCCATCAGTTAGATGTCCAGGTTTTTAAAGCACAAATAGAGCTGTCTGTCTCTCCTTTATGTTGATCTGAATCAAGGTCACCTGTCTGTTTTGTACCCAATCCAGGAACAGCTCCAGATAAGGCCCTTTCAGCAGCTGCTCCGTATAAATGATGGTGACAAAAATTATCTGTTAGAGTCAAAATTTGTTATCATGTAGAATCCAGTTTTTCAGGGAAGTAAATATTTTTTTTCTAAAAGTAAAGAGCTAATTTATTTGAGTTAAGTGCTCCCTGACAGCAATGCAAGGCCACTAAAAGAAACGATCAGCGCGCGCACTGAGAAGCAAGAAGGGCAGGCTGCAGAACAAGCAGAGAAACTGACTTACAGGATGGAACATCTTCACACGCATCAGCAAGATTCTTCCAGCTCGTTAGTGGGAACATTCACTCCGTGGGGCCGTGGGGAACTCGCTTTCACATGCTCACTTGAATCAAGACTCATTTGGATGGGTGAATTTTAACTCGGGAAAACAGAAAACCTTGAAGTAGGTAACAATTTACATTTAGGCTAGTAACCAACCAATCTTGAAACAATCCTGTGTGTCCAGGGTATGTTATGAACTTTGTGTATGCTCTGTGAGGTACATATTAACTACAGTACAAATGCCATATGATTAGTTTGATGCATAGACATTTGTGAGGTTGGGCCACTAGGATTATCTACTGCTCTTGCAGAAGCCCCAAGTTGGACACTGGCACCCACGGGGAGAGCTCTCAACATCCTGTAACTTCAGCTCCAGAGGATCCAACTCCCCTGGTCTCCACAGGAACCTGCATTCATCAGACACATAATTAATAAATAAAAATAATCTTTAACAGAAATATCTATGGGTTAAAAACCCATAACAATTTTCTAAAATTAGCTTTAAGAGATTTATATGAAGAAGACAAAAAAAGTACAGTGTTTTAATTTTTGTACAGGTTTGACATTTGTATGCAATGTATATATGTTTACAGAGATTCTGTGTAAATGCTGTACCATACACACATGTAATTGTATAAAATATTGTACATTCTAAGTTTTAAAAAGTCCACAAATGATACACTTTTGTATCATTTATATTTCTACCAAAAAATATTATCAAAGTATGTTGCCTGACAAAAATATAAAGATTAATATATTTACAAAATGTCATGAACCTAAATGTTTACTTAAGGAATAAATATAGCTTTTTCCAGAAATATTTATGAATATTGACTATATCAAACAATTATGAATGATAGCATTTGATAGTCACACTCAAATTACCACCAGTCTTCCCATGAATTTTTTTTCCAAATAAAAAAGCTATTTGATCTTCCATCTGTAATGAAAATCTAGGTTCATAAGGCTGACCCCTGAACATAAAAATCTGAACTTTTGATAGATAAATAAATAAAGGTGAAGTAAGGTAAACAGGAAAAGTACTGAGCATGAAAACGTGGAGTAAATTATCCAGGGATGGATGTCAGCAGCTGAGTTTTGCGTGTCCACACTATACACAGTCACTCTTCCCTGGTGCCCAGACAATCAATGAATTCACAATGCCTGCTGAAGACACCCTAGCTCAGGAATGATCACATCTGCACCCCTCCGGCATCACTTGCCACAATTAACTAAGGCATGTCTCCATTAGATGGTCACTTGACAAGACCTTGGCACTGATTGCAGCGAATACTTCAGTACCCCTTAGGTCTAATCACATCTTAGATGCAAAGAAAGGCATTCTGAATCACATTAATGTCTAATTGAAGAATTAGAAAAGAAATATTTAGAAGCAGAGGGGAGTGTGTTGCCCTTTCCTGCTTACTTATTCCAGATGAGATGTAGCTTCAGCCCCAAACACCATCCACCAAGGATGCCATTTCTCAGTGAGGACTGTGCTCATAGGGGAGTCAGTTAAAAAGGAACTGGTATAGGCTTGAGCCAATGTTGGATACATTTAAAAGCAGGATTCTGTTTTTAACTAAACCTCCCCGGTGCCAGTCATTTAAAATTTAGATGAATAAATAAAATAATAATAAGCAGTGTGACAGACTCATGGCTGGGCCAGTTCACTCTTCACTTGATTCTCCCATGAATGTGTGTGGGTCAACTTCATCTTTTTTCAAACACCTGTCAGTACATTCCCTCTCTGAGCCCTGCAGGGTCCTGTTGTCTTCATTCTTCCCTCCTCCACAGTATGTATTCATTTTTCATTTTGTTTCTAATGCTCCATAGATCCCCTCAGAATGCCTCGTGCAAAACGTATATGCTTCTGAGTGAAAGAAACATTATACCATCCACTAGTTCAGACCTACAAAGGAAACCAGAGAGAAAACTCCACAAGGAGGGTAATGAAACCCAAGAAAATACAAGAAATAGATAACTCCACACCAGCAAAACCAAAGAACACACACACACACACACACAATTAACAGGAACTTAAAAAGAATCATTGCTCATGAATATCTCTCTGCATCAATGGTCTCTAATGCCTAATAAAAATCCACAGGCTAACAGAGTGAATGCATAAACAGGATCCATTCCACTGCATACAAGAAACACATCTCAGCAATAAAGACAGACATATCTCAGAGCAAAGGTATAGAAAAGGTTTTCCAAGCAAAGGGACCCAAGAAACAAGCTGGAGTAGCCATTCTAATATCTAATAAAATAGACTTTCAACCAAAAGGTATCAGAGATAAGGAAGAACATTTCATACTCATCAAAGGAAAAATACACCAATTTGACATCTTAATTCTGAACATCTGAGCATGCCCCAAATGCAAGGACATCCACGTTAATAAGAGAACATTACTAAAGCTGAAATCACACATCAAACCCCTCACATTAATAATGGGAGACTTTCAACACTCCACTCTCACCAACTGACAAGTCATAGGGATGGAAAATAAACAGAGAAATAATGAAACTAACAGAAGCTATGAATCAAAAGGACCTAACAGACATCTATAGGAAATTTCACCCAAACACAAAAGATTATAGCTTCTTCTCAGCACCTCATAAAACCTTCTCTAAAATTGACCACAAAGCAATACTCAACAAATACAAGAAAATTGAAATAACTCATTGTATCCTATCAGACCACCATAGATTAAAGTTAGACTTAAACAACAACAGAAACAACAGAAAGCCAACCATTGACTGGCCCACAATGAGACACATTACATTGGCATGAACCAATCCTTGACACTATTAATGATACTTGGTTATACTTGCAGACAGGAGCCTAGCATAACTGTCCTCTGAGAGGCTCCACACAGCAGCCGATAGAAACAGCTTCAGAGACCCACAGCCAAACATCAGATAGAGCTTGGGGACTCTTGTGAAAGAGTAGAGGGAAGGACTGAGGGAACCAAAGAGGACAGGGACACCATAGGAAGACAACTGAGTCAACTACCTGGACCGTCAACAACTCTGAGAGACTGAACCACCAACCAAAGAATAAGCACAGGCTGGACCTAAGCCCCTGCACATCTGTAGCAGATGTTCAGCTTGGTCTTCATGCAGGTGCCCCAACAACTGGAGCAGAGGCTGCTCCTGACTCTGTTGTCTGCCTGTGGATCCTGTTCACCAAACTGGACTGCCTTACCTGGCCTCAGTGGGAGAGGATGTGTCTAATCCTGCAGTGACTTCATGTGCTACAGTAAGGTGATGCCAGGGGAGGCCCACCCTTCTCATAGGAGACAGGGAGAGAGAACTCTGGGGAGGGGGAGAAGCTGTGCAAGGAGGTACTGGGAGCAAGGGAGGCTGATATTGCAATGTAAAGTTAATAAATACATTAATTAATGAAAAAGAAATATGTAAATGAAGAAGGAAGTCTGTCTTCCAATAAAACTTCATTTATAAAAATAACTAACAATACAGACTAAGCCAATTCCTACTCTAAAACAAAATTAGAGGATCAAAGACCCTGCAACACAGATACGACACTATAAACCTTATAAGTTAGCAGCTTTTTTTTTCTGATCAAACTTATTATACAACAACTACTGTTTCTTGAAATGCACACAAAATTTAATAATATGAAGAAAATTTTAAAATAAAGAATTTGAAATAAAGAAGGTAAACATGACTTTAAAAATCATTGCTCATTGATCTCTCAACATCAATGGTCTCTAGGGCTGGAGAGTTTCCATTGACATTTAAATACTTATTCTACTGTCATTATATACATGTCTCATGTGTATAAACCTATCTTAATATTGTATATGTACTTTCTTGTCAAATAATTTAAGATGTACCTTTGTGAGCTATTTATCTATTTAACAACGTTCTGTAAGCATTTACCAACGTTCTTTAAAACCTTCAATCATTTTTAAAAGCCAAGTGATTTTTTTGGTAAAATTAACAATATATTTCACAATTTATTTCATCAATTTTACTAAGCATTTACCTCCACTTGGTAGAAAAGATACTCTAGATAAAGTTAACAAATAATCCAACTTCATTAAACTTCATTGTGTGTGTGTGTATGGTGTGTGTGTGTGTATATGTGTGTGTGTGTGTGTGTGTGTGTGTGTGTGTGTGTGTGTGTGTGTGTGTGACTCTCTTCCAGTGACTTAAATAGTGTAGATGATATCTATAGTGAGACTTCTTCATATTCCAATTTGAAATACTTTGGTATCTGATTTATCCCAGAGAAATCTAACTGCCCTCCTAATGCCAATTTCAACAGCTTTAGTTTTTAAGCAGATTTGCATATGGCATCCTGTTTGCAGGAGTATCTAACCTTTTGACATTGCAATATGACATTGCCACATTCATACCTATCCTGGGGTGCATGTGGCCTGTGGCTTGTAGGATAGCTATGTCTCCCTACATTCTTATCTTCTGACATTCTATTCAACACATGGACATGCCTGTGACATACACATATGCCTGTATCATACAGACATGTCTATGACATACACACATGTCTGTGACATACACACATGCCTGTGAAATACCCACATGCTTATCACACACACACACACACACACACACACACACATGCCTGTGCATTCACATACATATATCCGTGCACCTGTATTTTCCTAGAACAATCTTCAAAACCAGTGGACACTTTTGAGGGGTTTGTCTATTTGTTTTTCTCTCTCAGGTGATATTAAATATGGGAACCTTCATTAACTAAGTCAAGAATCACTTCTTTAGGTTTCATCTCCATATTTTTCCCACATGACACATAACACATACTTATTCTGCCTCTGCCATTCACGAGGCATTGTGTGAGGTAACGAACAAACCAATTAGGAAGCCAAGTGTAATTCGGCTTTTGTGGGATTTTATAATCTCAAGTTTGTCTCAGCCAATAGATTTCAAATTCCATAACAATTCCATAACAACAGCTCCTGTGCCGTCCTTAAAGTTTCTGTGCCTTAGATAAGCTTAGAACCTAGTAGGGGTTACACTCACCAAGAGCCATGGCATGAGGTTTCAGTGTCCCTAGGAGAAGAAGTTCAGAAATAAGGGCTGAAACAGGGGAGATAGATGAGTGAAACATGTTTAAATTTCGTACTTACTGATTAGATTATTTCAAAGTTTAAATGCAATTAAACTTGTGGGTTTAAGGGGCATTTTGTGTTTCCCTTGTCTCTAGAGGATTTTAGTAATCTTTAGTTTTTCTTCCTATAGTGTGGAGTCTCTTTCACTGGCTTCCTAGTGTTGGGTAAAAGTGAAACCTGCTGAACAAAGAGCTTGTCTTCTGCTGAGCTGTTACTTCGAGCCCTTAAAATAGGCAGAGGACGTAAAGGTCAGACACAATAACCTATTCTGTGTGACAGGTCAACTAATATCTATAAAGTTGAAATGAAGTTCAGTAATAAAACAATTTTGCCACTGCTGTAGAACAACTTGGCCGCTGCTTCATCTTGATTTAGTCAGCAGACGATTAGGGAAGTTTCAGGATTCAAAAAGGTGCACAACAAGATGGTATAGCCTCCAAACTCTGAGTGTTCTATGAAATGAACCAGCACAGACCCCTGTGTTCAATCTAAGAAGCGATACACTCCTGGTCGATGATCTTAGAAGAAAACGTGCCTTGCAACACTTATCTCCATGGAAAGTCTTGTGGTGACCTCTGTTGTTATTCTTGTTCTTGTTTGGTGTTTTGTTTTGGTTTTAGAGATAGGGTCACATGCACATAGACCAGGCTGTCCTTCACTTTTCTGTGCACGTGGCCCTGAATGACATTAACAGATTCTCCTGCCTCCACCTCCTGAGTACTGGGATTACAAGTGTGTGCTGTCATGAATAGCAGCAGTAGATTCTCTTGTTTTCTACCCATTTGCTGATCCAATTCTCCATTTTTATGTTTCTTCTCCTATCAAATACTATATGTTTGGATGTTCACAGGCAATATTGAGTTTACTGGAATGCAGGCAAACCTCATTTAAAAATTTCTATTTCAGTTCCATTAAAAATCCTCACACTTTTGCTCTCATATATAGAGGCAAAACAGCCGTAAATGGCTATGATTAAGCAAGATGCCCCTCTGTGTTTAAATCTAGCAAAGCTGGACATCTCCATTATCGTCTAATAATATCCAATCTGTCTAGTCATATCATATCCAACAACTAAAATAAGAAATCTGTCATTTCCTTCTTATAACACAGAGTTCAGTCATTGAAAAGTCAAAATAACTGCTTTCTATAAGCAGTCTTCATAGGGATAGTTTTGTAAATAGTTTTTAATGAGATTTTAGGCTTGGAAATAAACTATTCCATTTATTTATACCTTCAGAATAATGTTTGGTCTGTGTACTATATACATGACAGTATGCCAGGCCTTGTAGGGAATAGAAGCTGAACTAGCAATATCTGGTTGCCAAGGAGGGCCTCTGCCAGTACGAGAGATTACACATGCCAGAGTAATGATGAATGGTTATGGAAGTGCAGACAAGGGAATGAGTGTCAGACACTAGGGAATCAGACATGTCTCTATCCAGGATCCAGCTCTCACCTGAATGCTCAGAACCCACGGGTGTGCTGGTTAAGGTAGCATGGCTCTGATGCTCCAGGCACACGAGCATCAGCCAGACCTGCACTGTGAGGTTTAGTTCTCAGTCTTCCTCTCTTAAGAGGCCCAGGAAGATGGAATATTCCCTGTTTGGAGGTTTCTGAATGAGGTTCAAGACTCAGCTTTGGTTCATTAGAGAAGAAACAAAAAGCAACATTTCTTTTCCAGAGAAGAAAGGCAAAGAAAGCAAACAGGTGAAATTCAGGGTCTAAGTAGGAAAGAGGACAGTCAAGGCAATAAAATGGCTATTGCATCTCAGCTAGGTGTGTGTCACTGGGCTAATCGCCATTTATTGAAAATAGAAGCTTCTCTGATGTGGACTAAGATAAGAATCACTCTTTTAGAACAGTGATAACATTGTTAATATTAATAATAGCATCAAGCTCTCACCTAGGGACTATGGCTTGTCTAGTCACAGATTCCTCATCAAACGATGGTGTCAGGTATGGGTTGTATCTTATTGAATGGTTCTTAAATACAATCAGAAAGTGGTTGGTTATCCCCACGAACTTCAGAGCATCAGTTACAATGTCTCACCAAATCAGCCATTTTTGCACCTTGCAGAGTTCACATCTGGCAAGACCGATGAACACCTTCCTCCATTGTGAAAGCTACCCAGAAAGGAAGCTGCTTCTAAGTCAGTACTAGCTTGATATCAGCACATTATATACCTCAAGTGTGTGGTGTCTTCACCAACACATCCTTACTGTCAAGAGTAACCAAGAGCAATGGCAGTAGCTGGAGACATTTGGTGACACGGGGATTTCCAAGATAACTCCAAAGCTGGTCATTTATTCCTGGGCTGGGTTTTATATATGTTAGTCTGTGGAACAGACTGTAATGTGAAAGACGAAGAGCCTACAGAATCTGCATCCATAACTGGGACAGCTACATCAAAAGCCCTTTCTCTTAGGCTCAGGGATCATTGTTGAAGAGGTGCAGAGGCAATGGTGGCTCCAAGGAAACAGTGCCTTCCAGATATGACAGAGCAACTATAACTCACAGAGACCGTGACAGCTTGCACAAGCCTACATAACACCAAGCCAGACCAACTTCCAACATGAAAAGGATAGGTGAGCATGCATTCCCACCCCTGGCTAAGAAGCTATTGGAAATTGATTACTGGTAGGAGAGAGAGTCCGTGTGAAGGCTGTAGCCACTGGTAAGTCTGTGGTAGTTCACTGGAAGGCCACACACACAAGTACATAAGGGTAGCACAAGCTGGACTTAATGGGTATTTAAAGAAAAAGACACAAAGTTGGGTAGGTGAGGAGGAAGGCTGCATCTGAGAAGAGCCGAAGGAGGAGGTGAATATGATCAAACTCACTGGAGGGAATTCTCAAAGAACAATAAAAATGTTACTGGTCACTGCAAAGGATACCTGCATGGGGAGAGAGCTAGAAGTTAATCAGAAAGGGAACAGCCCTAGAGACTGACAGATTTATAGAAATACATTGGATAAGAAAAAAGGTTTTGCAGGGTCAAATATGTGTGTGTGTGTGTGTGTGTGTGTGTGTGTGTGTGTGTGTGTGTGTGTGTGTGTGTGTTGTATACATATATACATGTGTGTGTACAGATATATTACATGTGTATATGTATACATATAATAATTTCACTAATTTGATAATACACAAAAATAGCATTGAAAATAATAGTGTTTTTCTAGATAGCAGGAATTTGGGGACAGTTTTTCTTCCTTTTCTGCAGTTCACAATACGAAAACAAACCTCAACTGTGCACTCTGTCATCGTACGCTATCTAGGTATATAGAATGATTAACAACAACAACAAAGCTATCTTCCAAGAACCCATTCTGAAACCTCAAGGCAGCCTCTCACTCAGATTCAATGCTAAGCTACAAGTATTGGGAGCTGATATTTCTGCAGAGAAAAGCTGATGCATTTGATTTTAAAAACTGTCAATTTTAAAGAATCAAACCTGATGGGAAATTCCTTTTAAGAATGTGGAGTGTGAGATGAGTTGTAGTTCAGCTGGTCATGTGCTTAAGCAAGAAGCTCCAGGACTGCGGAAACAGCATGTTGAAGCGACTCCTGTAACCCAGCACTTGGGGGTACAATCAAGTATCCACAGCTCCCTAGAGTGAAGCCCATCAAATCTTCTGAGCTCACAGAGCTGTCCTGTTCGTATTATCCAACCTAGTCATCACCATTGGCCACGCATAGCTCTCACACACCTGAAACGTGGCATGTATGATTTTAAACGGGGTCTTGATGCCTGCTTCACACGTACCTTCATTCTTAATAGCTACCTATGGCCAGTGGCCTCTGGGTTGCAGGGATTGGGACTGGAGTACAACCACTCACGTGGAAGCTCTATCTCAAAGATTTGGTGAAAATAGAACGTTCTGTTAACATCTCTCATGGGAGATCAACAAAGGCCCACAATTAGCAACTTGTTTGTGGAAATTAAAGCCCCTCCTGCTTGCATAAGTACAGTTATATTTCCCCAACCGTCAGTGGATGAAGCTGCAGGCAGGATCGTTCCCACTCCTGGCACAAGTGAGCAGCTCACATCAGAAATCCTCGTTAGTGTAGGCTAATGATTTCCATTTGATACTCACTAAACACCAAAACCTATCCATAGAACAAAAAGTATAAACACAAGGTTCAATAAAGCCCGTCAGGCTTTTAATAAGACACATGGGAACATCCTAATCCAGATTTCTGTAGGCAAATTCTTTATAAAAGGTTAAACAAAGTGCTGGGCAATGTGGCAGCATCTGTATCAGGATCAGCACATTTTTTTTCCAAGAAAGCCGAACATCTGTACAGGGGCAGGATGGCTCCGTGGGGAGAACTCTGAGCCTTAGAACAGGAAGATTTGCAACTGCACGGACTGTGGTTGTGTTAACAGGCTTCTCCTTAGCAGCCACTTCTAAATCACAATGACATTTCTGGGGGGCAAAAGACAGGAGAAAAACTACCTTGATGCCCTGATGTTTAGTATTCCCTGTTACAAGAATAAAGACCTGAACGTGGCTTACTCCATAATGACTAAATACTTCCAGTGTAAAATTTTGAAAAGCAAAGGGTTTGAGATGGTATCATCAAAACAACAAGGCGTAAGTGGAAGTATTTTTATTGTATTATATGTATTCTGTTTAAAAGGTACAAAATGCCTTGCTGTGGGCATCTGGCAAAACAGCTGGTAAGTAAAGCCTGCGTTGATCATCCTTATTGTAACTTACCACAACCTAAGCTCTGAACACATGCTATTCACTAAAACCACAACAAAAAAAATAAACGGAACAAAAATAAAAAACACAGGACAACTATTATATCCCAATGGATTTTGTTTCTTGTTGTGACTTCTTTAAAATAAATCCCACTCTATTCACACAACTAAGAGGAAGTTTAAAATCACCCAGAATTACAGGGATGCCATTCAGAATCAGGCAGGGTTTCTGTCAGATGCCTGTGCTCTATATTTTGTTTATATAAAATCATGGTTCTAGTTCAGAAAAAAAATCCCATATCCATTACCAACAGTCATATTTTCATCTTCTAAAAATATAATACATAACATCAGAGGAGTCTTAAATGACCTGAAAGATAAAGCGTCCCGACAAATGGTCAGAGATAATAAAACAATCTAGCTTACTCTATTACGTGAAATTATATAAGATTATACCTGTGTCCTTCTTTCACAAAACTGTAATTTGAATAATGTTTCCATCAACCTCTTCAATGGTCTTTATCTACTTACATCAACTCCCCTGGGATGAGAAAATTACTTTTTCTTCCTTTAACTTAAAGTATTGCTTGTCAACAACAACAAAGACCATTGTGATAGCCCCAGCAACTCTGAACAATTACCTTGCACTACACATCAAAAATATAAACACACAGAAATTGCCTGAAATACCAAAGACGGGGAGAAGGAGATCAAAATACTTACACAGAAACTGTCCTGGAGTTAACTAAATGCTGTGTTGGTAACAAATAAGGATCATGATAGTAGTTTCCTAAACAACCACTCTGGTTTGAATAAGACTTACAAATAATACTGTGTATAGTGTTCTGTCTGTAACAAATATTGCCTGGGGAAAGTGGGGAGTGCCAAGTTCAGCTTCACTGAATCCATGTCAACTAGAAAACCCAAGGACCATGATGTCATCTTCCCTAGGCATTTGTAGCTTCACCAGTGGCTTCCAGAGCAACTGTGGCTCTATGCATTTTGAACTATTATTTAACGAATACTGCCAGCACCATGCAATTCCAAGATTCATGAAAGTTCTAGGTAAGAACGCTGTAGTGTGGGGGTAGCTGCCACCTTCCCAGCCCTGTTCTCAGTTTACAGAATTTCTAATGAGACCACGGGACCATCAAGTTCCTGTGAACTCCATCTCTGTCATGGTGACATGGATGGACACAGTCATGCCATTGACCTCAATGCCTCAGGCCCATGGGAATGTAAAAGCCTTCCCCTGTCAGGCTCAGAAGAATGGCAGCGTGCTCCTTGGTGCACTGATGGGCGTTTTGAGCAAATGACCTTTAGCTGAATCCAGTGAATGAAGAAACTATCAACCACAGCTCAGCCCTCGCAGATTACTGTGACCTGGAACTGCTCAGTAGAGAGACTGGCTCAGTAATCATCTCCTCACCTGCTAGGTGACCAGTAATGGAGGTGCTGGGATGCTGGGCAGATGGTGTGTCTTCATGAGAGCATATGTCCCACCCAATCACAGTTTCTCTCTCTCTCTCTCTCTCTCTCTCTCTCTCTCTCTCCTTCCTTCAGTCCCCTATCACCTGTCGCCTTTCACCTTAGTTAGCTCAAACCCAAAGCTGTTCAGCTCACAGCACAAACTGATACATTTTTATTATTTAAAAAAAAAACACTTAAACTAAAAATTGGGAATTTTAAAATTACATTTATTTCTCTCTGCAGAGCAAAACACGTCCTGAATAAATCGTTCGGCTTTATCAATTTTCTGTACTGAATTTACCTTACAAAAATAAAGTAAGTGGGGCTGGAGAGATGGCTCAAAGGATAAGAGAATTTTTACTCTTGCAGAGGACCAGGGTTCAGTTCCCACTACCTACATGGTGACTAATACTCGTTTCTAACTCTAATACCAGGGGACATTCTCTTCTAACCTCCCCAAGTAACAAGCATGCATAGAGAATGCATACATATATGCAGGTAAAACACTCATCACATAAAATAAAATAATAAATCAAAAAATAAAGAAGCAGATCATCCTCATATTCAAGTTTCGTTGCTAGATGAATACAAAAAAAGTCAAAATTAACTGCTATTGTAAAGTCGGGTAAGCAAGCTTGGAGAAGTGGCTCAGCAGTTAAGAGCCCATGTAACTCTTGCACAGGACCCAGCTGTGGTTCGCAGCTTGAAACCACACTAACTCCATGTCAGCGGGATCAGATGCCCTCTGCAGGCTTCAGGACACATGCAATGCATATCCATACCTCTAGACAAAATAGTCACGCGTGTAAAATAAAGACAAATAAACCTTTAAGGGGATGGAGAGATACTTGAGTGACTAAGAGTTCATCCAGAGAGCCTGAGTTCATTCCCGGCATCCTCACTAGATAGCTCATACATGCCTGGTACTCCAGATGCACAAGGAGCAATCATTTATAGCTTCCAGGGCTACCTCAATCACATGCACATACCTATTCACACAGACACACAGATAACTAAAGGATGCAACAAAAATTTTAAATGTAGTATGAACCTTCAAATACATACACATTCATACACACGCATTATATTTTTCTCTGAGTTTTGAAGACTTCGTATTAACATGAAATGAGAGTGTGTCCCCAATTCACTTTTAGAGAATAACATTCTCAAATCACTTATTGTGTATTTTATAAAACAGGTAGCCTATGTTTGCTGAGTTTCAGAAACAAAATGTTCTTAGATATTTGCCGTTTCAGAAGGTGAGGTTGTCTGAAATCAGTTTATTCGGGGGGAATGCAGCATTGCTCTTAACACCCAGTGATACAGCTTTCCACGGGACACCAGTTTGACAAATGGGACAAAGTTATGTGATCATTTGCTCAATAAATATTGGCTGTATGAAGAAGAATGTTGGTTTTTCTGAAATAAAAAATCAATCGTTCACATCTTCCTGGATAGCGAGTCAAATCATTGCTTTATATTGGATTTATTGGAATGAAATCCTGCCTTAATGCACTTTTCAAAATCAATCACATTCTTGTTCCTGATCGTCCAGTAGTGCTTCTTCCCTCAGTTGTACATTGTTAACCAAAAATTCTGTCACTGCACAAAGCATCAATTCCACAGCTCCTCCTCATTAGAGCAAAGCATTATAGTTTCTGGGAGTGTGCTTGCTAAATACATGCATTTATCCTATTCTCCTTTCCAAAACCACCAATATTTGTATTTAAATCAAAATTTTATTATTGGGCCAATTGTGGTGGTACCTATTTACAGTCCCAGCATTTAGAAGACTGGGGCAGGAGGACTGCTTTGAGTTTGAAACCAAGCTGAGTTCCCCGGTGAGTACCGGGTGGCTCAGAGCTAGAGCAAGACTATCTCAAAAGTTAATTATTAAACTAAAGAGAGACACTCGCTTACCCAAGACACATTCATTTCCCTAGCACAAGGGTTTTCCTTACTGCATACACTACACTAGAGAAAACAACAGTCCTATCTGCAGTCTCAGACAAGCCTATGAACACTGACAACACAGAGGTGTGTCCTATTAGATCCTCACCTAATCACCGACACTGTGAGATCTTGGCTGGAAGTATCCAGCTTTTATTACTATTTCACTGGATAATTATCATTTAACAAAAACAAACAGCTGTCTCAATAAACAAACAGATATCTCAATAAATAAACAAATAAATATCTCTCAGATGGTTTTGAAAATGGACCCCATTTCCACAGTCTGTGGAAGAAAAAGAAACAAAAGTAAAGTATATAGACTGTTACGTTAGCAAATTTTTAAAAATTTAAAATGCATACATAGGGCCAAAAGGTATCAACCATCTTGGATACTAGTTTGGAAGGTTTTTGAAGAGTCCTTAGAAAGGGCCTCTGATCTGGGGATGAAGTGAGAACCAAGACAGTAGCTGTGCTTAAGGCCAGGGTTGGGGTTATCCAGCAACAGCATAGGCCTGAGAGTAGTCAGCCCGCAGGACCATCAGTCTGAAGGTCAGTATGAAGCAAGGAGGACAAGGTACCAGAAGCAATAGACAAAGTCAGGGTGTTGGGTGGATGTTACAGGTCACTGTTGTGACTTTAGCTTTTTCTCTACGGGAGATTGTAAGCCATAAGTGTACCTGAGCAGAAGGAAGAAACACTCTGGCTTCTGCTTCAGTGGTGTTGGCTTTCTGTGAGTGGGTCTGAGGATGGGAAGACAGTGAAGAAAAGTGAAGGCCAGTTCAAACGTTCCTTCTAATGGAGACAAAAAGCAATGGCATCTTTGGCCAGGGAGGAGACGCAAAGCCCTTCTTGATGGCGACGAGTTCTTGACTGTTCCACTCTGACCGTGACAAACGCCTGGAGAACTGAGTCCACTACAGACGGCTCGGCTCGCTTGCCAGTGTCTTCTCTACACCTTCTTTTATTGTATTACGTACACTCCTCTCGCCCCTCCTCATATTCCCGTGGCCCTCCCGCCTATTAAACCCATTGGCACTGCAAAGAAAATGGACTCTTCATCACGGTGCATACATGATTTGTTCTCAGCTATTCATATTTCCTAATCTCGAGATTTTTATTTAATTCTATAAATAAGGTTCCAAATGAAACTATGTCAATATACATTTATATATTTATATTGTTTCTATATTAATTGTATATTATTTTACATTCTTTAGTAGTTTAATCATTTTTTATTTAATATCTGCCCATTTTTATAAAATTAAACTTAGTCATTTGCATAGATTATTTCTGTGATCAGGGATATTTCTCAGACACAGATCAAAATCACCCTTGAAACTTTTTAGAAAGGATTACGTAGCCCTAGCACCAAGCCTCTGATGCAGGAAAGCTAAGAGTATATATATGTATATGTATGTGACGTATATGTATGTGTATATGTGTATAAGTATATATATATATACATATATATATATATATATATAAGTGTATATACTTGTACACATATACACATATGTATATATGTATATAAACATATATATGTATGTATATACATATGTATATACACATATATATGTATATGTATGTATATATACATATATACATATATTTTTTAAGAGTTCCCACATGATGGTAATTCTCCCAGTCCAGGGGACTCCTGAGCTATACCACACCAGGCTTTAAACCGTTTAATTACTTACCTTTGAATCTTCAGCCACCACATCTACAAAATAGATGTAGCCATCACCTTGTATAGGACCATTGTGACAGTCAACAAAAGCATTTACCCACCTCAGAGCCTAGAGCATAGTAAATATTAAGTGGTTTTGCCCTTATTTTTCTCAAAGAAAGCAAAGATTAATAGAAAGAAGGACATTGAAAAAAGTTAAGAGGGGGAAAAAACATAATACTTAATCCCTATCAGCTATTTTTACTTTCTAATAATATTTAACATATAAATTAACAGCAAGAAATATTAATAATTAAGTATAGTAGAATGTTGGTTTCTGTATGTTATGAAGATTTTTAAAAACATCATAATAATTTTCAGCATGTAGCTAAATTTCCTGAGAATAAAAATAAAATAAATCACCCATGTTACTTGGAAAATGAAGTTAGGTTTTCTTCCATTTTAAGAGTCTTCCTAAATTACTTTATACATATAGCTTGATATTAAGGAATGATTTATATTGAGCTATATATGGATAATGCTCTTTAAAGATCTTAATATAACGCCAAAGATATAAAGCGCCATAAGAATCTTAAATTAGGCAAACATTAAAAAATATAATAAAGTACTACAAGATTTCTTGTCTCTTCTATTAAAAATAGATTCTTGTCTCATAACATATATTCCACCACAGTTTCCCTTCACACTCTTCCTCCAAGATCCCTTCCAACTCGTCTCCCTCTCCATTTCTCTTCAGAACAGAGCAGGCCTGCAAGAGACAGAAACCAAAAACAAAGATACAAGAGCGGACAGATCTCTGCGTCAAGGCTGGACAAGGCAACCAATAGGAGACAGAGTTCCAGTAGCAAGCAGAGGATCAGAGACACAACAGACTCCAAATTCTAGGAAACAAAACGTCAAGCTAACAGCTATAACACAGACACAGAGGGCCTGGTACAGACCCATGCAGGCCCTGTGCTTGCTGCTTCAGTCTCTGTGAGCCTGTGTAAGCTTGGTTGTCAGTGGGTTCTCCCGGTGTCCATCATTCCTTATGACTCCCACCATCTTTCCTTTCCTTCTTGGGTGGGGTTCTCCAAGCTCCAAGGGGATGGACCCTATGGAGACCTCCAATGTAGACTATCTGTCTTATAATATCTGGCTGTGGGTCTTGGTACCTGCTCATGTCTGCTGTCTGAGGACATCTCTCAATGAGGAGGAGATAAAGCACTGATCTATGAGTACAGCAGAATATCATTAGGAATCATTTCATTTGTTTTTTTTTTCCCAGTCATGTGTGGTTTTACCCTAGGTTTCTATGCTATCCAATCTCCTGTTTCTAGCCATCCAGGTAGGTAGGGCACGGACTCCCTACATGGCATGGGCTGCAAGTTAAAGCAGACATTGGTAGCCCACTCCCACAAGTTCTGTGTGACCATTGCCCCAGCACATGTAGCAGGCAGGACAGATTGAAGGTCAAGGGTTTTGTGACTGGGTTGGTGTCCAGGTTTCTATTTCTGTAGCCTGCAGAGGATCTTCTTGTGCCAAAGTAGAATTTAGTAGTAAAGCCTCTGTGCAAGCCTCAGCGCTACCTCTCCATGTTCAATGAGTTTATATGGGTGTTGGCCTGGGAAATGTCGCCCACCCCTGTCAGTTGTTAGAGAGCTACATTCTGTCATATCATCAGCCTGGGTTGTTTAGGGATCTCCACAGGATGCCCTCAGCAAACAACTTAACTGAACGTGACCCAGTCCACCACCAGAAGCTTGGTCTGGTAGAAAGAAAAGGATGGCCTGTTTAGACGCTGCATTCTCCTTTACTAGGCGTCCTCAATAGCGTCACCTTCGTAGATTCCAGGAAGTGTCCACTGAACTAGGTTTTCACACTACCTACACTACCATTTAAGTCCAGCTGTCTCTCCCCAAACTACACACACACACACACACACACACACACACACACACACAACCTGATTCCTTCTATTCCCATCCTCACCTACCCCCAATCCACCCACAAGATCTATTCTATTTCCCCTTCCCACGGGAAATGTGTATCTTTACCTAGAGCCTTCCTCCTTACCTAACCTCTCTGGACCTGTGGATTATAGGTTGATTATCATTTATTTAACACAACTAACATCCACTTATAAATGGATACATACCATATTTGTTTTTCTAGGTCTGGGATACCTCACTCAAGATGAGTTTTGTCCTGCTGAATCCATCTGCCTGTAAATTTCATGATGCCACATTTGTTTGTTTGTTTGTTTGTTTGCGTGCTTTTAACAGCCAAGTGATACTCATTGTGCAAAGGTGACACATTTTCTTTCTACTCTTCATTTTAAGGACATCTATGTTGTCTCCAGTTTCTGGCTATTATGAATAAAGCTGCTATGTACATAGTTGAGCAAGTGTCACTGTGATAGGATTAAGTGTCCTTTGGGTGTATACCCAGGGGTGGTAGAGCTGGGTTTTGAGGTAGACCAATTCCTAATTTTCTGAGGAAGCACCAGATTGATTTTCAAAGTGGTTGTACCAGCTTGCAATCCTACCAGCAGTGAAGGAATTTTCTCCTTGTCCCATATCTTCAACAGCTTGTGCTCTCACTTGTGTTATTGATCTTTGGCCAGTCTGACACATGTAAAATGGAATCTCAATGCAGTTTTGATTTTCATTTCCCTATGACTAAGGATGTTCAACATTTAATTGTATCTCAGTCATTTGAGATTTCCTTTACTGAGAATTCTCTCAATTTTTTACATAGATGGAAAGAGCAATTCTCAAATTCATTTGGAAAAAAAAAAAACCCGGGATAGTGAAAACCATTCTCAACAATAAAAGAACATCTGGGGGAATCACCATCCCTGACCTCAAGGTGTACTACAGAGCAGTAGTGATAAAAACTGCATGGTATTGGTACAGAGATAGGCAAGGAGATCAATGGAATAGATTAGAAGACCCAGAAATGAACCCATACACCTATAGTCACTTGATCTTTGACAAAGGAGCTAAAACCATACAGTGGAAAAAAAGACAGCATTTTCAATAGGTGGTGCTGGTTGAACTGGAGATCAGCATGGAGGAAAATAAAAATTGATCCATTCTTATCTCCTTGTACAAAACTCAAGTCCAAGTGGATCAAGGACCTCCATATAAAACTGGACACACTGAAACTAATAGAAGAGAAAGTGGGGAAGAGCCTCAAACATATGGGTACATGGGAAAAGTTCCTGAACAGGACACCAATGGCTTATGCTCTAAGATCAAGAATTGACAAATGGGACCTCATAAAATTGCAAAGCTTTTGTAAGGCAAGGGACACTGTCAATAGAACAAAATAGCCACCCACAGATTGGAAAAAGATCTTTACCAATCCTACATCTAATAGAGGATTAATATCCAAAATTTACAAAGAACTCAAGAAATTAGACTCCAGACAATCAAATAACCCTATTAAAAATTGGGTACAGATCTTGACAAATAATTTTCAACTGAGGAATATTGAATGGCCATGAAGCACCTAAAGAAATGTTCAACATCTTTAGTCATCGGGAAAATGCAAATCAAAACAACCCTGAGATTCCACCTCACACCAGTCAGAATGGCTAAGATCAAAAACTCAGGTGAAAGCAGATGCTCGAGAAGATGTGGAGAAAGAGGAACACTCCTCCATTGTTGGTGGGATAGCAAGCTGGTGCAACCACTCTGGAATGATTTTCCAGAGTCTGTTCCTCAGAAAATTGGACCCAGCTATACCACTATACCAGCTATACCACTCCAGAGCATATACCCAAAAGATGCTCCAACATATAACAAGGACACATGCTCCACTCTGTTCATAGCAGCCTTATTTATAATAGGCAGAAGCTGGAAAGAACCCAGATGTCCTTCAACAGAGGAATGAATAAAAAAAAATGTGGTACATTTACACAATGGAGAACTACTCAGCTATTTAAAAAAAAAAATGAATTCATGAAATTCTTAGGCAAATGGATAGAACTAGAAAATATCCTGAGTGAGGTAACCCAATCACAAAAGAACACACATGGTATGCACTCATTGATAAGTGGATATTAGCCCAAAACCTCACAATGCCCAAGACATAACTCACAGACCACATGAAGCCCAAGAAAAAGAAAGACCAAAGTGTGGGTGCTTCGGTCCTTCTTAGAAGGAGAATTCTCTGTTTAGATCTGTATCCCATTTTTAACTAGATTATTGGTTTTTTATATCTAGTTTCTTGAATATATATACATACATACACACACACACACGATCTTCTATTTGATGTGGAGTTGGTACAAATCTTTGCTCATTTCATAGCTACGTCTTTGTCTGACTAACAGTGGTCTTTGCCTTACAGAAGCTTTCAGTTTCCTCAGGTCCAATTTATTAATTGTTGATCTTAGATCCTGAGCCACTGGTGTTCTGTTCAGGCAATTGTTCTGTGCAAATGCCTTGAAGGCTCTTCCTAACTTTCTCTTCTGTCAGGTTTAGTGTGTCTGGTTTTCTGTTGAGTTCTTTGATCCACTTACTTGAGTTTAGTTCACAGTGACAAACGTAAATCTGTTCTTCTACATGCAGACATCCAGTTTTACCGGAACCATTTGTTAAGGATGCTGCCTTTTTTCCATTGTATATTTCTGGCCTTTTGATCAAGAATCAGGTGTCCATATTTGTGTGATTTGTGTGTGAGTATTCGATTTGATGGTTGAGATACCTAGTATAAATCAGGTCTATTTAATGGATATTAAACATTTAGCATGATACCTTAAGAAGAAGGATTGATTTATATTTTAAAGAGAATAAAGGGCCTTCTCTGTGTACTGTGAGCTGCTTAAGAAATAGATTACAGTGTTAAGCTACAGTTTGTGATAGCATCACCCTCAAGTCAATGTTTACTCTTTGGATAAACCCTACTGCTTATTTTTGTTGTTATTCTACATGTTACTTCTACGGTTCTCCTGTGTGTTTTATCGGTTGTCACGAACCACAGCTACTCAGCATTGTTTTTTGACTTAATGTGATGTGAATATTTTTCTATGGTATTAAATTTTTACATGGTTTTATTTTATACATCTACATAAACAAGCTCTTCCTCCTTACATACACCCAGCACTTTTGAACATCTCAGGTATATAGAGAAGGGAAGGGGTAATTAAGAGAGGGCATAGGAGGACGTTCTAAATGGGAAGGACTTTGGGGTTAAGTAGTTAAAAGAGATGAAGCATGACAGGTTAAGGAAAGGAGGAGAAAGCTAATTAGTCAGGTTACATGGATATCAGTTCCCACTGTCCTTGGCGATTGCCACTCACCCACTTTAAGATGTGGGTGGCCAATCTGGCCTTCGGCTGCAAAGAAAAAAGCATCACAGAGAAGGGTGATAGAGATAGGAAAAGGGAGAAGGGGAGTAGGAGTTAAGAGAGGGATGAAGGGAGAGAGGAATCACAGGAACTCAGAAACTCACCCATTCTTTTTGCTATAAACCAGCTAATGATAAGTCTCTCTTGAAATGGAAAGATGTTTGGTCTTTAATCTGGAGCAATTCACAAGACACCCACCATCCACTTCAAGCCTCCTCAGATGCTCACACTTGGGTGTATTCTCACATACATAAATGAACACACAAACACATATACACTGCATCACACACACACACACACACACACACACACCTTCTACCTCTAGCAAGGCAGATAGACTTTCAAACCCACGGCACACCTATTAAATCCATCATTATTTAAAACAATGGTAAATACTATGCAAAGAATTCATAACTTACAAGCCAAGACACTAATTCCTCATGCAAGGCAGACAACTACTATAAACTAAGAGCCCAATTACTTACCCTATACCATTTTATTAAATCACATATCATTTGTGACCAAATCTCTCTGTGGCTAAATCACTGATTTAAAGTGAGACCCAATTTTAGTTTCAAAGTTTAGCATTGGAAAATTCAGTAGAATAAATGGTACTAGGTAGCAAGCGCCTCTTACTCTCCCTGTAAGTAAAATTATTGCTAAATAGTATATCTTAAAGGCCATCCAAAGTGCCAACTGCTCCTTGAAATGTGTAGCCTAGAGCCCAGAGATGATAAATCACCACACAGCAGAGAAGCACTTCTGTGCTCTGAATTCCATGGACAGAGTTCTCAAAGCCCTTCCATGCCCTTCCTGTTCTTTCTTTATGAGTTGATTACCTAACTCTGTTAAGACCTCACAAGACTCAAAGATTCACAGAGTGATGAAGTGTGAGACTAAAGTAAGAATATAAGATTCCATTTCAGAGCCTGTATGACAATCACATGATTATCACACGATTGTCACATGATTATGATACATAAACTACCACACATTATCATTGTTTGAAAACTGCTACTCTTCTAAAAAAAATTGTTGACCAGAATCTTCTGGAGCTGTGAAAGAAATGCATCAAACCCAAACCAATAACAGGATAAGATCCTGCATCTATTAGGTAAAAATACTTCTTTCATCATGCCTAGGATTGAGGGAGCCAGCCCCTGAATTCTTTACCTAATCTTTCTCTTTCCAGTAAGATTTTAGAGAAAAAATAAAATTGGGTGAAAACAAACGTCTCCAGGGAAGTATCCCTGGGTTAGAAAAATGAACAAGTTATTTTGCAGAAAGACATCATTTATCAGTTGGGAATGCTATGGCTCCTACATAATCTTGCTAGTCAAACTATTAGCTCAAACCAGGAACATTGGCAAAACCTAGAGTGCTGGTAGAACCTCAGGTCTTGAGATAAACAGAAAGACCCAGAATCCATGCTTTAACAGGCTCCTAGGGTAATATGTGCACACATTAAAGTTTACAAAGCACCACTCCATGATGGAGAAAGTAGGAGAAATTTCTTAAAAACTATAATATTGTCTAAAAAAAGCAAAGTGTAGAAATTGTGTATGTGTGTGTTCGTTTAGAGATTACAGAATATGTAAACTGTTCTACTGTTCAGTGGTTCTGAAATAAAACTACGAAACTAGAAAGCAGTTAGTACATCAGATAGCGCTGAGTATATGGAGGTGTATAAAGATAAAGAAAGGTTTGCACATCCTTCTGATTGAGATGTGACATTTTATATACTCAAACATATTACAATAGAAATATAAAAAAGTGAAAAAACTAGCTCACAAGACGAGGGTAATACGCTGGAGTTGATAAATAGCTTGGCTTATCTTTTGCACAGTCCAGGTACACAGAATTGAAAAGAACTTACTTAGCTACTTGTAAAGTTACTGAGCAATATGGACAATGCCTAATCCATATGGGCAATGAATAATGCTTTACCCTTTTGGAAATTCAAAGTTATAGGCATTAAACATAAATAATGAGCATGCAAATAAGATATTTTCTTAAATGAACAGTACTGTCTATATTCTATAGAAACATCACTAACGTCTCTCTGAAGCGTGATAAAGGACGTAAATTCAGGCCACAAAATGCTTAGGCACCAAGAGGAGACTATCAAAACTATTAAGGCCAGCTTATGCATGAGAGATTTTTGAAACTAGGGTTATCTAGTTTCAAATTGATACTCACAGATAAACTAGTGTATAGTCTTTATTTGCAATATTGTATTAAACAGCTACAGATATTAGAAGTTCACACTGACCTCTGGATTTTAAAATTCCATTAACAAGAAAAGCATATTTGGCTCAGCAAACATGTAATATTCAAATTTGAGAGAAATTGGCTGATTTTGTTGAAAGTGCTCAAGGCAACCATTAACCAACCTTCAAGATATAAATTCCTAATGATCCACAAAGAATGCTTCAGAGGGTTGATCTTAGGAGAAGTTGGCCATCAAATCCAACACCAACATAATTCAAGAAATACTACTTACACCTTGAGTTGATTCTTAAGTTCAAATTATCATTTTGTTGCTACAGATGTGTGACTTTGATATGTGTGGCTTGTCTCTGTGACATAGATTTCTTTTTATTATTGGATATTTTATTTATTTGCATTTCAGATGCCATCCCTTTTCCCATTTTCCCTCCCTAGAAAACCCCTATCTCATACCCCCTCCTACTTTTTGCTTTTATACCATTTTAATTACATGCAAGTATTTAGGTCAGTTCTAGGTTGAGGAACTAGCAATACAATAGATGCAAATAGTCAAGAAACAAGCAAGACAATAAACAAAATTCCATGAACACTCCCATGATCACTGTTTCTAAGGGCTTATCAGGATGACCAAAATATCTGAGCCAACTTCCCAATCCTAGCACAAGATCATTTTTATATCTGAAGCCTACTTCCTTGTTCTAGCCTAAGCTTTAGATTCCTGCCTGAAATTACTTCTTTGCTCTATCCTAATGTCAGATTTCTGCCTGAAGCCCACTTCCTTGTCCTTGGCCCATGTCAGATTCTTGCCAAGCAGCCCCAAAAGCTCTCTGCCTCTCCTCCTTTTTTATTTCATAAACAAGACTAAGCCTGTCTTAGGTTGTTCTGCCAAGAATGCCTTCCTTACCAGTCATGGAATATGCATTATCAAAAGCAATGCACTTCTGTCTTAGGTTGGTAAGGCTCTGTGCAGAAACTTACCTGTCCTTGGCTTACCAGCCTGTTAATTTAATAACTCTCATTGGGGTCCATTTTCAGGTTCAAGCCATATACTTTGTCTGCCAACATGTTAATGTTGTTAAAGGCAAGCTTTAACATGATGGGCAGGAATAAAAGTATTCCCAGGACAAAAAGGGCTAGCATGATCAAGCATTTTAATTACATGCAAGTATTAAGGTCAGTTCTTGGTTGAGGAACTAGCAATACAATAAATACAAATAATCAAGGAACAAGCAAGACAATAAACAAAATTCTGTGAACAATCTTGAATATGCCATTCTTGAAGCTTGACCAAAACAGAAATACTGACTTCTATCTAAATGTCAGTAGTTGTACTTTAAAAAAAGAATGAAGAAATGGAGGAAGAAAAAGGAAGGAGGGAGGGAATGAGGAAAGCTCATAGAGGTATACAATGAAAATTTTCATGGGTCCCAAACTCCAAAAGAAAGACTAGGTTAGATCTATCCTCTAGACAGTTCTTTTTCACTGAAAATAAATCTATTAAGGTATAACTTCATGTGGTACAAGACAGACAAAAACATAATTTATTTTATATTGATTATAAAACATATACTCTCTTCAGAGAATTTGACTATGGTTGTTCAAACAATTTAGTGAAAAATCTACTTTCTATTTCATTTCTTATTGAATAGAATGCATCCTGAATTTTTCATCTCTTCTTTTTTTATACCAAATCCCTCATGTTGTGGGTAGTCATTCAATAAGTTTACAGTGGAGATCCTGATGGAGCACAGTATACCCTAATTCCCTGACAGAAATAAGTATAAAAAAGGAGAACAGATAAATTTTATAATGGATGAAACAATAACTTCCATTGGCAATCTTTTTGTCAAAGATACCCTCAACGGCTACAACATGTGGTTAAGGAAAAGTGGTTCATTTCTTGAAGAAATGATATTTTATTGCAGCCATTAACCACCAGGTAAGAGACTTGTCAAAAAGAAAAAAGAAAAAGGAAATCTCCATGACACATGATTTCTGTAGAATCATTCTAGTAGCTAGCACTGTACACAAACAAGCTTGGTGTTGACAGGCAGTGAGAAGACGCTGGGATAATAGGCTGCCAACCATCTGACTGAAGACACCATGACAAGAACTTGATGAGATCCAACGCTACAGCCGCACACAGTCACCGACACAGGAGCAGAAATTCCTAACATTCTAGGGAGTAGTGATCCCTAGCCATTTTCTAACACAGCTTAATAGCTTCACAAATATAGTTGAGCTCTGGTAAAATCACAGTATTAGTAACCCTAAGAAGTAAAATGTAAATGAGCACAGAGATAAGGCTCCATGGAGCAGCACTGAAATGTCTCAGAACACAGCAGAAACTGAGGTGAAGACGTCCAAACTATACCAAATTACTCCTAACACAGAACAAAACATACAGCTTGGCTGAGTGCCAATGACTACCCTTCTATGAATATTCAGATTATAAAAGAAGGCCCAGTAAAGTAAAGAAATCAGAGGTCCAGGTAAATTGAACTCAGCTTTTAGTTCCCAATTTGGGAACATATTTTATGAATCAAAGCTTCTAGGTTGTTATATGAGTTTAGACGCTTCTGATGAACATGCATCTAGCACACAGAAAGCTACCTTCTGCACCATTTATGATCTATGTAAGACAGTCTTTAATATTTATATCCTTCCACCCTTCAGCTCTAAGTTCCATAACACCACAGCATATATATCTCAGGTTGACTGAAATATCTACCATGGCCTAGAAAGTATCATACACTCAACAGAGATCAGAGCCAATACACTCAATATAATCATTAAGTTAAATAACTACGTTTGTCCCTTCACTCACTTGTTAAGTGTAGAAACTTAAAACTTGGGCTCATTATATTAGGCTCACTAGATCCAGTGTATGTGTTCTCTCACACAGTCATGTTTTTCTCTTCTGTTCTGCTGGTCTAAATCCTGTGGATCATTAGGATACAGATTTGGTTATTCTAACAGGGAAGCACAAAGAGCAATAGTGTTTTTTAAACTTACTTATATTACCAATGAGATTCTCAGCTGTCATGACAGCTCTGATGGTGTTGACAAAGGTTCAGTGAACTTCTATCTCGAGACATAGATATAGAAGAAGCTATGTTCACATCATTGCAGCATAAGTCCAAGATGTCTGCCTTGGGTCTGAAATATTTTACCTCTGACCCACCTAATAAGATGCATAAAAATAAAGAAGGAATAAGCATAAGTATTGCCTTAATGGCATGACTCAAAAGTCACACACACAGACACACACACACACACATTTTTGCTAACACACTGTTGAACAGTACAGGATTCCAGTGCAAAGAACCTGGATATTCTAGCCATCAACAGATTCTCCTCCTATCTAAAAAAAAGAATATTTATTGGGGAAATAAGCATTCTCTACCATACCACTATTAGTCAAATGCCATGTCCTCTCAGGAGTCCATATATTATTCACATTTTCTTCATTTCCTAAAATTATTTTACCTTTACACAGATACCATGTTAAAAGACAGTAATTTTTTTATAAACTTTGGACTATCCATCCATTCACATCATCATGTCTTTGAGAACTACATTCACATCTAATCCCACTCGGTACTAACTGTTCTGCTTCTATAAGGCCTGACAACATTTTGGCATCATAGTGGTCATTAAAGTTCTACTTGAGAGTTAACATAAACAGGTATAATATCTGAAAACCACCAAATTACATTAACATTTCAATAAATTTATTCTAAAGAAGTTAGAAAAATGTGATTTCTGATACTCATGAGGAAATTGATACCGTAACTCCCCCAAAGTAATGTTCAAATCATTTATAAGGCTTTGAATGAGGTTAGATCACCTATTACTTATATTATTTCAGCTACCTTTTAAAAACTAGGATTAAAATCACAGCTGATTCATTTTACAAGCTGATTAATTATGAGACTTGATCAAAATTAAGCAGTCGATGTGAAACTTCAAAAGAAATTATTGATTCTTCTCATGAACAGCAGCCCATTAAAACAGTATGGTGCAAGACGACACTCGTTCTTAGGGTTCTAATTTTGGGATTTTTCTTCTACAATTTTTTTAAACAAAGAACATTTGTATAAAGAGGTCAAATTAGCTCCTGGCTTTTCCTATTTAACATCACCACTTACCAAGTGCCAATCATTTTCACTAAAACCTTCTTTTAAAAGGAGCCTTGCCAGTGGCAGTGCACATGAAAAGAGATGGAACAGTCACAGTGATTCACACTTTGGTGGCTTTCCCTGATAAAACCCGTGGGATATTGTTATAACAGCAAACTACACTGTGGGTCAAAGATAAGAAATCTTCTTTTGCCATACAGACAAAAGGCAAGGAAGGCCCCAGAAGCGTTTTTATAGGAATTTGGGGTAAGAGACTCTTTAGAATATTGATTGTCATCGGTCATTGATTGATTGAGTTTCCGTTACCTTCCTGGCAGTTCTATAACCACTGAGGACACTGACAGTGGGTTTCATGATATATATGGCAGGATCCCAAGAAGGCTCTCTAGAGATATGACAGCCATGTCTTTAAAATATTATCCATATTAACTGAATATTCATTGTTGTTTAAGCTAAGAATCAAGCACACATGGTTATCAAAGTTCATGTGCACATTAAACTGCAGAACCCATGCCCTTGAGACTTTTTAAGTCTCTATATAACCGTCACTTTACAGCTCTAGAAACTATTATTTTCTGAAGCTGGCAACAGTCCAAACTGCCTATTGCCATATGTGCTCCAATTATTATGAAAGCATTATTATAGTATTAAGAGAAAATAATTCACCTATTAATGTATGGTCCAAATATAACTACTTTCATATTTTAGGTTTATACTCTCAGCTTTTATTCATACTTTCCACAGCTACAGTTACGGTATAAGCATACTTTTATGTTCTATTTCCTTCACTTAAAATACAACTCACGAGATTTTCATGCTGATATATCATATTCACAGTTATTGTTTTAATGAATGCATATATTCCAATTGATGAGTACAATATACTTAACCATCAACCTTTTCCAAAGACGTCTGGAAAACTCTGTCACCTTAATGAAAACTTGTATTATCTTACTCAGTAATATAAAAGCTCTATTATTTGTTTGCGCATCTAATTGGATAATAAACAAGATGGCTGTTTGCAAAGCACCTGGTGCAAACTCCATGTTGTAAAGGAAACGTGTTGAGAAATACCTACAGGCATAAAATTCATCATTCTGGTGGTGACCAATTTATAGTATATCATATACCTTACTACAAAATAGAAGATAAAATCAACCAAGCCATAGGAGAAAATTATAGCTATATAGACCACGCTATCCATGAAATGTTTCCTTAATGTGGATACAGACAGAATTTTTTTATGACAGAAGAGACATAGGAGGAAGCATTCCAGAAAGGAAATAATATTATTCTTAAGCATGTCAAAATGAGGCCATGGAATCTGTCCGAAGCTGAAGCAAGGTGGACTCTGCAAGATGAACATTTCCTTCTTTCCAGCTCTCAGGATAAATGGAATTTGGCTGACTCGGTCTACAGAACCACTACCCCTCTGGCTGTTTCCAGTGAGCCTTTCATAGCCATGAGATGATCCGTGTCTGTTGGTTAAGCACCCAGTTTGTGATTTCTCATTATATAGAATCCATAATGATCTAATGCACGACATTTGTTTTAGAATGCAGATCCCACACACCACAGCAGGTCAATCACCAGGATCTGTGAACACAAAACCTGTGGCTCAATCTCTACAAAGTGCCGGGTCATTGTGACAAACTTGAAAATATGTGAGCCTTCCATACAACTGCTGCCAAATGTTAAGTTGTAATATCAGCATGAAATGTTTAAGGCTGTATTAGCTAATGAAGATTTTTGAGGGGCTAGAGAGATGGCACAGTTATTAACAATTCATAATGCTCTTGTAGAAAACCCAATTTTAATTGCCAGCACCTACATCCAGCGGCTCATGACCACCCACAACTCCAGTTCCAGAAGATCCAGTGACATCCTGACCTCCACAGACATTGTACTCATAAACATAAACCTGCACTCACATACACATAAAAGATTATAGAAATTAATTTGCCAACAAATATCTGTATGTGTGGTGTTCAGCAAAATGAAATAATGACACATCTTCTAGTAACATGATATAGTTTCACATTTTGCTGTATTGGATTCTCTCAGCATCTATGTACAATGTAAGTTATATATTTACATTAGTACATATCTCCCAATAAAGAATTGAGGTTCATAATATTTCCATTATGCTGCTGGTCACACAAACAGTGAGATCCCAAGCAAAACTAGTATCTATATTTAATAAGTATCTGCTCCAAAAGAATACCCTGGGTGGTAAGGCCAATGCCAATGATCAGGAAAGACTGGGAGATAGAATCAGAGAACAGCATTCTGATGGATGAAAAGTATCAGACAGAGGAGAATCCTGGGTCTAGACCCACAAAAAGTAGATGGGTCTGGAAAGAAGAATAAATGAGAAGACTCTACCTCTGCAACATGTCAGGACACTTACACAAGGGAGCAGAAAATTTATTTTAGACCTTTAGTAACAGTTACACAGATAGGTAAATCCCTCATGCTGAGAGTAGCAGTCAGAGGCTCTGAAATCATGATGGGCATGTGGAAAGAAGGCAGGAGAAAGAGGTATAAGAGAGTCCCATCCCATATCCACAACCATGCATCAAAGCTGTCCTAACAAGACACAGAGAGACTTGGCAATGTAATTTTACATGTTTAGGAAATTAATTCAGAACCACACAACAGCAACAAAGACAGAACAAGAAAAAAAAAATGTCGCTAGCATTTAGATTATTTAACTTCACAGCTCGTGACATTTCATGAGAGTCATGATTGTCACCTTGAACCTTACTGAAGGAAACAAAAGGATGGAGTTTGAATAAACAGAGGTCTCACAGATGTTTTTAAGAAGAAGGATTGCTTAGAGACATATCAAACTACAAGTTAATTCTCTACTCAAGATGTAGAATCCCTTCTTAACCATGTACAGGTAACTGAGGTAGGATGCAAGGCTGACGTTTTACAGATATTGTTCTTTTGGTGAGGATTTTAGTAGAAGCGGGGAAATGAATCAATGGAAATTTTCCAAAATTGAGAGGGAAAATGTACTGCTGAGAGCTGTGTGATTCAAATTCCCCAGATGTCTATTGGTAGGGCCCATTGTGGACGAGCTGTATAAACACAAATGAGTCTATGATAACACCCAAAGCTCAGAGAGTAATGACGGAGGTGGAAGAGATGGGCCAGTCAGGCATGAAATTGATTTTATAATAACAAATATCTGTTGCTGTCCAAGTGCTAAGTAAATAATTCTGAAGCAGGGGGTAAAGATAATAAAAACAAAATCATTAACTGCTTCCCCTAAATCAAAAACATAAAGAAATCTATTGTCATGCTGACCCTGAAGCCTGTTTGATGGCTAATTAAAGCAATTATTTTCATCATGACATAGTTCTTAATCATAGCATATACCTTCAGCAGAGTTTGCTCATAACCTTTTTCAGAGTAGGTTCCTACACCACTTCTCCCCAAAATGTACATTAAAATTGTGTGAAACACAATTCTCAAGTAATACAGAAGAGGGGAAAGTCAGAAACCACAGCCTAGGTTGGAGTCTACCGTCGAATCACAGACCTTGGAAGACCTTTAAAGACAGGCTTAAATGGATGTCAATGGAATTCTAGTTTTTGTTATTTAGTCTGTCTGTAAGGATTATGATAATTGTGAATTATGGCCAGCCTTAAAAAACCACTTTGAATGCCATTTTATCATGTACACAACCAACAGGTGATTAGACTATGATCCTACCAAGTGTACCATTTCTGGCAGTGTCAAGGTAGGTAAATTAATTTAGTCACTGTCATGACATCACACCTAATTTTTCAGGAACACATTTAAAAATCCCAAAATGTTACCCAAAATGAAAGACAGAAAAACTACAGAGGAAAAAATATCAATGGCATGTTTTCTACATTTAAGGAGAAATATCCACTAAAGTACTTTATTCGTGCTTTCTATATACATTTGGATGGTGATCTATGTATTGACTTTTATTTTGGCACCCTATTCTCTTTATCTATGTTTTGAAATGTTGGTTAAATTTTCCATATATATCTGTGTATGTATATGCCACATGTGTGGGTCTCTGTCAAGTCCAGAACAGGACATGCCCTGGAGCTAGAGTTAGAAGGAATTCTGAGCATCAGAAGGGAGGTCAGAGAATCAGAGTGTTCTCAGGAAGGTCATAACATGCTCTTAATCACTGAGCCGTTTCTCTAGCCCCAATGTATTCCTGAAGCCTTTCTTTCCCTTGAGCCTAGGAGATCGAGCTGCAGCAGTAACTCTAATCTCAAGTCATTTGAAGAGAGAAAGGTTAAAGTTTAGGTGAACACATATCCCTGTGTATTCAGGATAACACAGAGTTAAGTCATTTTTTTTGGCTTTCTCTGGTGCCCAAAAAGTGCTGATTTAAACTAAACTGTGTGTGATCACACTGTCTACATTTACCCATCACAGGGGATCTAGACTAATGGAGTAATGCCATCAGATCATTATCATTCAGCGTAGTCGGGCAAAAATAGAGTTCCAGAGTCAGGTTCTCCATAGTAGAAGAATCACTCTAGAGACATCATTTCCAGCAATAACTCATTGGCTACAACCTGTCACGAGCATGAGTTATTGCAGACCATCCTGGAAAAGTCATTTTACCTAGATGGCCAAGAACTTGAATTGTCTGGTGACAAGCACTAGTGACTTAAATCTCTGCCTCCTCTGGATGGTAGCCTTCCATCTCACAAGCCCATATATCATACTCATCTCATCTGACTGGGATACTGTATGGACCCTTAGGTTTGGTTTTATTAGGTTTTCACTGTGTTTCTTCTTTCTAAGTTTAGCTCTTTGATGTACACGTTGCGTGATTTTGCTTGGCATCCATCAAATATCTTCTTGTTAAATATGGTGCCAACTCTTGAAGGATAACACTACCAACAGGACATGCTGCCCAGCCCCAGAAACTTACAGCAATGCTTAGTATTCTTTAGGGTATCTTTTGCTTCCCTGTGGCAGTAATTTACTGAGTGATTCCTTCTAGAACTTCTAAAGCTAATATCCCCAAGGTATGGTTCACTCACCTGGTAAGACCTACTAAAGAAAATCTCATGCAAATTTAATATAGCTTATCCTCCTAATTTAATTTTAACTATATAGCTTATAGTCTTTTCCAGTTAAAACTCTGGTCTTAATTAAATAAGTATGATACATAAAACCATATATAAACCACTGGCAATGTACCTTACATATTTTACATTGAATTTACTTTCACATTATAACTGCTCAAATGTCCTCCCTTAACCAGAATTTCTAATCTACTACTGGACCGTCCAGAAATTAACCTTCCTTGTTCTGACTAAAACTGAAACCACATCAAGCTGCCCCTGCTCCTGCATCTTGAACTCTAAAACAGAATTAAGTGGAAGGAGCGTAGAGACGGAAACACAAAAAAAGTGAGCCAGCAGCAGAGCTGAAACTTGAAATACATTTTCTCATAGAATATTCCAGAAGGTGGAAAGCTATTACATTATTATTGCCATATTTCAGCAACACTGTGAGTTAAATGGCTTTTTATGGACTGGTCTAGAGACCACACTACCATTTATATCATTGTTATTAGGCAGAAATACGCTTTAAAGCCTAAGATGTAAGTTGCGCATTTGCCTTCAGAATATGATTTCTTAAGTCAGGTTTATCTGAACGCTGCAGGTCTGAGGTCAGAATGATTTATGAACTGTTCAGTAAATCCTTTTCTCCTAAGGCCATCACTCTTCACCACAGCTGTTTTGGATTCTCAGCACCTAGCCTGCAGTCGTTTAACCAACATGTTCTGAAGGTTTCATATCTTCAAGGTGGTATCCTAGGTGATGACGTTAAGTGATTAAGCAAGAAAGATCCTGTGCCTACCACTCAATTGATACCATCTCTGCCCTTTCACAGGTTCTCTAAATGTAAACTGAACCTTAGACCCACAGTTTGTATGTAGGCTACGTTGCTTATGATGATAGAGGCTATTGTGATTGCTATTGGTTGCCTTCTAGAAAAATAAGTCTCTAATGTAGACACCACATACACACATACTCATGCCCATATGCACGCACGTGCACACACACAAATACACACACACTCATGTACACACATACCCACACACGTGGCTATAGAACTGGGAGAAATTGAAATGGATCTGAAGTACTATGAAGAACTAACTAGCTTTCATAGTATCAAAAGGAGCCATATGAGCTGCCAAGGGATAAAAGCAATCAGTAGTCTTATTCAGTTGCAATGCCAATGAACTACAGCAATGACCAGCACTGCATGGTATTCCAAAAGGGGTAATAGTGTGATTTCCATCCTGGTGGTAGCCAGCCGCTGTTTAACTGGACTGAAGGCCCATCCAATATGAAGGAATTCCAGCCACGTACTTTTAAGTCTACAGTGTAAGCCAACTACACATGGCTGCTGAGGCCATGGATCCCAGAGGAGAACCTACTCCTAGTAATTTTTTAAAACAGGTTTGCATCCTCACTGCATTCTATATACTTGTCCTTGTACCCACAGATAAGTCTAGCTCTCACCTGCCATTGAAGAAGATTGTGGCACAGATGAAAACAATCACAGAAAGCCAAAACTGATCAAATGGCACAGAACAACTGTGCCTGTGATGGCGGCCCTGGCATCATTTACAACACATCCTCTTACACCCAAGGTTAAGAAAATAGTTCAGAAGAAAGAGTGGAAAGATATAACAGCCAGAGAACCAGCTTTTCAGGAGGAGGAGGAGGAGGAGGAGGAGGAGGAGGAGGAGGAGGAGGAGGAGGAGGAGGAGGAGGAGGAGGAGGAGGAGGGAGAGGGAGAGGGGAGGAGGAGGAGGAAGAGAAATAGAAAAAGGAAGAAGAGAAAGAGAAGGAGGAGGAGGCAGAGGAGAAGGAGAAGGAGGATGAGGGGGAGGAGAAGAAGAGGAAGAAGGAGGAGGAAGAAGAAGGAGGAGGAGGAAGGAGGAGGAAGAGGAAGAAGAAGAAGGAGGAGGAAGAGAAATAGAAAAGGAAAAAGAGAAAGAGAAGGAGGAGGAGGCAGAGGAGAAGGAGGAGGAGGAAGGAGAAGGAGAAGAAGGAAGAAGAAGGAGGAGGAAGAAGGAGGAGGAGGAGGAAGAGGAAGAGGAGGAGGCAGTAGTAGTCGAGTGATAGGAAAGAGTGTATTGTGTATTGATCTGGGAGTAGTTGGGGTAGGAAGAGATGAGGACAAATATGATAAAAATATGTTGCATGGCCTCAGAGTAAGATAAAAATATTAATTTAAAGAAGAATAAAGCAAAGTTATTCCTAAATTTTTAGGGGTTAGGACACCGATCTGTAGTGGATCATTTACCCAGAATATGTCAAGACTTGAGTCTGACTCCCAGTGTAACAATAAATAAAACTTATTAAAGAAATCCTTTGTAACATTTGGTAGTTATCACCATATTACTGGATACCGGTGTGCCATATTCTGTGATAGAGAACTGAATGATGCTGGATTGAAGTGGGTCAATTTAAATATGTCATTTATTATATATATATATGAAAAACCTGAAGTAAACACACACACACAGAGAGAGAGAGAGAGAGAGAGAGAGAGAGAGAGAGAGAGAGAGAGAGAGAGAGAGAAGGGGGGAGGGAGGGAGAGAGGGGGTGGATCACTGCCTTTAAAGCTGGCAATTATGGAGCTGGTTCCCGACAGCATCTCTGCTTTATTGCAAGGCAACACTGGCTGATAAACAGAATACTGGAAATAAAAGCATCCCGTGAACCGCACTTGGCTTTAGAACTTGAATGATTCCGTGACTCTCATGCTATTCTTTTAATATGTAACGTACTGTAACCTATCATCAGTCCTATACTCCATAACAATAGCCCCAAATTCACTGAGCGCTCATGCTGCTAAATGTGTCCTCAAATCAAGAGCCAGACTAAAATTAGATAAGCTTAAAAGTTATGGAGAGGTTCATAGCTTTGGGGCTTATTCTATTCATGTGTTATTTTTACATTGTTCGATGTGCATAAAAGTATGTTTAAAATAAAACTATACTACCATTGAGCTAGATTTATGAAATCTTAGAGCACACATTGTAACTAGTTACAATAGGAAATTAATTTTGAGTTATATGAGTTTTGAAGAATGCAAAGTCTTTATAAACCTATTCACACACAACAGGACTCCTCATGTGTACAGCTGAGAAGCGTCCACTAGCTAACACAGATGCAGGGAGGGTGGAGATACTGACCTCCTTTATTACGAGCTGTACAGCCCTGCATTTCACAGGTGTATATCTCTGCAATGATGTAAACAATCTATAATAAAAAATGTGTGTATTTTCTTTAATTAACACCATGGTGGAACTGTCATCATAACATTGGAGATTTTTGACTCAGGAGAACAATGGGCTTCTGAACTCAAGAGAGCATTCCTAAAGATCTGATGATATGTGACACATACACACACACACACCGCCACCCACAGCCACAATCCTAACAGTGCAGTTGGGAGTAGAAAGGCACACCAGTTGATCAGATGGCCATGGCAGTCTAATAACTCTCCAGTTGTTGGGGTTTCATCCTGTGGAGACACTAGAACGAAACCATGTCTTCAGCCAGCCCCATGCTGCAATCTACCACCTCAGCCACTTGAGGATTCACCCTCAGGGCATCTAGCTTTCTGGACACAATCCTTATCTCTCTTCAAGATGCCGTGGAAAGTCACCACTGACAAACTATGACCTCAGGTCAAGCACTGGAACTCAGAGGTATCTGCTTAGATTTTTAAGGCCTAATTCTTGCTCTAGCTCCACAGTCAATTAGTCTCCGAGTAAACCCAGTTCCTGGGGCATTTTTATGGTTAGAATACTGAGAATCTTTCCATGAATGAACTTTCCTATGAGGAAGAGCCTTGTGTGTTAAGCCAAAGGTAGCCAATATCCAGCAATGAAAAGGTATTCTTCATCCCCCTCTACATACAAACAACTCCTGGTTTGATTGTTTGTTTTTCAGCTTAATATAATTTCTCACCCTAGCCACAATGACTTTATAAATTTTATGGCATCATATGTTCATGCTATAAAGTCAGCAATATACTTTTAAATGAACAAAACAAGCTTATATAAGCATGAAGAGAATTAAAAGAAGAAAGCTAATAGTTCATTATAAAATTCAAAGCAACTACACAGTCTGCCATGGCACCATGCCTTGACAAATCCTAATACAGACTTTAATAGCATAAATGATATTCAAACAAGAGAACAGGTTTTCTCCTTTCCCGTGGAGGAAAAGCAAAGAAAGTAATTTGAATTGAAACCAGAGATCAGTTACACAGAGAACAAATACTGTACATTCTCTTTATGTAGAAGCTTCTTTAAAAGCCAATCTGAGTAGAGTAGTGGTACCTTGAGAGTAGGATGGAGTATGGATGCAGGGAGGAGGGAGATGGATGCAGGGAGGAGGGAGATGGATGCAAGGAGGAGGGATTGATGCAAGGAGGAGGGAGATGGATGCAGGGAGGAGGGAGATGGATGCAGGGAGGAGGGAGATGGATGCAGGGAGGAGGGAGATGGATGCAGGGAGGAGGGAGATGGATGCAGGGAGGAGGGAGATGGATGCAAGGAGGAGGGATTGATGCAGGGAGGAGGGAGATGGATGCAGGGAGGAGGGAGATGGATGCAGGGAGGAGGGAGATGGATGCAGGGAGGAGGGAGATGGATGCAGGGAGGAGAGGATTGATGCAGGGAGGAGGGAGAATAACAGATAATGGGTATCAAAACACAATTAAAGGTAATAAGTTTTGATGTTCTAATCTTATGATTCTAAATAGCTCAGAGTAACTTGTTACATATTTTATGAGTAACAAGAAGAGAAGAGCTCAAGAGCTCCAGATACAAAGTAATAAAAAACTAGGGGAAGTACTAATTATCCTAATTGGATCAGTATATCATGTACACAGATGCAAACATTTCACTATACACCATAAGTATGAATAATTAAAATGCTCATCAGATAAAAAAATAAAATCACACTTAAAGATTTAGAATCTTTTATGTGGGATTAGGTGAAGATATCTAAAATACCCTCCCTGTTATCTACAGGACATGAGAGAAGTCAGTCTCTCAGAATAGTTACAATGTATCTCTCTGCACTGAGGGACTGATGCCTCCCCTTGAGGCAGGTTCTATATTTATTTTGTTCAGTTTTGATTTATCAGTAACTGAAATGTGTCTGGCATATAAAGCATTTATTGAATGGATACTCAATAAGTGCTTGTGGAAAGAATGAATTTCTAATGAAAATCTAAAGTCGAGTATGTTAGAGTACATTCATCTTGGCGAATGCTGGCAGTCACTGAAGGCAGCAGGATCTCAGAAACATGGAGGAGCCACACAGGAAGAGGAAGGGGGTTCATGGGAGTAGACGAGGGACAGGATGAAAGTATCATTGCAGTGAACATGATCAAAATACACTGATGAGTTGTCGTAATGAGACACATTGTCATGTATAATATATTCTAATAAAATATTAAATAAAATTAAGTTAATTTACAAAAATTTAAAGAAACAAGAGCTATCGAAGGATGTGTACATAGTCAAATAGGGAATGAATACAAAGTTCACTTTTGGATCTTCCACTCTGATGTCTGGTCAAGAAGAATGTCATGGAAGAGCACCACTGTTCGTATGAAAAAGATGAACAAAACATGAATGGACCACATTTGGTTTTAAAAAAAAAAAAAAACTGTTACAGAAAGCCATAAGTAATCAAATGCCGAGTTATGGACCCCAGTCCCAACTGATACATCTCATATGCCTAATGCTTAGGGATCATTGCAGAAAGGGTGGGGGGCAAAAGATTTTAAGAGTCTGAGGAACGGAAAGTTAGCTATGAAAGATTGTGTCTCCCAGAAATACCAAAGAAGCTGCATCATGAAGCCTCACCAACATGTCTGCCTAAACATGAACTGAACAAGCGGAGCTCTAAGGTCCTGAGGTCTCAACGCTGAACAGAAAACTACAGGCAACTAAAAAATGCCCAGAGTAGAAGAAATTACCTCTCCCAGGGATGAGCCCACCAACAGGTTATCCAACACCAAGCAGTCAGCTCTGAATTCAGATGAATAGTCTGTGTGTAGATACTTAGTTATTTAACAACAATGAAAGTAAAAGAGGCCAGGAATGTGGAAAACGATCAATGTAGGGTAGAAAGGAAAGGAAACGGGAAATGATATTTTCAAATATCTTAAACTTAAAACTTCAGTTTCTCATCGGCACTCAATGATTGCACAAATCATTAAGAGACAAACGTGGAGAGCAAGTCGCCATTTCCTGTTCCCCACCCTGGGTTCTCTTCTAGGTGGTCGGAGAAGCTCTTCTCTACTCCTCGGCCCACATTCTCCAGGCAAGTGGTTTTCAGACATCTGGACCACACTCCTGGGAGCTACAGAGACTCGTGTTTTCCAACTGGAGAGCATGGAAGAGCCTTACATTTAGCACAGCCTTCCCTGCAGAATGTCAGATGACTCAACAGAAAAAGTATTCTGAGACTTGGTCATTAGTGTAGAATCAGAGCAACAGAAACACCCACATCCTCACATGCTAATCCCCATGGCAAGAGCCGTTGAGCAGAGAGCGCTGTTTCTCTCACAAGCCTATTCCTGATAGCCGGTTTTGTCACCCTACTTTATAGACAAAGAAAAAATGACGAAGCTCAACAAAATCTCTACTATTCCTCTGCCACAAGGGATTTTGACCCAGATGTGTTTGGTTTTTATCTGTCTTTACATATAGCAGTACTCCCGGAAACACTCAGAACTTGCTGGATGACATTGGATGGATGACCCCTTAGTTGACTGTCCATACAAGGATATATTTGGCCACAAGCATGAACTGTGTCTCTGTATGAAATGGGAAGAAAGTCATACATTACTGTCCTGAGTCATTGGGCCTAGCAGGTGTGGAAGTTCACCTGAATCCTATATCGCTCTGTCAAAAAAAAAAAAAAAGTCTGATTTTGTTTGTATCAGATTATGCATCTGCTGTTCTAAAAATTCCTTAAATCGGAAATTCCACCTTTACTGTGCAAAAATAGCCTGTGTATTTCAAGGGATGTTAAATGAATCAGAGTCGACAGCAGCATATTAATTAAACTGAGATTGTTTAGACAAAGTTATTTTCTATTGAGAATGTACAAGGAAGAGTAAGTAGCACTTTGCAAGGGGACGGATAAGGGGTGCATTGGGTTGGATGCTAAGACCTCAATTTTCTACATAGTATCACAATGTTATTCCATATTTATATAATGGCTTCAGAGTGAGGATTTGATATGTGGAGGTTATTAACTGGTGAACTTCTCAGTGAATGGTAGGAAATGTCAATTTCCACTTATATTTTCTTAATTAAAACTTTTTTTTACTGTTGTTTTTAAATTTCAGCATTTTTAAAATGTCAACTTGCAATCCTTGGGGAAAAAACATTTTTAATCCAGGCAAGTTTTACCCCTTTGCATTTGAGAAGTAACCCAGGGAGACAGAGGATTGCTTTGGAGAACAAGAAAATCTCTCATTTACGCGGAGTTCTTTCTCCTGAACTACAAAATAAACTTGGGAGATGATGTAGGAAATAACTTGGATTAAGAGTCATAAGGTCTGAGCTCAGAATGGACCAGTTCTATTTGCAGCCCTTCGTGAGGGCTGGCTCCACCTCATAGACAAGGCATCTTTAAAGAGACCAAATTGTTTGGTAGTTGGCAACAGAAATAGAAGTAATTTTCCATGGCCACTGGGCTGTGTGAATCACCTCCGCAGTGTGGGCAAGCCAAGGCCAGCCAGAACAATTTCCTAGATGCTAAAGTATCTCTGCATCACAAAGGAAACTAGCAGTACACCTCCCAGCCTCAGAGCATCCTCCAGCAAAAGCCGGTTAAAAACAGCTCCGTGGAAAGCAGAGGATACACTTCCTCCCATAATTTCTATTCCGCAGGAACTGGAAAGAGACCTCACGCCTTACATTACTCCCACAGCCCTTGCACATTGGCGCATCCGGCCAAACGATGATCCTCAGGGACACCTGAAAAGATGCAGAAGATGCACTTTTAACAACCTTTGTGATGAAAAAGGACGATATCTGAAATTAATGCAAAGATGTACCCAAAACAAAGCTCCTCTGGTACACCCAAAGACTACCACTGAAACCGTGAGGCCCTCCAATATTCTCATGCAGCTAGGGTGGGGAGAACAGGATGCATTCTACCATCCCTCCTGGCTGTGGATTCTATGAGATAGATCAGTCAGTGTAGGTGGTTCATACACCACAGAAGACCAGGATCCACCCCAACAAGTTGCCACTGCGAGGAAATTTCGGGCCCTTCATCAATGTGGGTATCCTTATCTTTAAAACCTGTTTATTAGGAAACATTATAGATTAGAATAAAATATTTAAATTTGAACCCAGCTATCTTGCAGACACCTATTAAAAACACAAATATTGGCTATTGACACACACTTAATCTGTACTAGATTTTGTTTGATTTAAAAAAATACTGAAAACTATGCACCACAGACATTAAAAATATCTTCATTTTCTAAATGTTAGATTGCATTCTTAAAGGTAATTTTCCACCCAAACGATACTAATTTTTTAAAAGAGAGTTAGGGCTAGAAAGGCATTTTCAGACATCAATACTTTCTACCAGGGGCTAGTATTCTAATTGAAATAAATATTTCAAGATTCATTTAGTTTTCCATTCATTATACTAATATGGGTATTTATAGCTATTTTTCCTTCCTCTGTGAAAGTGGATCAACAATAGAGAATAAAAATGAAGAAAATCTACATGATTCGTTCTTGATGTGGGGTCCTTGGACTCTCAAAGGGATGAAGGACTTGGGGAACTTATTAATTTGAATGAGAAAAAAAATACATCTTTGTTTCTCTATTTCTATTGGAAATATACCATTTTTCTTAATCATGGGTATAAATCTTATGTTCTCATAATGTAGGGCAGTCTTGTGTCATCAAGAGATTCACATCCATTTGTATATTGTATTAGTTTATAACTGCTATCTCTTAATTCTGTTTTTTTTTTATCATTTCAAAACCACAGTACTGAAGATACCTAGCACATATCATGCTTTTATGTCATGAATTTTGGAAAACACATCATTGCATGTATGGGTTCTTCTGAAATCCTGTATATTTTACTTTAAGCATTCAAACATTCTGAAAATTTATCAACAATCTTCTACAGACAAAACAAAGGCATATAAGGTACACCCATACTATAACATAAAAAAATTCAGAAAAACATACAAAATAGAAAGTTTTCTAACTTTATATATTTAAATGATTGACATGTGTGCCCACTTAATTTCAGTTTTTGTTACTTCTAATGGATTTAAAACCTCCTAGTCTTCAGAATTGAAGATGGAGGATACCTACAGGCTCTCTGGTAGACACATGTGCAAGTTAACGGCCTGAATAAAGGCTGCAATGTCCTCCAGAGGCTCATGTGTTAGCGAGTGGGCCTTCATGTAACACAGACAAAAATGCTAAACTATTCAACAGTAGTACCTTGTAGGAATCATTATGTCCTTGTAGATAATATTGAGACACTCAATGTCATCCTCTCTTTGTCTACAGAGTTCTGGTTCACCCTGAGCTAAACAGGCTTCCAACACCATATGCTTCTAAACTTGACGTTTTGTGCTGCCATAGGTCCAAACAAACAACTGGACAAAATGCCCATAGACAGGACCTGAATCCTATGAAGCAAAATGAAGCCTTCTTAGGAGTTGATTCTCTCAGGCTGTTCTAGTGAGGGTGACCATTGCTGAGATGAAACACCATCACCAAAGCAACTTGGGGAGAAAAGGGTTTATTTCTTTATACTTTCTATACCTCCATATCACTGTTCATCATTGGAGGAAGTCAGGACAGCAATTCAAATAGGACAGGAACCTAAAGGCAGGAGCTGATGCAGAGGCCATGGAGAGGTGCTGCTTACTGGCTTGGTCCTTATACCTTGCTTTCATGTAAAACCCAGGACCATTGTCCCAGGGATGACTCCACTCACGATGAACTGGGATTTCCCTTATCAATCACTAAATAAGAAATGCCCAGTAGGCTAGCCTGCAGCCTGATCTTTTGGAAGTTTTTCTCAACTGAGGCTTCTTCCCATCCGATGACTACACCTTGTGTCATGGTGGCAGAAAGCATCGAAGCAGGCAGCACACGGGTATGCTGTCACGGTCCTAGAAACTACCAGGACAAAATTCAGCTGTGTAAGCCCAGAGCGAGTAGATGGCTCTATTGCGTGTGCTGCAACTCATGAAGATGTTCAGAGAGGCATGCATATTCTCTGCTGCCTGAATTTTCATTTCACCAACCCGGTTAATAAGTAAAGAATGAACTGTGTCACAGAACAAATACAATATGTATTTGATCAAAATTTTCCTCATTTTCTCCCACATGGATATGCTTTTCTCGGGCCCATAAATAATACCCAGGGCATCAGCACAGACTGTTCATGCATTTCAAGCTCTCTCCTTTAAATAAATAATTCTGTCCAGTGATTCAGCCAAAAAGTCCAAGCTATTACAAAAGATTCCTGTATCCAACAATCTACAAAATATAAAAGGTTTAACTTCAGTTAATATTTCCTTCTATATTTTTTTCTTTTAATGACCATCTTTTTTCTTCTCATCGTCTTTATTAGAACCGCGGTTGTCGGCCCTTCTCTGTTTCTCGGGGAAGAAAAGAACCTCCCAGTCATGAGGTTGCTATGATACATCTGAACCACCCATCAATGACAGCTGCGATCCACCATTTTGATAACCTTTATATATCTAAGATAAACAGTCCAAGGGATAAATCTTGTCATTGTCATGGAAACACGCACTTATGTCCTACAAGGATTATAAGAGTCTGTGGTACTTTCATGGAGGTAGCTGATCCTTCTCCCAGCTTCTCCACAGAGACGCTTGATTGAGGTGACCCGTGGCCTTGTCATAGCTTCCTAATGGGTTGACCAGACAGGGCTGAAGTGGATTAGTCCAGGATCATCACATCTGTTATCTTCATATTTCAGTCTTCAAAACAAAGCACAGGAGCCGTCTTTCCTACAGAGCCGACGTCTCCACATCTCTACTGTCACATCCCTCACCAAGGAGAGCACCTTAAAGACCTCCTCTGCAGCTATTTCCAGCTCTTGACCTTTAAGATTTAAGATTAGAAAAGTAGACTTAACAGGTTTGTGACTCCTGCAAAAGTACCCCACAACCAGAGCAGAGGAAACCAGTTTTCTGATGTGATTTTGCAAATGCACCATGCCACATCCTGGTGCACAACTTCAAAACCACCAAACTCGGGCTCATGCACATTCAACGCAGAAAACAAATCTATTACCAAGTATATTTACAAACACACATACAACAAAGACATCAGTGTGTGATCCATTTTCTTTGTTCATTTACCAATCCATACGTTGTTTTGTGGTTTGGATACTCTGATAATCTTATTTCATCTCCCAATAATTTAAAGCCAGCAGTTATTTACAAATATGTACCCTTAGAATTATACTATATCATTAAGCTGTTTGTAAGAGTTTGCCAACCACTAAGGAAAGGGCCAATTCCTGTTATACGCTATGAAATGTTATTGGTGTTTAGTGATGAGTGTCTGGAAAATTAATAATAGAGTATTCAGGACACAATTCAAGACATGTAAAACATTATTTTTTAACTGAACAGTCTTACACCATAAAACATAACAGGCACCAATATACAAACTTTCTGTTTAAAAATCCCATTTTGGGGGAGGGATAACCAGCATTGCTCCTTGCCTACCAGAACTCGAGGGAAAGACACCATCGCTGAGCACAGCACACACTTTGGCCATAGGACAAAGAGAAATCTAGTTAATACTGATCTGAAAACTTTCTCCCCACTGGGTGGCTTCCATATGACCATAACGTGCTATATATGCTTCCGGTCTGGAGGGAGTCACCAGTCTGATCCAGCACTGAACTTTATTGACTACAAAAATGACCAGCATGTCAATATATGCCCACATGTGCAATGAGGTATGAATGGAAGGAGTGATGACAACATCCTGTATAATTCTGGGGGTCTCCATGTCACCTCTGACCAACAACTCAAGGGAAGGTATTCCACACCCAGCACTGGGCTTTTGATTTAATAAACAATGGCTTCTCTTTTGTGGGACACCTAGCTGCTTGCTGATTGGGGTTAAGGTCTGCTCCACAGAAGCAACCATGCCTGGGACTACACATCTGACCAAGAACCCATGCTTGAGGAACTCACAGACCACGTGGGTAAACATAGTACTATTATTTTTGCTAAGCAGATATCGTATAGAACCCATTTCCCATCTCTATAACCATAGATAGTTGTAGCTCTCAGATCTGATCAGAGTGGACAGCAGTTAATACAGACACTCACAGCTGGATAAAGGGCTGAAAATAAGTGGCGATGGAATGCTGGGGCACAACTGAGGCGTTAATGTCACCCCCCAGAGTTCAGGACTGTCGTGAAAGTGGGGTGCAAAGATGAAAGAGCCAAAGTCTGGGGAGGCTCAGAACCCAGCAGTGCCTTCTGGCCCTCACAGGACCACAGTGCTCATAGATTCACAGCAGCTGTGGATGCCCACAAGAATCAAGCCAGTCAACACAGCAGCATGGGGTAGGGGCAACTCAGAGGTCGTCAGCCCTAACTGGGGAACTATGGACAGCCAATGGCTTCTTGGGTAGAAGAATCAGTTTTCTTTAAGGATGTGGGCCTTGATAAAATAGGCACAGCCCAGTGGATGTCTCCACAGCCAGGAGTACATACGCAACACAAAATTAACTTGGCAGGAATGCAAAAATAAATAAATAAGTAAATAAATGTATAGGCAGCTGGGAGGGAGTGAAAAGATCAGAGAGTGTGAACCTGGGAGGAATTAATGGAAGAGTAGGGTGAATGTGATCAAAACATACATAACATTACCAAATGATTAATAAAAATACAAATAAAATATTTTTAATGTTTCCACTGCAAAATAAAAAATTTAGTCATTATTAAAAGTCTTTTAAAAAGACACAAACAGTGTAAAATACAAGAGATTTCACCCAACTAAAAGCACTTAAGTTCAACCCAGCAAGGACACAAAATAGTGACCAAATGACTCAAACAAAGTAGCAAAGAATATTTGCAGACAGATGAATGTTTCACTCCGTGTTTAGTGGCAGCAACAAAAGAAAATTCAGTTGCACGAGGTTTATAGTCTTTAGTTACTTTGTATATCCAGGAAATGATGATATTAATTCAATCCAAGAAAATAGTTTTGTAGAAGATATTGGTACATATCCAAACCAGTGTTGAATGTAGCCATTGATTTAACATTTATTGATTTAATATTACAATACACATTTAATTAAAACAAAAATAAGAAAGGAGATGTCACCTCTTCTCTTTTGTATGGCTCTTCTCTGGTCGATATGCTAATCAGTGCTTGCCCCATCCCAGTAAAATAGCCACAGGTAGACTAGGAAAAGAAAACCAGACTGAAAACCCAGCGACAGCAGCGTATGTGTATTAGGATAAGAACCTTAAGGAAGAACCAATGTAGGTTACAAAGATGGTATGCTATATAGTTGTAGCTTTGAATTACATTAACCTTAAATCGATGGCCAGATGCTGTTTTTATAGTTAAGTTACAGAACTGTAAAACTCTCTCTCTCTCTCTCTCTCTCTCTCTCTCTCTCTCTCTCTCTCTCTCTCACACACACACACACACACACACACACACACACACACACACACACAAAATATTTCCACAGCTCTCTACAATTAAAGAAAAATCTCTTTGAATACAGCTCAAGACTGTTTCCTTAGATTTTACATTTTATCTTTTCCCAAAGCTTGTCACTCAGGAATCCTAAGCTCTTGGCACCTGTCCCAGTGCACTTCCACACCCTCCTCTGTTCTTACCTGAACAATCACAATGGCCACCTATGGCATCCAGAGGAACCTTTCCAAATGTGATCCAGTAAGACCTGACATGAAATCCTTTGATATTTCTATCACCTTTGAGTCAAGGTTCAGGCAACCAATAATGCCCTACAAAGATTTTCATGGCCTGATGCTACCTAGTTGTTTACACTGGATACCATAGCTTGTGCATGTGTGGACATAGACACAAAGTTGTCACTGAGTACAAATGAATTTAGGTCTTAGTTCACATGTACTTTCTCTCCCTGAGTTCTTGCACAGGAGGGTTGTTTCCCTATTGAATGTACTTGGTTGACTTAGACTAGATATGTCTTCTTGGAGTTTACCCCACTTCAGAAAGCATTCTTATAACTCACTCATTAGAATGCATATCCTCCCATGCTAGTTTATAAACACCTATAGCAAAGGGATTTTTTTTTTTTTTTTTTTTGCTCTTTTCATTACTATTCCTCAGGTTTTGGGCAAAGCAATAGACAGATTACAGGTACATGACGTTAAATAAATGGATTTAGTTAGGTCATTATTTATTCAATATTGAAGAAGCATCTATTTGATATTTACTAAGGTAAAACACAACATTGAATGATACAGCATACTAATAAAAATCATGATTTTTCTGATCAAGAAAAAATCAAGGAGCTAAGGAGACAGCACAATCACTAAAATCCTTGTCATATAAGCATAAGAAATGGAGTTCTAGCTCCAGCGTCCATGTAAAAAGCCAGGCATAGTTGTGTGCATTTGTGATCCCACTGCTGGGAAAGCAAACAGATTGACCATGGGGCTTGCTGGTCTACCAGCCTATTCTAGTTCACCAGCCCAAGTTCCAGAAAAAGACCCTGTCTCAAAATTAAGTTTGGAGAAATGGCTCCCAAACTTGATCCCTAGCTTCCACATGCACATGCAAACTCAAACACAGGTAACCCCCTCCACATACATATGCACCTGCAACACACACAACAGCACTTACACACAAGAGAAAGGGATAAAAACAAAAAGCAAATTATCCCATGAGTGCCAGGGAAACAAGACTGTACCGTGGACCTACTGAGTGATCTCTTCTTGTTTTTATTCTAACTGTGTGAGGTGAGATAGACTGAAATCGCCTCACAAATTACTGAGGCTCATGAAATAAGTGCCATAGCCAAAATCTGAATATAACCCTTTTTTAATTCTAGCCTCCCCTCCCCATGGCCGTTTATGCTGCATCCTCTGTTTTCATATAAATTTCTTGATGTTTTTCTTTTCTTTCCCTGACATTCGTCAGGAGACCTGGGAACCAGATAACAAGATGACCTTGCCTGTATTGCTCTGTGACAGTGATTCAGAGGCTGTTCTATCCAGGATTTAGACGCAGTCATTACTGGATATTGTTCTGTCAGGGCCACAAATGTTTCTATTTCCCTCCTTCATTCAGAGAACTCAACAACTAAATCCCCTACAGCCTCGTCAGGCTTCAGGCTTCAGTAAGAGGAAAAGCAAACAAACTAAGCCTATCATTTCAAAACCTGCAGGCCTAGAAACTGAACCCACTGCGTCTTCCACATATAGGGAATTACAAAAACAATCTAATGGAATTTATAGTTCATGGCAATGATTAAAATATTGATGATTATTGTGGCAATACTAACAACATGAAAGTGATTGCAAAAGAATCTCTGCAAAATCCAATGGCTCCAAATAATAAAAGGGAACCTTGCAAATGTCTCTAGAGTACATCATGACCCAGCGTAGCAGCTCTTAGAACACAGAGGCTTCATCTCACAGCCTCCTGTGGATAGGTTTCCAGCCGTTCTTCTATTTAAAATCCTGTGGCCATCTATAGCCCTTACTTTTCTTTAGCCCTTTTCATTATTCTCAAATTTATGTATGTGAGCATTTCACACTTAATGGAACTAGTACCTGATCGCAGGGAGAGGCTTTATCAGCATTTTAACATAAATATTTACATAGCTCCTACCATGTGCCTTTGTTGCAAGCATTTGTCAAGCAGACATTCAGTCCCCCAACATAGGAATCAGGAACTACTATTATCTTCATATTTTTGTTCTACCGGCACCTAATAAATGAACATATCCATGGTGTTAAATGTAACATTTTTACATATGTATTCGTTGTACAAAAGTCAAACCAAGATAATGAGTATGTCCGCCATCTTAAACACTGATCATTTCTTTGTTGTGAAAGTTTCCAACATTCTATCTTCTGGCAACTTGAAATATACAGTGTATTGTTGGGAGCTGTAGTCTCCCAGTCGTCAATATTCCTATAGTATCAGTGGTCACAAAATCACTAAGTAGACAAGCGTACAGAGCAACATTCCAAACCCGGTCACTGGTAACAACCTGGGCTCTCACCTCATCATCCCCCCTCACAAAGAAATGCTAATCTACACAGCGTGCTTGAATAGGACTATGGGTCTGTTACTGAAAATCTACAGATGGTCGTTGCATACTCTTTGAACCACAGAGCTTTGTACTTGGAGTCCAAATGCTCCAGTAGATAGATACACAGTAAACAGAAGGTAAAAGCTCTGGATACAAGAGTACTAAGGTTAGGAACAGAGACTTCTCCTCTCATCCCATGATATAACTCATTAATCTATAGGTCCTGTTACCACTGCTTAATTATGTATAGTCAAGTAGCCACACTCTTGACTTGGCAGAATCCCTAACTCTTCTGACAACAACTCCCCTCTGGAAAACATCCCACCCACCGGCATTAGAATACAGCTATAGTATTAGTTTGTCATAAACAGGGAGTTCTTTTTATGAGGTCCTCTAGCTTCCGTTGAGGCAGATCCCAAATGAAAGCAACACCAGTCAGAAGCTCTGCTTCCCTCATTTGCCTGAATGATCCCAGATTATACCTAAGGTCCAGATGTAAATACCCAGACATAGGTTCTGCTTTCAGAAGCATCCATACCAGTTTGGATGGCAAAATGCATTCATAGAGAGGAAGGCTGATGTAGCTCTTACTGCATCTAGGAAGAAATCATCTCCACAGACAAGCAGGCACCACCATTCACCTCAAAATCTCTAAATTTGCTTCATTTGATTTATGAGCTTTCATCTAAAATTCTGTTCATTTGCCAGGTCACCTCAGACATCCTTAAAAGTTGGGAGGCGTTAACAAGCACAAGTACTAGTTAACTATGGAGAACCCATACGAATCCTGGCAGGGACAGGAAACCGTCCTGGTCTCCAGGGTTATTCCATTAGTAGATGAGACAGGGTGGACTATCAGAGCCACTGTCACCACCCTACCCACAGTCAGCAGGACATCTGAAATGAATTAGCATAAAAAGAAGAAAGGTGTATCTTAAGCTCATGGCTTCTGAGGTTTCAGTCCTTGGTCACCTTTGGGCTCATGGTGAGAGATGACACTGTGACAGGGTGGCTAAAGAGGCTGTCCTCCTGAGAGACTAAGAATGAACAGAGAAGCTGTGGTCTTATGTGCCCTTTATAGGCACACTTCTGATGACCCACTTTCATCTCCTAGTCTACCCCCTTAAAGACTCCAAAACGTCCCAGTGCTGCCCCACATGGGGGACCAAGCCTTCAGAACATGGGCCTTCCAAGGCCCTGTAGTCTCTCAATTTCTGAGCAAGTTGATGAATCCTCGGGGTGGCCTGCAAGGTAGAAATCAATGCTGTGTTTTAAGAAGAAGGAGGAAAGAAATCTGAGATTCAGAGGTCACGGTTGAATTGATTGAGTAATTTAATAAATCAAACAGGAGAATTTTAGTTCCGATGTCTACTGCACTTTGGAGATGACAAAATGTTTTAATATACACACCACAAGACCGTCCAAGTTCCAAATTACAACTTTTGCTTCCATTTATTATGTAGTGGAACTCCATTTATGTTCTGGTCCCAAGTGCACCACCTGATGAAACACCTTGCTGAACGATGGCAGGATGGCGCTACCAATGTCTGCCAAGCAGGCAGCACCTGTGTGTTTAACTATTCATTCCCTTCTTTTCTGCTTTATGAAGCACAATAAAAAAAAAAATAAAAAAAAAATTAAAAAAAAATTTAAAAAAAAAAAAAACATCAAAATGAATGTGTCAACAGTAGCCCTAACATAGCTTAGGAAAGTCAGGCTATCATTAAGCATGGCAAAATCTCAGCCTCATCCTCGCCCAGCTAGGAATCAGATATGAACTTTCTGTTGGTTACATATACTGTCTCTGGCTTTTCCTGTTCTAATCTCCTCTCTGACTACTACATGGTAATCAGACTCCTTTACCTGAATACCCTGAGAGTCTCCCTTGCTTCAGCATGATCCAACCACAGACAAGACCTTTGAAAACCATGAGCCAAAGTAACTCTTTCTTCCCTTAAATTGTTTTAGACATTTCTGTCACAGCACGAACAGATGAAAAAGTGTAAGTAGGACATACATATTTGAAAGTTACGTTGTTATCAGGATCTGACAAGCCACTTGAGCTCCAGGTGCTACGTGGGTGGGAGGAATAAAATTCTCAATGGCACCTGGGCACACAAAACATTACATGAAAAGAATAAACGCAGAACAGCATGTGACCATGAAACTCATCAAATCACAAAGGAGGAGACAATGAAACTGCAGTCACAAAACAGTAAAAGGACAACAGCAGCTTTTGGGCCTTTCAACAATCAAGCATGTCCATCCTTGTGACACTCAACATGATGTTGTCACCGGCAAGGTTTTTTATCAAAAACATCCTATGATGTTTTAAGTCGGTTTACTACAGTGCGTTGAGCCAAGTTCATTCACTTTTTGGCTGCATGAGGCCTGAGTGCTCCAGACTGCATGGAATGTGTAGAGGAGCTAAATGAACTGCAAACAAGATCCATCTCTATGCTGCCTACAGGAGAACTGCTTGGACTCTAAGAACACACTGCAGGAAACTGGAGGGACAGAAACTTTTTCATGAAAATAGGGATTTCTATAACCGATTTCCATAAACCTGATAATGTAGTGCAGTGTAGATGCACCCTATGGTAGCTCTGGAGTCAAGGTGATACAGGGTAAGGTCCCTAAATGTCCATGACTGATGCAGGCTCATGTTCTCTCTCCTTTCCCTGTTCACAGGCTTGTCTGATGTCCCCTCCATCTCCCTTCATGTCGTCACACAACCCTTGCTTCTCACGAGGACAGTTGCTGTTGGATAGGACAACATCTGGGAGATCTCACCTTGAGATACCTAATTATCTCTGCAACGATCCTTCATCTAAGTAAGGTCATGTTGAAAGTCTGACAGTTATGGTGAAGTCTGACAGTTAGCCCATAGATACATGTTTGGGGAGGCTATCATTCTACCTACTATGTATTTATGGATTTTATTTTCCCCCGGCTCTGTAACCTCCCTCCTCTGATTAGGTACTTCAAGACCTGGATTCCCCTTACCTACATAACATACAAGCTACCTATCTATCTCATAAGGTAGCATTTGCCGTCTCAAGTACAGTCCAGGTACATCACATGAAATACACGTGTAATCGGCTCAATTCTCAGAACTTCTCATGTCAAACTGAAACTCTATAATAATAATAATAATAATAATAATAATAATAATAATAATAACCTCATATCCCTGGCCCCATCTCTTAGGAGCCCCAGTGTTCCTTCTGCCTCTCTGTACTTGACTATTTTCTATTTTAGATATTTCATCTGATTCGAATCATGTATGAGTGGTTATTTCATGTGTAGTTCATTCCATAACCATGATGTCCTTGAGATTCACCATGAACCGTGCCTCAGAACTTCATTTTCTTTTTCAGGCTGAAGAAAATTCCATGTGTGATTATCTTTTGTTTACAGGCATTGTGCTTTTGCATAAGTGGATATTTACATTACTTCTACCATTTAGCTACATCATTATCTCCAGATTCCACATCAAAAGAAATTCCAACCCCAGAAAGCAGTTGTCGCTGACACTCACTGGGAAGATGAATCCATTTACGCGGAGAACACAAGCAGTTGGATGCCTATCATGACACTGTCCTTAAAAGCTCCTTTGCCTTCTTCTCTGGACTCCTTTTGGAATTCTACATAAATTTTCTAACCACTTCTCTCTTCTTTCTTCTTCTCCTCACCTCCTTCTTCTTTTCTATCAACCTGGAATCTCTGTCCATTATGTATTCAGAGTACCAGCTTTCGTTTTTAACCTTATCATCTGTTAATCTTTTCTCTCAGACTCTGAGTTTGTGGCAGTAAATACTACATTTTCCTAATCGCTGCTGCCTCCTCTCCTTGTTAAGAATCTGTTGTCAGGACGGCATGTCCTTCTGGCTGTGCTGTATTACAAGTGTGGCACTGAGCCACCATGACTGTAGAAAAGTAACCAGTGAGAGATGGGTGGCAGAAGGAGAACAGGATTCAAAGGAAAGAGACCTGCTCCATCTCCCCAGAGATCCAGGGGAGGATTGAGAATAAAAGTGGTCTTATGCAGACGGAGTAAAGTGGAGACCACAGAACCAAGACCAGAAGCCAGGAAGGGGAGATGGAGCCAGAAATGGAAAGAACCCACAAAACATTTACAAAAGAGAACACTGACAATGACATGACAACAAAAACAACAACAGCAAAGACACATTTGTCATGCATGAGACTTCAATATAAGTTTACAGGCATGCATCAACTACCTTATAAATTGGAGATGGCATGTATGTATGTTCATAACAAAAATACAAGAACCCCTCACATGGATACAATTTTAAAAATATGTTGCATAGCAATTTCAGGTGTTGGGGGCCTATCATTTGTTACCGTCTATTGTTAAATGTTAATTTAATAATAAATTAAATGAATATTCCCTAGCAGTCCAAGCACCTCTACAATTTCCTCAAATATCAACAAAATACTTGCAAATATCTGTATAGCTATCCTAGTCCAGCCAGGTTCTGAGGCATAAATTAACTCATTAGAAACACAATGATCTAATTGTTAAACATTTAATGAACTCCGGGAGGCAAGCTTATACCCAGTGCATAAAGTCCATCCTCACCACACAAGACAAATGGGAATTACATCTGCCTTTTAAGTGTACAAGAAATACATACAATATTACAGTGAAATTAAAAAAAAAGATATAATGTGTTAGAGATCTACTGAGGATTCCCATCTAAATCAAGAGTGTGGTTCGAAGTGCACCTAGACTCTTGGCAGAAGAAATGTGAGAAACAAGAAAGACCAAACACTTAGCAAAGAAGAAAGTCAGAGTACACAGAAATCCACTTAAGCAACCTGGGCAAAGAGACCACAGTTTCTTCACACTGCATCCCTTGTCTGAACTCAGCAACAGAAGGCTGTGATGGCATGTCACTGAAGTTGGGAGGGTTGGCACCTGGACCCTGGCAGACTAACAAGCTGAAATTGACTATCCATCTTCAATAAGCCAATTAAAAGAGACAAATCATGGTAAAAAAACAAAGTGGGTCATGTAATCACATTAAGAAACAAATTAGGGGTCCAAGAAGCCCCAGTCCCAAAGGGTCTTGTCACAAGGTTGTGGTTAAGTTGAGGACATAACTTAGCATTCGTGGTCCTATTAATACTGAGTCTGCTGAAGTCTCTATAAGACAGGGTGAGAAGATGTCAGACAAGCTCCTCCCTGGCTTGGTGGAAGACTTTAGCCTTTTCTTTTCCCCAACATGAGACTGATGGAGAAATTCCAATCTTAGAAACCATTGTTTCAATAATCAATTAGGCAAAGGGATACAAGTGTCTCTCTTACCATCAGGAAGGTTACAAATATAAGCACATTGAGAAAGGTAAAACTTGAATTCTGCCAGTGAGCCTGGGATGGAAGTCTCTGCAAGTCTGTAGGGTAAGCACTCGAATAATGACTATTTTTATACTGAACACAGCAGTATCTTTTTAAAAGAAAATAAATTATAGGAAATTCAGTGATAATATTAATTATATTACTTCTCATTATATTCTTAATTAAATCCAAATGTTACATTCTGTGTCTGGGTGATTACCATTACATAGCTGCCATGTGAGAACCCAGTTAAAAGAATTATTGGAAATACACCTAATTCTATGAAAGTAACACTAACACAATACAAATTAAGATGGTCCTTCAAACTCACTAATGTTTTAAAATAAGAAACTGAGGCATAAGGTAAATATATTGTTTCCATCCACTCTATAATGCTGTCATATTGATTTTGTTGCTCCAGAATCATTTAGTCACACACACACACACACACTCACATACACTTGCATATACACACACATACTTATATATACACTCACACACAAGCATACACACTCATTTACATACATGCACACTCATGTACACACATGCACACACATGCACATGTACACACATGTATGCACATGTACACACACTTGCATACACATGTACACACTCTCACACACATGAATACACACTCATTAACATACATGCACACACATGTATACACACTCACATACATGCCCACACTTATACACACATACACATGTATATGCACACTCACACACATATACACACATTTGCATACACATGCACATACACATGCACACATGCTTACATATACACTTACACACATGTATACATACTCATTCACATATATGCACACACATGTATATACACTCACTCACATACATACACGCACACACATACACGAAGCTATCAAGGGAAGGCGGAATAGGTTGCACCATGGCAGGTGTTTCTTCTACCAAGAACCTACTAAAGTGACATACTGCTGCTGAAGGGGGGGACAAGGATCAGTGATGAGTTCTTGGGTACAGCACAGAAGAAAGAATCCTTTTGGAAAGACTTTATATGATCAGGGGGAAAAAACCCTGGAAATGTCTGATTGGCTACTCAAGTTGTCACTCAGTCAGCCCAGGAGTCATGAAGTACAAAACAGTTTCCCTAATACTCACCAAGTCTGGTTGCATCCTCACAGAACTGTGACCAGTCCATCCTTTGTCCCCTCTGAGTTTGTTTTTAGCAGTCACTAAGCAAATCTATTAGCATTCTCTACAAAGAGTCCCACAGAAATAAGGTTTGAGGTTGTCACATCGTTTTGCACTATCTGGGCCCTAAAATTATAAATCTTCTCCAGTGTAAATGCTTTCCCTCATGAAGAGAAAGCTGGAGCTCTGTGTGGTTTTTTTCTCTGGGGATCAGAAGACAATTTCCATCATCTTTTTTCCAGTTTCTGAAAAAAATCCTTACATTTAGTTGAAAGGGTAGATTCCTGTTTCTTCCACACATATCAAAAAGAAAACAAACACTGATTTTTCTGGAACCTAGAGAAGTTTCAGGGGCAGATTCTCTGGTAAATATTTCAATCAAATCTGCATTAGGACACCATTTTTGAAGTACCTGCCTTAAAATGATGTAATCTGAAAACTAGGTGGGAAAATCACCTCAATCATGTCTGATTCCGCAGGACAGCCTCTGATCAGACTGAAAATGAAGCGGCCTCACCATCTCTTCAAATACATTCCGTAAATGTCCTAGATAATGCATCTCAATCTACACCTCAGAAGTTCTGCCTGATAGCTAACACATTTCCCTCCATTTCAAATAAGCTCATTCCCTGGCAGGGGCGGGGGGAAGGAGTATGCAAAAAAATTCCAAGTCAACTCGTGGTTTCACTGGTCGATAGGCCACAGTTGCTGTGTGTGGCTTCACGTGGCTAGGACTTTCTGTGTTTTAGTGGTTAAAACAAGTTATTGGGCTAGGTAGTATTTACAAATGCAGTCTTCACTAAGAGAAACTAGCTGTCACAACTCAAATAGGAAACCATATCAATGTATGTAATATTTATGATATTAAATTGAATATGAAATAAAAATTTTATATGGTTTTCTTTTACTGATTAGGTCTATCTATCTTAAATTTCTTAACTCTTTTGCACTTATAGGGAATAATAATGTACAATATTAATGAGTGTGACTTGTTTACGCCCCCTCCCACATTATTACAATAAATAAATGATAGACATATGAGGACTTCTGTTCATAGAAGAATCAATCTGACAATCCTTAACTTTTGTGTAATGCCAAAAGCTAGCATGAACAATACACTTAGTTTGAAGGCTTTATAATGTCTCCCAGCCTGTTTGTCACTAGTCACTTCTTGAGTTTGCATTAGTGGCTAAGACCCTTGTAATGCCCGTGTAGAAGCCAAAAACTCTGGACAGTTGGAGAACCAGAATGCCGTGGGATATATACATAGAACAAGAATGGCCTAGCAGCCTTTGTAGAGACCACCCAACAGTAGCCAGAGAAAAGACTAAAGTAGACCCTGAAGCCTTGGCATCTGAAAGATCTCTGTAAATTAGATGATATGACTGAGAACATCGAACCCATGAGCAAGTGAAGAAAATTCTTAATGGATGGCTTTGAGCTATCAGAGGGAATGCAATGGAAATGATGAAGGTGAATTAGTTAACGATTCCACCAAGTTGCTTTCAATGCTGTGTCCCTCTGTTCTGCTCATTCCAGCCTCTGAATCCTGTGCATCCAACCACAGTGTGATAACTGCAGGACCAGCTCCAAATAGGGCCCAAGAATAACCTCACTGTTCATGGGAGGATTTAGTAGTAACAAACAGAATCAGCACCAGCGCTGCCAATCCCGTTCCTCCAAGTGGGTTATGAGGTGCAATTTTGATACTTTTGGAAAGTGATTAAGATTAATCGTCAGTACATGCTGTGACTTCAAAGCATAGAAATATGGATATCACTGAAAGTTAATAAGTATTAGCAGCAACAACAATTTTATTTTCAAACACGGTTACACCTACCTTAGAGAGAAAACCCAGTGTATTTAAATTTCCCGTGAGAAGAACTGACAATGCTTCATTATCTGTGGATGGAATATATCATATCTGGAAGACTTCTGTTGCAGGCCACCCATAGATTTCAATCCCTGGCAGAATACACCTCAATAATTAGCACCAGAGGCACCCGATTTCAATTTTCTTTCTTCTAGTAAAAGTTTAAAGCCAGCTTGTGTAGTGTTCTTGCCACCTGCAAACACCCACAACTGGGAGGCAGACAGGGTCCCTGATGTCTGGTTTCACTGATTAACACTGGCATAGGTGGAGTGCATGAGAACTCAACAGGCTTAGGGTTTCTGAGCTCTCACGGTGGCACCTCCTAGTAAAGCTTTAGGGAAGCAGCCTCGTTGATACCTCAGTACAGTGGCCAGCATGGAAGAGAGAAAAAATGTTTTCTCTCTCTCTCTCTCTCTCTCTCTCTCTCTCTCTCTCTCTCTCTCTCTCTCTCTCTCTCTCTTTTTAGGAAAAAAATTCTAGTCGGCAATTGCTTATATGTTTTCTATGGAGAAACTGGGTTTGATATGGTACCTTCACCTTACTATATTCATCCAGAAGGATAGGTTTGTCACCCACCTCCCTATTTACTACAGACGCAAGGCTTCCTAGTCCCACTAAACAGTATTTCACAAAATTCTATCATACCTAGTTCCCGCTCCCCATGCATCTCCAATGATTCTTTAGTTTCCCCTTCTGAAGGAGACTGGTACATCTTCCCTTGGGACCTCATTACTACCCATTTTCTTTGGATCTGTGGATTGTAGTATGGCTATCCTAAATTTTATGGCTAATGTCCACTTATCAGTGATTATAAACCATACATGTCTTTCTAGTTCTGGGTTACCTCACTCAGGATAATATGATATTCTCAAGTTCCATTCATTTGCTTGCAAAATTCATGACGTCTTTGTTTTTAATAACTGAATAGCATTCCATTGCCACATTTTCTTTTTTTAAAAAATTGGCTATTTTTATTATTTACATTTCAAATGTTATCCCCTTTCCCAGTACCACCTCCTGCCAAAACCTCTTATCCTATCCCTCCTCCCCTGCTCCTATGAGGGTATTCCCTGACATACCCACCCACTACGGCCTCCCTGCCCTGGCATTCCCCCATTGAGACATCAAGCCTTCACAGGACCGAGGGAGTCTTCTCCCATTGATGTCCAACAAGGCCATCCTCTGCTACATATGCAGCTGGAGCCATAGGTTCCTCCATGTGTGCTCTTTGGTTGAAGGTTTAGTCCCTGGGTGTTCTGGGGGGGGGTCCAGTTAGTTGATATTGTTCTTCCTATGGTGTTCCAAACCCCTTCAGCTTCTTCAGTCCTTTATCTAATTCCTCCACTGGGGACCCTGTGGTTGGCTGTGAGCATCCACCTTTGTATTTGTCAGGCTATGGCAGAGCCTCTCAGGAGACAGCTATATCAGGCTCATGTCAGCATGCACTTCTTGGCATCCAGAATAGTATCTGTGTTTGGTGGCTGCATATGGGATGGATCCCCAGGTAGGGCAGTCTCTCAGTGGCCTTTCCTTCAGTCTCTGCTCCATATTTTATCTCCATATTTACTCCCATGAGTATTGTTCTCCCCTCTAAGGAGGACCAAAGCACCCACACTTTGGTCTTCCATCTTCTTGAGCTTTATGTGGTCTATGAATTGTATCATGAGTATTGCAAGCTTTTGAGTTAATATCCATGTATCAGTGAGTACATACATACCATGTGTGTTCTTTTGTGATTCGGTTATCTCATTCAGGATGATATTTTCTAGTTCCATCCATTTGCCTAAGAATTTCATGAATTCACTGTTTTTAATAGCTGAGTAGTACTCCATTGTGTAAATGTACCACATTTTCTGTATCCATTCCTCTGTTGAAGGACATCTGGGTTCTTTCCAGCTTCTGGCTATTATAAATAAGGCTGCTATGAACATAGTGGAGCATATGTCCTTGTTATATGTTGAAGCATCTTCTGGGTATATGCCCAGGAGTGGTATAGCTGGGTCTTGAGGTACATCTATTCCCAGTCTTCTGAGAAACCACCAGATTGATTTTCAGAGTGGTTGTGCAAGTTTGCACTCCCACCAGCAATGGAGAAGTGCTCCCTTGCTCCACGTCCTCCCTAGCCTGTGCTGTCATTTGAGATTTTGATCTTAGCCATTCTGATGGGTTTAAGATGGAACCTCAAAATTGTTTTGATTTGCATTTTCCTCATGACTAAGGACATTGAAAATTTCTTTAAGTGCTTCTCAGCCATTTGAGATTCCTCTGTTGAGAATTCTCTGTTTAACTCTATACTCTATTTTTTAACTGGGTTGTTTGGTTTGCTGGTGTAGAGTTTCTTGAGATCTTTATATATTTTGGATAGTAACCCTCTGTAGAATGATGGAAACCTAGCATAGATGTCTCCTGAGAGGCTTCATCCAGCAGCAGATTGAGGCAAATGCAGAGACTCACAGCCAAATGGGAGTTGTGAGGTGGGGCTGGGAAAGAGAACGGAAATTAGTGAGGGGAATCTCTGGTGACTACCTGGAGGAGGTCTGGGGACAGGGTGGGATCCTGGGAGTTTATAGGGATGAACCTAGCTGAGATTTCCTACCAGAGGGGGATATAGAGACTGAAGTGGCCACCTCCTATAACCACACGGGACTTCCAGAGTAGGGAGGGTGACATCAATCTGCCCATAAAACGTTCAACCCAAAAATTGTCCATATTTATCTCAACACATCTCGTAGGCAAGAGACAGAGGGAATAGCTAACCAAAGACTGTCCCAATTTGAGACCCATACAATGTGAGAGAGCCAATTTCTGACACTATTAATGATATTCTGCTATGCAGACAGGAACCTACCATAACTGTCTCCTGAGAGGCTTCATCCAGCAGCAGATGGAGGCAGATGCAGAGACCAATGGCCAAACATCAGACAGGACTCATAGAGTCTTGTGGAAGAGTTGGGGACAGAAGTGAGAAAGCCAGAGTGGTCAAGGACACCAAAAGAGTATCTACAGAGTAAACTGACCTGGGACTATTGGGGGCTTGCAAAGCATGGGCAACCAACCAGGGAGCTTGCAGGACTGAACCTGGATCCCCTACACATTTGCAGCAAATGTTCATCCTTATGTTTATGTGAGTCCCCTAACAAGCGGAGCTGGACAACCTAGTCTCTGTTTCCTGCCATTGGATCTTCCTGCTACCTGGACTGCCTGATTGGGCCTAAGTGGGGAGGATGTGCCTAGTCCTGCTGGGACTAGATGCCCCAGGGTGGGGTGGTACATAAGGTGTGCTCCTCTTCTCTCAGGAGGAGAGGGGACAAAGGGAGGAGAGATTTGTAAGTGTGGGACTGGGAGGAAAGAAGCCAGGGAAGCTGTGATTTGGATGTAAAGTAAATAAAATAATAATAATAAGTTATTGGAGGAAAAAAAGAACCTTCATTATTGGGGCTGGAGAGATGGCAGAACTGTTAAGAACACTGGCTGCTCTTTCAAGAACACCAGGTTTGATCCCCAGCATCCACAGTGTTTCCCAACCACCTGTAACTCCAATTCCAGGGGATCTGACACCTGCTCCTGGATTCCAGGAAAAAAAAAAAAAAATATATATATATATATATATATATATATATATATATATATAAAATAAAAGATGTTTTTAGATTTAAAAAGAAAGAACGTGCACGTTGGATTCATATCACTAAATTCACAAACATAGATGCTAACATGGGGAGGAAAAGGATGCTTATAATGCTGAATAATTACTGTCTGCTCACTGGGCCTGCATGTAAGGATGATGCCATTTCCCCAAAGGAATAGTTAAACTACTTGTGCTGATACCCAGACCAGCTTCTTAAAACAACTCTGTTATCTTTCTACATTCATCTTAATTTGAATGAATTAAGATCCTCAAGGGCATCCTTTTCAGTTTGTTTATCCTCAAGACCACAGCTCTAGGCATTAACAGAAGGTAGAGATGGAAGTTTTTTTAAAATCTGGATAAAACCCTTTACAGTCCCTCTTTTAAAAAATTCTGTGGGACTAATTAGTAAATCTAAGCCAATTTAATTTTGATCTATATCCTCAAATAAGTCAAATTTAAATATAATCACTTAACCAACCGGAGAAGCACCCCAGGGCAAACATACCCATAAGTTTCTTTAAAAGTACCTAATACCTCCTGAAGAATTACTAATTTGCCTGTAAAGGTGTTCACACTTAAAATAAAAGCTGTTCAGACAGGATGTAGCTAAAGCCACCACCCCTGAGATGCTTGCAAATTTAAATGATTGTCTAATTACACAAGCAGAAGCTATTAACAGCCTTGTCAATTATTTAAACTCTGACAGCTTTGTTGTCTCAAAAAGAGCAACTCTATCCCCAAAGGCTCAGTCAATTGAGTGGTATTATTAAGGTGGTTTAACAAAAAGTTTTATTAGTTAAAATAATTCAATGAATGTAGTACCACAAGTTATCTTCCTATGCAGCTGAGCTCATCCTGACACTAAAGATGTTTAAAATCCAACCCTTGTCTTTAAGGAGTTTACAGAATACCGTGGAAACGGAGGAAAACATTCAAGGAACATTATATACATAAACATAAAAGTTCAGCACTAATAAAGTAGAGATTTGTGTTGCTCAACAAATTAGCTCCTATACAGTCTTTACTTTTAAAAGCTGGGTGTTTCCAGAGCAACCCAGGCCTGAGTAGTTAGCTAAGGCAAACAGGATTCTGTGTCTTCAGAGGCAGTTTTCTGTTGTGTTTTGTTTTGTTTTGTTTTGTTTTAAGAGAAAGAACGTAAAGTCTGGTGGTGAAGAGGGATAGTGGATGATCTGGAAGGTGTTTGGAACTAGAAAAGAACATAATAAAAATACACTGACTGAAATTCTCAAAGGTTAAATAATACAACTTTTAATTTTAAAAAAGAAATAAACAAACCAATAAATACAATGATAATATTTTTAAAAAACAAAAAACTGCCGGTTATGATGACGCACACCAGTAGGATTTGCTGAAGGAGGCAGAGGCAGGAGGATCGCAAGTTCAAGGCCAGCCTGGGCTACACACTAGGCTAGAGCAAAGAAGTAATTTCAGTTAGGAATCTAAATATTAGGCTAGAACAAAGAAGTAATTTCACACAGGTCTCTAAATTTTAGGCTACAACAAGAAAGTAGGCTTCAGACATGAAAATGACCTTGGGCTAGGACAGGGAAGTAGGCTCAGGTACTTTGGTCATCCTGATAAGCCTTGAGAAACAATTATGATGGGAGTGTTCATGTAACTGGGTTTAATGCCTTGCTTGTTCTTTGACTATTTGTGTTTATTGTCTTGCTTGTTCCTTGACTATTTGCATCTATTGTATTGCTAGACCCTCAACCTAGAACTGGCCTTAATACTTGCATGTAATTAAAATGGTATAAAAGCATAAAGGAGGAGGGGGATGGGATAGAGGGTTCTAGGGAGAAGAACTAGGGAAAGAGGATAACATCTGTATTGTAAATAAATAAAATATCCAATAATTAAAAAAAAACTATGTCTACTAGAAAGAAATCGCTGCAGTGAACATGATTATGAAGATATTACTTTGAAGTCCAATTTCAAGTATTTTATGTGTATACCAAAAGCTGAGTCGTAGCCCGTTGTTAACTTTGGGAGAATTGTGACACTGGTGCCCATGGCCACATTAGGGTTTATTCTCACCAAGAGGGTATGTGTGTGTGTGTGTGTCTGTCTGTCTGTGTCTGTGTAGTATGTGTTTGTATAGTGTGTGTGTGTGTGTGTGTGTAGTGTAGTGTATATGTGTCCATTCACACGTGGGCACACATGATAGTGGAGGTCAGAAGTCAACATCAGATGTCTCTCTTCATTGTTCTATTCATTGTTATTTTTAAGGCAGGGTCTCTCACTGAACTCAGAGCTTACCAATCTGGCTAGATTGGCTGGCCATCAAGGTCGAAGAACCTCAAGTCTGTACCTCCCCAGGACCGGGATTACAATCATAAACTGTTAATGTACCCTCCTCTGCACATGAATGCTGTTGATGAAATTTAGGTCCTCATGTTTGCACGACAATCCTCTTACCATCTGAGCCATCTCCTCAGCCCTTCACCAAATTCTTATCACAGATTGGATATTTGGCCAGCAAAATGGCTCAGAAGGTAAGGGCATATGCCACCCAGCCCATTAGCGTATGAGTTTGATCCCCAGGATAACATAGTGGTCAGAGATGACAAACTCCCTTGGGTTGTCCTCTAACCTCATACACATATGTGTGTCACATCATACACATAATAAATACCTGTAATAGAAATTTCTAAGTAGGAATCTAGCCATTCTAAATATGAATGAACCTGGGAAACATCGTCCTCAGAGAATGAGCCAGGTGCAGGGGACAAATGCTGCACAGTTTCATTGACAGGAGATACTTAAAATAGTAGATCCAGAAACAGACTAGAACTGTGGCTGGTACAAGGGAGAAATAGGAGGTTACCATTAAAGGGCCAATACGCTTCATCCTGCAGATGAGTGAGTGCTGGAAATCAACCATACTTTGGCTTCTCAAGTACCATCTGATGCTCCTGTGTCATGAAACAGAGTTCCCAGTCCCTCTGGATATCTGCCCAATCTCCTATCCTGCAGCTGGTCTATAGTCTTACAATGGGCAAGCCTTCTCTGTTCATTTTCTTATTCTGGGGTTAAGGTGGGGTGACTCTTCTCTCCATGGTGCTCTTTGGATCTATCCTGCATCGGTCCCTGCTCTCAAGCTCAAACTCTCATGCTCACATACACAGCAAAAAAGAATGCTGGGTTAAAACAAATTCTCACATTTCTAAATTGACATTGAAAAATATTCTGCATAAAATATTCCTAGCAAAAAATATTTTTTCTTACATTTGGGGAAATTCTACAACAACATTTCAAATATAGCTATTACTTCATTCTTTCAAACATGCCCAGTGCTTAAAGCATGTGAAATCTCTACAGCCATCATCCAATTAAAAGAAATACACACATGATTTTCCCTTTAACATCAATAAATTTTATATTACCTTTTTTCTCTTTGAGCTCATAATTCTGTTCTACTTCCCCATCAAAACTTAAACTCAATATATTTTGTGTTGAATGTGTTTTATTGATCACCTTATCATACATCTCTGCAAAAAGAACACTGGTAAATTTAATATTTTTAATCTCCTGAGACAATAAGTTTTTGAAGTGATAACATTTTTCTTCTGTATTAGGTTCCTATTAAATTACCTTCAAATATA